>NW_027555847.1:580786780-581206780 GCF_003287225.1 Phascolarctos cinereus
GGTGAGGTGGAGTTCAACTGGTATTGCACTGTTCCCCCACTACACTCCACTCCAGGACACATACAGTTGGGGATGTGCTATCTCTTCTTTCTATTTTGAAAGGAAGTTATCTTAAATCAAGAATTTTCTGTTATTTAAATTGTTTACTTGCTGTTTTACTTAGCATCAGAACAGGCCTATGATGAATCCCAATTGCTCTTTTGAAATTATTGTTTTCTTATTTGCAAAATGGGGAATGCAATGGAGAGCAACAGTATTTGGTACAGAGAGATATAGAAAGGATGAGGGTTTAAGCTTTAGTCTCCAAAAGCGCTTGGGCATTCTTGCTTCAGAGCTGAGGTCACATGAAAAGATGCTCTAAATCAGTATCAGTTAGAGAAATGCAAACTAACACAACACTTCACACCTATCAGACTGGCTAACGTGACAAAAAGGAAAATGTTACATACTGGAGGGGATGTAGAAAAATAAGTACAGGCTTCCGGAAGTCAAGATGGTGGAGTGAAAAGGTAGTCGCTCTCACTCTCCCCTATCAACCTCTGAAAACCCAGAAAATATCACCCCAGAAAAAACCCTGGAACACTGAACTAGAAGAAAGACAGGGAGCAGCAGTGCAGCAGCCCAGCAAACGGGTCTCCCAGTGCCTCAGCAAAAATAAGGGAGGCAGAACTACAAGGGGCCCCAGGCAATAAGTACCCTGGATTCATCTGAAAGGAGGTGAAGAAAACAACCTAAAGGCTTCCTAAAGCCCAGCCTTGCTGATTCCAACCCAACACCAGGTGAGCTGTGGAGCCCTGCAGCCTCCAATTGTGAAGAAATCCTGAAGCCCAGGTGGTAGAACAGGCAAACACCAACACCTGGACCTCCGAGTGCCTCAGTGAGGGTGGGGGAACTGGTGGAAACCAGCTCAGAAAACCACCATGCCTGGCACTCTACCACAAAGGAATCTCCCAGTGCATTAGCAGAAAGAGGGAGACAACACTGCAGGGGCCCCAGGCAGATAAACACCTGCAGCACCCATCTAAAAGGAGCTGAAGAAAGCTAAAGGAAAGGAAAAGCAGGCAACCTAGAATTGCCTGAAAGTTCCAGCCTTGCTGATTCCAGCCCAACACAGGTAAGCTGCCAGAAACCTACAGCCTCCAATTGCCAGCATAAGAGGCCCCAGCACACAAAGCCAGTGACCAAGACCTAGGCTCCCAACACAAGAAGCTTGGGTCAGTACCCTCTGTTCCACAGCAGGAGAGCTCAATGTCTTTAAAGGCGAGGGAATAAAGAAACACCATGAGTAAAAAGAAACGTGCCATAGATTCAGATTATGAGGAGAGTGAAGATCAAGACAGAAATTCTGAAGAGGACAACATTGTCAACAAACCCACATCTGCAACAACAAAAGGGAATATGAACTGGTCTGAAGCCCAAAAAGCCTTCTTAGAAGAGCTCAAGAAGGATTTTAATAGTCAAATGAGAGAGGTAGAAAGTCCTTCAAAAATACAATTGGCCAATTGGAAAAAAAATACACTGAAGAAATCAAGTACCTAAAAAACACAATTGGCCAATTGAAGAAGGAAGGACAAAAACTAACAGAAGAGTACACTGAAGAAAACAAGTCCCTAAAAAACAAATTGGCCAGTTGAAGAAGGAAGTACAAAAACTAACAGAAGAAAACAATCTGTTAAAAACTAGAATTGGACAAATGGAAACTAATGTCTCTATGAGAGAGCAAGAATCAGTCAAACAGAAAAAAAAATGAAAAAAATAGATGAAAATAAAATACCTCAGTAAAACAACCGACCTGGAAAATCGATCAGGAGAGACAATTTAAAAATTATTGGACTACCTGAAAATCATGATGAAAAAAAGAGCCTGGACAGTATCTTTCAGGAAATCATAAAGGAAAACTGCCCAGAAGTCCTAGAACCAGAAGGGAAAATAACCATAGAAAGAATCCACGATCACCACCTGAAAGAGATCCCAAATTGACAATGCCAAGGAAATAATAGCAAAATTCCAAAATTACCAGATGAAAGAGAAGGTGCTGCAAGCAGCCAGAAAGAAACAATTTAAATATCATGGAACCACAGTCAGGATTACACAGGACCTTGCAGCTTCTACATTAAAAGACCAGGGCATGGAACATGATATTCCATAAGGCAAAGGAGCTTGGAATGCAGCCAAGGATCAATTACCCAGCAAAAATGAGCATCATTTTTCAAGGGAGGAGATGGATATTCAATGAAATAGGAGACTTCCAAACTTTCCTGATAAAAAGACCAGAGCTCAACAAAAAATTTGATCTTCAAGTATAGGACTCAAGAAGGACAAAAAAGGTAAATGGGACAGAAGAGATACAATATGTTGTTAATGGGGGGGGGCTGTTTAAACCCCTACAAGGGAATATGACACTTGCAACCCTTGAGAACTGTATTGTTATTACACTTGTTAAAGGAGTATACATAAAGAGGGTGGATATTAGTTGACTTTGATGTAATGATAAAAAAAAATCTAATCAAGTGGGTTAAATGGATCCAAATAAGTGGATCAATCTGATCTTAGAAAATGTACTGAGAAAGGAGGAGGCAGACAAGGGTAAATTACATTACAGGAAAAGACACAAAATCCTACTACAGCAGAGGGTAAGAAGGGAGGGGGAGCATTGTTTGAACCTTACTCTCATCAGATTTGGCTCAAGAAGGGCATAAATAATCAGTTAGGTATAGAAATCTAACTTGCCCTATAGGCAGTAGGAGGGAAAAGGGAAAGAAAAGGGAGGGGGGAAAGAAGGGAGGGAAGAAGCAGTAAGAGTAAAGGGGAAGAAAAGGGAAAGGGATAATAAAAGGGGAGGAGGGACTGAAGGAGGTGGTGGTCAAAAGCAAAACACTAGTGAAGGGGGAAAGGAAAAAGGAGAAAGAAAAGCATAAATGGGGGAAAAGGATGGAGAAAAAGACACAGATAGTAATCATAACTGTGAATGTGAATGGGATGAACTCTCCCATAAAACGGAAAGGGATTGCAGAATGGATTAAAAACCATAATCCTACAATATGTTGTTTACAGGAAACACATTTGAAAAAGAGTGACACATACAGGGTAAAGGTAAAAGGCTGGAGCAGAATATATTATGCGTCAGCTGAAGTAAAAAAACAGGGGTAGCAATCCTGATCTCAGACAAAGCAAAAGCAAAAATAGATCTAATCAAAAGAGATAAGGAAGGAAACTACATCCTGCTAAAAGGCACCATAGACAATGAAGTAATATCATTACTAAACATATATGCACCAAATGGTATAGCATCCAAATTCTTACAGGAGAAGTTCAGGGAGTTACAGGAAGAAATAAACAGCAAAATTATGCTAGTGGGGGACCTGAACCTTCCCCTCTCATTACTAGATAAGTCTAACCACAAAATAAACAAGAAAGAAGTTAAGGAGGTGAATAGAACATTAGAAAAGTTAGGTATGATAGACCTCTGGAGAAAACTGAATGGGGATAGAAAGGAATATACTTTTTTCTCGGTGGTACGTGGCACATACACAAAAATTGACCATGTACTAGAGCATAAAAACCTCACAATCCAATGCAGAAAGGCAGAAATATTAAATGCATCCTTTTCAGATCATGACAAATAAAAATTATATGTAATAAAGGGCCATGGAAAGATAGACTAAAAAATAATTGGAAACTAAATAATCTAATCCTAAAAAAATTGGGTCAAACAACAAATCATAGAAACAATCAATAATTTCATTCAAGAGAATGACAATAATGAGACAACATATCAAAACCTATGGGATGCAGCGAAAGCAGTTCTTAGGGGAAGTTTTATATCTCTAAATGCTTACATAAATAAAATAGAAAAGAGGAGATTAATGAATTGGGCATACAACTAAAAAAACTAGAAAAAGAACAAATTAAAAATCCTCAACTAAACACCAAATTAGAAATATTGAAAACCAAAGGAAAAATTAAGAAAATTGAAATTAAGAAAACTATTGAACTAATAAATAAAGAGACTGGTTTTATGAAAAAACTAATAAAATAGATAAACCTTAGGTTAATTTAATTAAAAAAAGAAAGAAGAAAACCAAATTACTAGTATCAAGAATGAAAAGGGCGAAGCTACCACCAAGGAAGAGGAAATTAAAACAATAATTAGGAATTATTTTGCCCAACTATATGCCAACAAATTTGACAATCTTAGTGAAATGGATACATATTTACAAAAATATAAATTGCCCAGATTAACCGAAGAGGAAGTAAAATACTTAAATAACCCCATCTCAGAAAAAGAAATTGAACAAGCCATTGATGAACTCCCTAGGAAAAAATCTCCAGGGCCAGATGGATTTACATGCAATTCTATCAAACATTTAAAGAACAATTAATTGAAATACTAGATAGACTATTTGGGAAAATAGGTGAAGAAGGAGTCTTACCAAATTCTTTTTATGATACAAATATGGTGTTGATACCTAAACCAGGAAGAGTCAAAATAGAGAAAGAAAATTATAGACCAATTTCTCTAATGAATATAGATGCAAAAATTTTAAACAAAATACTAGCAAGTAGATTGCAGCAACTTATCACAAGAATAATACACTATGACCAGGTAGGATTTATACCAGGAATGCAGGGTTGGTTCAATATTAGGAAAACTATCAGCATCATTGAGCATATCAACACAAAACCAACAGAAACCACATGATCATCTCAATAGATGCAGAAAAAGCTTTTGATAAAATACAACACCCATTCCTATTAAAAACACTAGAAAGCATAGGTATAAATGGAGTCTTCCTTAAAATAATAAATAGCATATATCTAAAACCTTCAGCAAGCATTATATGTAATGGGGACAGGCTAGAAGCATTTCCAATAAGATCGGGGTGAAACAAGGATGTCCATTATCACCACTGTTATTCAATATTGTACTGGAAACCTTAGCTTTAGCAATAAGAGAAGAAAAAGAAATTGAAGGCATTAGAATAGGCAAAGAAGAAACAAAGCTATCACTCTTTGCAGATGACATGATGATATACTTAGAGAATCCTAGAGAATCAAGTAAAAAACTACTTGAAATAATAAACAACTTTAGCAAAGTTGCAGGCTATAAAATAAACCCACATAAATCATCAGCATTTCTATATATTACCAACAAAGCCCAACAGCAAGAGATAGAAAGAGAAATCCCATTTAAACTTACTGTAGACATTATAAAATATTTAGGAGTCTACCTCCAAACAAACCCAGGAACTCTATGAACACAATTACAAAACACTTTTCACACAAATAAAATCAGATCTAAATAATTGGAAAAACATCAGTTGCTCATGGGTAGGCGAGCTAATATAATAAAAATGACAATCCTACCTAAGCTAATTTACTTATTCAGTGCCATACCAATCAAACTACCAAAAATTATTTTATAGAGTTAGAAAATAATAACAAGATTCATTTGGAAAAACAAAAGGTCCAGAATATCAAAGGAACTAATGAAAAGAAATGCAGGGGAAGGTGGCCTAGCAATTCCAGATCTTAAATTGTATTATAAAGCAGCAATCATCAAAACTGCTTGGTACTGGCTAAGAAATAGGGAGGTGGATCAGTGGAATAGGTTAAATATGCAAGACACAGTAGTCAATGACTATAGTAATCTATTATTTGATAAACCCAAAGACCCCAGCTTCTGGGATAAGAACCCACTCTTTGAAAAAAACTGCTGGGAAAACTGGAAAAGAGTATGGCAGAAACTAGGCATAGACCCAAATCTCACACCATATACCAAAATAAAGTCAAAATGGGTTCATGACTTAGATATAAAGGCTGATACCATAAGTAAACTGGGAGAACAAGGAATAGTTTACCTATCAGATCTATGGAGAACAGAAGAATTCATGACCAAACAGGAGATAGAGAACATTATGAAAAGCAAAATGGATAATTTTGATTACATTAAATTGAAAAGTTTTTGCACAAACAAAGCCAATGCAACTAAGATTAGAAGGAAGGTAGAAAATTGGGAAAGAATTTTTACAACCAGTCTCTCTGATAAAGGCCTCATTTCTAAAATATATAGAGAATTAAGACAAATTTATAAGAACACAAGCCATTCCCCAATTGATAAATGGTCAAAGGATATGAACAGACAGTTCTCAGATGAAGAAATTAAAGCCATCTATAGTCATATGAAAAAATGCTCTAAATCATTATTGATTAGAGAAATGCAAATCAAAACAACTCTGAGGTACCACATCACACCTATCAGATTGGCCAACATGACAAAACAGGAAAATGATAAATGTTGGAGAAGATGTGGGAAAATTGGAACACTAATACATTGTTGGTGGAGTTGTGAAATGATCCAACCATTTTGGAGAACAATTTGGAACTATGCCCAAAGGGCTACAAAAATGTGCATACCCTTTGATCCAGCAATAGCACTTCTAGGGCTATATCCCAAAGAGATCAAACAAATGGGAAAAGGACCCACATGTACAAAAATATTCATAGCAGCTCTTTTTGTGGTGGCAAAGAATTGGAAATTGAGAGGATGCCCATCAATTGGGGAATGGCTGAGCAAGTTGTGGTATATGAATGTAATGGAATACTATTGTGCTATAAGAAATGATGAACAGGCTGACTTCAGAAAAACCTGGAAAGACTTATATGGTCTGATGCTGAGTGAAGTGAGCAGAACCAAGAGGACTTTGTACACAATAACAGCCACGTTATGCAATGACTAATTGTTAAACTGAACCCTTCTCAGCACACAAGGATCTAAGACATCTCCAGAGGCCTCGGATGGAAAATGCTGTCCACATCCAAAGAAAGAACTATGGAAGTCGAATCACTTATTTTTACCTTCTGTTGAGTTTTGTTTCATCTTTCTGATGGTTCCTCCTATTGGTTTTAATTTTTACTTACAACTTCACTAATGTGAAAATATGTTAATGGATGTAAATGTAAAGCCTATATCAGATTGTGCAGTCTTGGGGAGGGTGGGGGGAGGAAGGGGGAGAAAAATTTTCAACTCAAAAGCATATGGAAGTGATTGTTGATAAATCAAATAAATTAATAAAATTTAAAAAAAAAAGAAAAATTATATAATCAAATTATCTATTTTAGATTTTATAATGCTTTCTATATCTTCTTTGGTCATAGAGTCTTCCTTTATTCATAAATCTGACAGATAAACTATTCCATGCTCTCTTAATTTGCTTATGGTATCGTCCTTTATGTCAAATCATGTGCCCATTTTGGCCTTATCTTTGTATATAGTGTGAAATGTTGGTCTATATCTAGTTTCTGCCATACTGTTTTCCAGTTTTCCCAGCAGTTTTTGTCAAATAATGAGTTTTTGTTCCAAAATCTAGGGTCTTTGAGTTTATCATATACTAGATTACTATGGTCATTTAGTATAATGTAATTTTACCTAATCTGATCCACTGATCAACCATTTTATTTCTTTTTCTATACCAGATTTTTTTTTTTTTTATAATTAGTGCTTTATAATACACTTTGAGTTCTGGTATAGCTAGACTACCTTCTTTCACATTTTTTTTTCATTGATTCCCTTGATATCTTTGAGCTTTTGTTCTTTCAGATGAATTTTGTTATTATTTTTTCTAGCTCTATAAAATAATTTTTGATAGTTTGATTAGTATGGCACTGAATAAGTATATTCATTTAGGTAGAACTGTCATTTTTATTATATTGGCTCAGCCTACCCATGAGCAATTGATATTTTTCTAATTGTTTAGATCTGACTTTATTTGTGTGAAAAAATGTTTTGTGGTTGTGTTTGTATAGTTCCTGGATTTGTCTTGGCAAGTAGACTCCCAAGTAATTTATATTGTCTACAGTTATTTTAAATGGAATTTCTCTATCTCTTGTTACTGGACTTTGTTGGAAATATAGAGAAATGCTGATGATTTGTGTGGGTTTATTTTGTATTAATAATTTCAAGTAGTTTTTAGTTGATTCTCTAGGATTTTCTAAGTACAATATTATATCATCTACAAAGAATGATAGTTTTGTTTTCTCATTGCCTATTCTAATTCCTTTAATTTATTTTTCTTATTGCTATAGCTAACATTTCTAGTACAATATTAAATAACAGAGGTGATAATGGGTATCCTTGCTTCACCCTTGATTGTATTAGGAAGGGTTCTAGCTTATCCCCATTACAGATAATGCTTGCTGATGATTTTAGATAAATATTACTTATCATTTTAAGGTGAGCTACATTTATTCCTATGGTCTCTTTAATAGGAATGGGTGTTATATTTTGTCAAAGGTTTTTTCTGCATCTCTTGGGATAATCATATAATTTCTGTTGGTTTTGTTATTGATATGGTCAATTATGCTTACAGTTTTCCTAACATTTAACCAGCCCTGCATTCCTGGTATAAATCCTACCTGGTCCTAGTGTATTATCCTCGTGATAAATTGCTGCAATCTCTTTGCTAATGTTTTATTTAACATTTTTGCATCAACATTCATTAAATATTGGTCTGTAATTTTCTTTTTATGTTTTGGCTCTTTGTCTAGCTATCAGCACCATATTTTGCTTTTTTGCATTTGGTTGTGAGGTTTTTAATGTCCTAATACATAGGGGTTTTTTTGTGTAGATGTCATATACTGGTGAGAAAAAGGTATATTCCTTTCTATTCCCATTAAGTTTTCTCCAGAGATCTATCATATCTAATTTTTCCAGAATTTTATTTTCCTCCTTAACTTCTTTCTTGTTTACTTTTTGGTTAGATTCATCTAGTTCTGGAAGGGGAAAGTGGAGGTCCCCCAGTAGTATAGTTTTATTATCTATTTCCTCCCTTAACTCATTCAACTTCTCCTTCAAGAATTAAGATGCAATACCATTTGGTGCATATAGGTTTAGTACTCATATGTCTTTTAGCAAGATATAGTTTCCTTCCTTATTTCTTTTTATTAGATCTATTTTTTGCTTTTGCTTTCTCTGAGAAAATGATTGCTACCTCTGCCTTCCTTGTTTCAGCTGAAGCACAATAAATTCTGCTCCAGCCGTTACCTTTACCCTGTGTGTATCTCTTTGCTTCAAATGTGTTTCTTGTAAAACACATATTGTAGGATTCTGGTTTTTTATCCATTCTACTATCCACTTCTGTCTTATGGGTAAGTTCATGCCATTCACATTTATAGTTATGATAGCTGTGTATTTCCCTCCATGCTATTTTTCCCTTGTTTATCTCCCTCTCTCTCTTACCCCCTACATTTTCCTTCCTCACAAGTGTTTTACTTCTGATCACCACCTTCCCCAATGTACCCTCCCTTTTATCAGTCACTCCTCCCCTATTATCTCCATCCTTTTTTCCTTCCTTATAGGGTAAGATAGATTTCTATATCCAAGTGAGTGTGTATGTTATTCTCTCTTGAGACAATTTTGATGAGAGTAAGGTTTAAGCTTTGCCCACCCACCCCCATCTTTTCCTCCATTATAATAGCTCTTTCATGCCTCTTTTATGTGACATAATTCACTCCATTCAATCTCCCCCCTCCTTCTTCTTGCAGTACAATTTTCTTTCTCACCCCTTTATTTTGTTTTTTTGGGCATCATCCCATCAAAATCACCTTATATACACACCCTCTGTCTACATATACTCCTTCTAATTTCTCTTATAGTAACAAAGTTCTTAAGAGTTACAAATATTATCTTGCCATATAGAAATATAAACAGTTTAACCTTATTGATTTCCTCATGTTTTCCCTTTCTTATTTTTTTTTTTACCTTTTTTACGTTTCCTTTGAGTCTTGTATTAGGAGGTCAAAAATTTTTTTTTATACAGCTCTGATCTTTTTTATTAGAAATGCTTGAAAGTCCTCTATTTTGTTTAAATGTCTACTTTTTTCTGAAAGATTATAATTAGTTTTGCTGGGTAGGTGATTCTTGGTTGTAATCCTAACTTCTTTGCCTTACTGAATATTATATTCTAAGCCCTCTGATTCTTTAATGTGGGAGCTGCCAGATCCTGTGTTATCCTAACTGTAGCTCCACAATAATTGAATTGTTTCTTTTTGGCTGCTTGTAGTACTTTCTCCTTGATCTATGAGCTCTTGAATTTGGCTATGGTGTTCCTGGGAGTTTTCATTTTTATTAAGGCGGGGATCTGTGGATTTTTTCTATTTCTATTTTGCCCTCTGGTTCTAATATATCAGGCCAATTTTCTTTGATAATTTGTTAAAAGATCTTGTCCAGGTTTCTTTGATTATGACTTTCAAGTAGTCCAATAATTCTCATATTGTCTCTCCTGGATCTGTTTTCCAAATCTGTTGTTTTTCTAATGAGAAATTACACATTTTCTTTTATTTTTTTTTAACTTTTTTGGTTTTATTGTATTTTGATGTGTCATAAGTCATTAGCTTCTACTTGCACAATTTTAATTTTTAAGGAATTATTTTTTTCAGTGAGCTTTTGTACTCCCTTTTTTACTTGGCCAATTCTATTTTTTAGCGAGTTATTTTCCTCAGTAAATTTTTGTGTGTCTTTTCCCATGCTATTGACTCTTTTTTTTATAATTCTCTTCCATTACTCTCATTTCCTTTCCTAATTTTTCTTCTACTTCTTTAATTTGCTTTTTAAAATCTTTGTTAAGTTCTTCCAGGAATTCTTTTTGGGTCTGAGACCAAACTACATTTTTCTTTGAGGCTTCACATGTATCCATTTTGACACTATTGTCTTTCTCTGCCTTGATCCTCCCTGACATCATAGCAACTTTCTATAGTCAAATTCTTTTTTTTCTCATTTCTCTGCCTTTTTTGGGACTTCCTGTTTTTATATGAGAGTTGGGCTCTGGTCTTACACTGTCCCAAGCTTTTTTTTGTGCTGAGATTCAGGTCTTACTGCTCATTTTTCACTGGGCTTCAGGGTTTAGCTGCTTGCCTTCACTGAGGGTATGTTACCCTTCTGGGTTGTGCTGGGACAGGGGTCACCTCCCCTGTTTTCCTCCCCTGGGTGTGGGGTTTAGTTGCTGGCCTGCCTCAGTGGCAGTGCCTTTCTGCTTGTCACAGAGTCTTTCTGGTGGCTGGCCCTGGAGGAGGGATCTTATAATACATCTGCTCCAGGGGTGGGGCCCTGCTGCCGGGTTGCTATGGAAACAGGGTCTCTCTGATGGCAGGCCCCAGAGCAGGGTCTTGCTGTTTCTAGCCCTCAGGTGGCACTTTGCTACTGTTCAGCAATGGGGTCAAGGCTTTGCTGGTGGCTTGTGTTGGGACTGGGGTTGCTGGGATGAGTTCTTACTGAGCTGCACAGATTGCTTACCTGCTTAGGGTGCTGCTGATTTGCAGGAGTGTGGGGCCTCACTGGTGGGTTTCCCCAGGTTGCAGCCTTGCTACAGCCTCCAGCTGTGAGGCTGGCTACTGCTGCTGCTGCTCTTGGACCCCACTTTCCTCCCACCCCAATGAGACAGACCTTTCCCTCTGGGCTAGTAAGCTGTTTCCCTGCTCCTAGATCTATTCCAAGGTGGTTTTCTAGTTGTTTGGAGGGGAATTTGAGAGGGCTTCAAAGGGTTCCTTCCTCACTCTGCCATCTTGGCACCAGAAGTCCTGTTTCTTTTGTTGACAAAAAGTATCTAACATGGCTGCATGTCAATTGTTTTGGCACGTTGCCTCATTGTTGAGGTTTTCTTTGGTGAATCATCTTTTGTTTCTATGATTTATTTGACCCATATTTTTTTTTAGGATTATAATATATTGTCCTCATCTCTTTGAATACTTTCTTCAAATGTCCTTTATTTACTATAATTTTATTGTGATATGGTTTTTAAAAAGATACTTGATATTTCTGCACATATTAGTTATTATGCCCTTACATCTAGTCAATTTTTGTATGGTGCCTTGTAAACCTGAGAAATATTTATGTTCTTTTCAATTCTCATTCAGTAATTACCAGAGATCTTTAACAGCTTACTTTTCTAAAATTCTATTCACCATCTTAACTTCTTTCTTCGTTTATCTTTCTGGTAGATATGTCTAGGTATGAAAGGGGCACATAGATGGACTTAACTACTACAGTTTTACTGTCTTTTTCCTTATACTTTAATTAGTTTTTCCCTTAAGTATTTATTACTATGGCATATACATTAAGTATTGCTAGTATATCATAAACTATGGTCCCCTTTAGTATAATGTAATTTCCCTGATTATCTCTTTAGGATTTACTTATTAAGACTCTGTTTAGGCCTGTGTCTTTTGCTTGTGCTTCCAATAACAATTCCTATTTTTATTATATTATGGGTTGTAAAGGATATGTTTGATATTTCTGTTTATTTACATTTATTTGAGATTTTTCTGTGCTCTAATATTTAGCCTATTTATATATATGCATATACATATGCCTTGACATAATGAAATAAAAAAAAGATAAGTGAGATAAAAAAGCATACAAGAGGATAATGATTTAAACAGAAGTTTAAAGAAATGGAAGGGACAGTGAAGAAGCAGAACTGAAGTACCATGAAAATATGTATATTCTTTAGTTGCCCCATTCAGAAGACCTCATTAATCTTTTATATCTTGATTATCTCTTTGTTTTGTATTGCTGTTTTTTAAACTGCAGAGGCCAGTCTTTCTCTTTCTTTGTTAAAAAAAATAATCTCTAACAATGGGGTGATTTGTTTCATTACTTATGTTTCCCTGGTATTTGTGCCTATTTACCTTTCTTGTATTTCTAGTGTTTGGTATGTTTGCAAGTTGAGCAGGGATGCCTCAGATACCTCTCTTTTGTTGACTGTAAATCTTTTTACATTGAAACATTTGTAGGGATGACATTTTGGGTTGCAGTTTAAACTTCTTTGATTATCAGAAAATACTATTCCATTTCCTTCTGCAATTTCTAGTAGATGCAGAATAGTAGCCTTGTGTTACTTTTCTTTTTTCCCCTTTATATTTAAAGGTCTTTCTGCTTTCTGGTTGCAGAATTTGTTGTTTGTTATTAGAATTACAAAATTTAACCACTATGTGTCTTGGTGTAGCAGTCAGGGTGCGGGAGAGAAAGGGGTCCAAATCCTGTCTCTGTGACTTACTAGCTATGTACATGGGCAAATCATGTAACTTATCTGAACCTCATTTTCCTCACCTGCAAAGTGAAGGGATTAGATTCAATGGCTTCTAAGGTCCCTTCCAGCTCTACAGCTATTCTCATCTGAATATGAAACGTAGAGTTTGTCTATTTGTTTTTTTTTTCCTTGAAGTGCTCTGGGTAGTTTTTCAATTGGTGTTTTTTCTTATATTCAAAAGTTCTAGGTAGTTTTCTTGAATTATGTACAACAGTGGTATCAAACTCAGATAGAAATGATCTCTGCAGGCAGCATATTGACTTAGAAAATCATAATTAAAACATTTTGGTATTCCAAGTCTGCTATTCACCCTTGCTTCTTCAGAGAAACTATCCCCTGTGGATTTTCTTTTTTTGCTAATCTAATAATTGGAATTTTTATTACTATATTGATATCAATAACTTCTGACATATAGTCAATCCCAATTTCTTTTCTTATTGATTTGTTTTCTTTGAGCCATTTTGGAATGTCTTGTAGTTCCATGCTCCCTTGGAATCCCATAGGACTCTGTTTTGTCACACATTGGTTCACTTTCCTTTATCTTATAATATTTGCCTATTATTTTTCCTTCTTTCTAGTTCTAGGATCCTCTCTGTTGATTTATCTCCTTGTACTCTGCATGTTTACTCAATTATCTTCAGGTTGTTTTTTTTTTCTTATATGTTCCATATTCCCCAATCATTCACTTTCCGACTCCTTCCCCTTTGAAGGTGGATACATCCCCTCTCCCTCGCCAACAGCCAGGCTGCAAAGTGCCTCAGTCTTCTCCCACATTGGAAGATATTCTGTTTACCAATTTGGTCTGTGCCCTAAGTAGCAGTTGGGGTACAAGAATGGCTCCACTTGGATTTCAATCTCCTTTCTTTCAGGCCTAGTACAGTCACTCACCTGCTCCAGTTCTTCCCTTGACTTTCCTCTTTTCTTTTTCTGGCTAGGATGAATTAGTGTCTGTCACTTTTTTCAGGGCTGCAAGAGGATAGATAGAGGGTGTTCTGGACAGTCTCTGCTGCCTTGAGGGTCCCTAGCCTGGCGGCCACCCTAGGCAGAAGGCAGTACATTCCCCATGCCCCTCCTCATGTGGCTAGGCAAAATCAGTTTTGTAGGATGAAGGGTAGATGGGGTGAAATGTGCCAAAAGAGTTTCTACAGCAAGAAGGGATCTCAGTTTGGGTCCTAGGCACAAGCCAAAGAGTTGATTTTGACATACCCTGCAGGAGCTTTGTGGCTAGTAGAGGGAGGGTGCTGAGTGAGCATTTTAATAATTATCATTCTCTGGTTGTTAATTCATAAGGATCCACCCTCTGCCATAAGCTTTTACTCCTATTTCTGTCTTCTGGTGACCTAAGGTTGACACTGAGCTTATTCTGTCTGTCATCTCTTTGCACAACACTCAACTCAGAATTGGTTCTGTTCCCCTGCTGTGGCCCTGACAGGCCCCGGCTGGATGCTAGGCAGAGATAGTGTTGATATCAGACTTCTTAGACAATCATCCCTCTTCTAGTTTGCAGCCTGCCTGTGAGCTGCATTGGCCCCTAACATCACTGTGGCTCTGACAGGAATCCTGACTTCAAGTCTCTTGGAGAGCTTCCAGCATATAGGCACCGCTGAGCCCTGTCTCTTTGGACAATGACCCCTGAAGGGTAACTATCCCTCACTATGATTCCAACAGGCCATGGATGAGATCCTGACTTCAGGAGCCATTCAACAAAGTTCATAGAAGAGAACTTACATTAGATTTCACCCCACTCCTCAGCATTTCCCCTACTCTGAGATCCCTTGGGTTTCTGGCTGGCTTCTTGTGCTGCCCTGATCTACATATGGGAGCTTAATGTCGTTCCTCTTCCGTGTTCTTGCTTAGATCTTTGCAGGAGTGTTTGTTAAGAGGGACGGGCAGGCCCTCTAAGACCTTTCATATAGTCATCTGTCTGCTACTTCAGCAACACAACTGACATGGAGTTTTAACACTTTATGCCAGTTTGGTGGGTGTGAGGTAATACCTCAAATTAGCCTTAATTTGCATTTCTTTGATTATTAATGAAGTTGAAATGCTTTTCATAAGATTATTTACAATTTACTTCTTCTCCTGAAATTGTATGAAATCACTTCACACCAATTAGTGCCAATACAATTGTCCGGTAAGAACACATTTGTATTAAACCAATCAAATCAGAAGTTAGAACTAGGGCTTAATCAAACACCTCTAAACAACTTGTATTCAATCAAAGAATTTTAAAAAGTGGTTCTTAAGTGTTTTTATGTGAAGCCTATGGAACTTTTGAGGGCAGCTAGGTGGTGTAGTGGATAGAGTACAAGATCTAGAGTGAGGAAGACTCCTTTCTGAGTTCAAATCTAGTCTCACACACTTACTAGTTGTGTGACCCTGGGAAAGTCACTTATCCCTGTTTGCCTCAGTTTCCTCATCTATAAAATGAGCTGGAGAAGAAAATGGCAAACCAGTATTTTTACCAAGAAAACCCCAAATGGGGTTATGAAGAGTTGGACACAACTGAACAACAACAACGACAGTAACAATGGAACTTTTCTCAGAATAATGTTTCAAATGCACAAAATAAGATATATAGGATTACAAAGGAAACCAATTATATACTTAAATAAAGTTGTAGTTCTTTTCATATCCCAGTTCACAGACTCCCATGAAATATATTCACAGATCCCGTAGGGTCAGTGAACCCCAGAGTAAGAACCTCTGCTTTTGACTAAGAGAAAAAAGCTATCGAACTAACTGGAGTGATATCGACGGGGAAATATGCTTGGTCTAGCTAAAGAAAACTGGGTCACTTCTTTGGGTCATCTATAAAATATCAAGTCAGGTCAGGTCTAGGGGTCAGTTGGGAAGATAAGAGGAACAGAATCTTTGCACTCATTCTCTCTCCAACCCTGAAGAATTTTGGATTTCCCATCTTCCCACTGGCATCTTCACAGCATCCCAGAAACAGCTATCAGTGATGTCTACATTGGGAGCCAAGGACTGCCCGATGGAGATGCAAAGAATTCAGCAAAGATAATCTATACCAGTGATGGTCAACTCAAATAGAAACAGGGGCCACTAATCTGTGCATAAGGATCCCTACAGGCCTGCATATTGATTTTATTTTAAAAAGTAATGTTATCTATGTTGTATTATTTATTTGTTAAATATTTTCCAAGCACCTTTTAGTTTGGTTTGGGCTGCACTTGGGAGTATTGCAGGCTACATACAGCCTGCACACTGTGTGTTTGACACCTCTGATTTATACTCTGACTAAAGGGGACATTCTGAGGATTCTAGCAAAAGGACTTCCAGGAGCTGTGAGTTATTCCTTTGCCACATCTCCTCTCTGAGCTTGAGGCCACTTTCCCTGGACTCTCTACGTACTTGTGAGAGAAATTGTCACATGCTCTTGGGAGGGATGTTTATACCTCCCAAATGTATATTACCAGCTATACAACCTTAGTAAATATTCCTATAACTAACTAAATCTGTCTTACTAATTGATAATCAACTCATAATCCTAGTGAGCACACCAATGGGGGCTTATGAGATATATAGCATTAAAAAGACAGCCCCTCTGGATGCTTGGAACTGCCCCTAGAATACCAAGGGGACATAGTAGCCACACTCTAGGAACTCAACTCAGTGCAAGTGGAAGTTGGGATGGTAGCTCCAGAAAATCCACTTCATGTCTATTCAAATTCCTCAACCAACCACAGGTCATCTTTTTTTTTCTTTAGAATTTGAGTGAAATATCTTTATGTGAAAATGAAGGGTTTGGACTACATTATTTTTTAAGTTCTAAGAGTATATTCTATTCTCCTTTATTGATCAATTTCTTGAGTACTCTTGAGTATCAGGAATAGGCATCTAGGTGAGATAGTGAATGGAGTGCTGGGCCTAGAGTCAGGAAGATTCATCTTCCGGAGTCCAAATCTGGTCTCAGACACTAGCTGGGTGATGCTGGCAAGTCATTTAACCCTATTTGCCTCAGTTTCCTCATCTGTAAAATAATCTAGAGAAGGAAATAGCAAACCACTCTAGTATCTTTGCCAAGAAAACCCCAAAAGAGGTCACAAAGAGTCAGACATGATTGAAAAATGACTAAACGACAACAATCTAAAGAGACATGCTACTAGCTACTTCTAAGGATGTCGTGTATTCTGTCATTGAAAAAAAATGTCCTTAAAGCTATCATTAACAGATCACTTAAGCACAGAGGATTTATGGGCACATTTTGATCTGCTCCATTGGTTTACTTTCAGAACACAGATCCATTTACTTGCATGGCCCATTTTTGCAGAAGGAAGCCTTGCTGATGACATAAAGGAGATCTAACACAAGGATCACAATGACATTTTTCTGGGGCTGGGAGCACCAGGGACACATTCAAGGTTACAAATGCTGAAATCTTTAAACATGTTGACCTCTGGCAATCTTTTTACTTTTTCTTTGAAACTGAACTTGTTTTGGCCAAAATGGAATCAGATGTGAAGAGTTAAGCATTCATTATTAGACAAAGAAGCTCTGGATATCTTTTAGATACATTTGATTTGGGGACGATGCAAACTAAAATTTTACCCTGGACAGTTGAGTCTTCTCCTTCTTTTTCTTCTTCTTCTTCTTCTTTTTAATAAAGCAATTTTTTTATACTTTTAACTACCCCAAACTTCTCTCTAATACAAAAACCACTGAAATTTTGCAAAGTATTTTATATACTGTGGAGGCAAAGGGGAGGGGAGTGTCATTTTGGTGAAAATAAGCAATTAGGTTTTCCTTATATTTATGTTTTTTGTCCTTCCCCAGTCCCTGCATTATGTGAGTCATAAAGCAAAAGAAAGTTCTCTTATTCTGCTAATCTAAGGTCAATGCCAGATTAGTGAGACCCTATGCCACCAAGAAGGTCAATTGCAGACTCAGATTGATGGTTCTCCATTTTTCCGCATTCTACACCATATGTGTATACACACATATACATATATACACATACGTATGTGTACACACGTATATGTGTACACATACATATGCACATATATGTATGTATAGTGTACAAATGTTTATATACATGTAGTAAATTGTGTTCAGAACTCATCTGGCTGTCAATCTCTCCCTGCCATAGTTCATAATAACATAAAGCTTCTCTGAACTTCACTCAAATTATATGTGAATGCTAGTGCTTTTACCAATATAATTTTCATATCTGAGTCTCATAGCAAGCCTGGAAGGCAAGTCCTACAGCTATTATTATACCAAGTTTACAGATGAATAAAGTAAGTCAGAGAGGAGGTTAAGTGATTGACCAACCATCCCTTGGCTAATTCATCTAAGGCAGTATTTGAATGTAAATCTTACTGACTTCAAGTACAGAGCTCTATTCACTATGTCATGCTGCACCTCTGAGTCTGTTTTCTCATCATAAAACCTGAATAAAATAGCACTTTTACTTCCTACCTCACAGAATTCTAAATCTTAGAGGCTTACATCAATGGATTATCATTGTGCTTATTGTTTTAAGTACATGATAGAGGAGACATATAGGCGACGGTAGTGGCCTAAGAAAATATGACTAAGCAGTATAATATAGCACTAAAAAGATATATGTGCTCTTAGGGTACATTACTAGAATCATAGTGTCCAGAATGAAGAGGGTCATGGTTCCCTCTGTGCTCTCAGCTCTGGTTAAAATACACCTAGAATGTTGTTTCCGGTTTTAGGTGCCACATTTTTGAAAGGGAATTGATAAAGTCCAGATTATGGTCCAGAGGAGGGTGCTCAGGATGAGAGAAGGCTGGAGTCTATAACACCCTATGAGGATTTGCTAAACTGTGTTTGGGATGATAAAGAGAAGGCTGCATAATTCGATAAAAAGAGCACTGGCATTGCAGTCAGCTCTCCCGTTTACTCTGTAATTCTGGACAAATCCCTTAACCTCTGGGCCCCAGTTTATTCATCTATAAAATGAAAGTCAGACTAAATGATCTCTAAGTTCCCTTTTAGTTCTAAATATTATGAAATTCAAGGGAAACATGAGAGTCGTTTTCAAGTACTTGGAAGGTAATCATTTGGAAAAAAAAAAAAAAAAGATTAACCTTGTTTTATTTGCCCCAGAGCACAAAACTAGGAACAATGGGTAGACATTCCAGAAAGGCAGATTTCAGCCTGATTAAAAAAAAAAAAAAGCTTAGTAAAAATTAGAGCTGTCCAAACATGGAACAGGCTGCCCTGAGAAGTCGCGACCTCCCTACCACTGAAGGTCTTCATAGGAGGGTGCTTTGGAGGAACCTTTGTTGGGGATGTGGTAGAGAATATTCTTGCTCATATGTGAGTTTAGGAGGTGATCTCTGAGGTCCCTTCCAACTCTGAGGTTCTGTGGTTCTTTGATTACACCGGAACTAAGGGCAAGAGAATCGAAACAAATTCAGACTGCTTGATATTAGCAACATGTGACTTTTCGATCAAGAAAAGATAAGGAAATTGCATGATCATGCATGCATAGCAAAGGCTCCTTGTTAAAAATCTATGCACTGACAAGAAGAAATATGAATGCTTCTGGTACAAGGTTTAGGTGCAAAGGATAAGGTAGCAATTGTAAACAAGATAAAAATCTAAATTCTGACCTTGCATGCACATCCATCTACCAAAGAAACAAAACCAAATGTAAATCTCAGCAAACTCTTTGAAAGTAAATGACAGACGTTACCACCAATTTTATGAAGAAGAGTCATGAAAAAAGACATAAAGGCTTATTTGTTTTAGGATTCATAGGAAACATTAAGAATAAATAGCAGTAAAATGAATCTCAGACTAGTAAAGCAAAAATGAATATTAATAAATGAATAAAAAATGGTCATTCTCTCCTGCTTCTACTTCCTAGGTATCTGTAACAGTTGTAAGAAAGAAAATTGGATGTAGTAAAGTAAAAACTTTTTTTAAAAAAAAGTTTTTTTATAAGATTTAGAATTGGAAGGACCTTATTAGATTTCTTCATTTTACAGATAAGGTAAGAAGGCCTAGGAAGTCAAGTAACCTCCTCAGTGATTCAAATCTAAGCCCTTCAGCTAGGTGGCACAGTAGATAGAGCACTGTCCCTGGAGTCAGGAGGACCTGAGTTCAAATCTGGCCTCAGACACATAACACTCACTAGCTGTGTGACTCTGGGCAAGTCACTTAACCCCAATTGCCTCACCAAAAGAAAAAAAAGAAATCTCAGTCCTTCCAACACTAAATCCAGTGTTCGTCCATTAATATAGCCCTACTCTAGTATATACCATAAAATACCCAATGTGTCTCTTTTAGATTGTAAGTTATAAGGAAACAGGGGTAATATTTTCTTTTAAATCTGAATAACACTAAGCACAGAATATTGAGGAAAGCAATATCTAATTTTTTTATGATTATTGTGATTTCAAACCACATGATGGATAATTATCTTCTATCTGCTTTTTACAGTGTGGGTTAATAGTCACACTTAGACCAGGACTATCTATTTCCAAATCCTCTTTACTGAAAGCCTACCATGAAATCCAACGGTGCTATCTTATCCTCATTCTCTGATGATCTCCTCCTACCTCATGCCAGGTCAGTTTAGCTCTTGGTCCTCACCAATAGTACAAACAAGGAATAAAAAAGTAGGGTAGTAAATGAGTTAAATAGCCAAAGGAAACTGGACAGATGCAATGGCAATAACCCACTAGAAGGCAGTGGGATAAACAGAGGGTGGGGTTGTGTCAAACCACCACGGACACAACTGGGGCTGCTTTGGTGGTACGTGTCCCCAGTGAGCTTCACAATGAGGTGTGTCTACCCTACTAGTCAGATCACCTCAACAACTTAATCCTGAGGGATGGCTAGCTAACCACCCCTGGCACATGAAACCAGAAAAGAAAGGAAGCCATGGCAGCTGTGGAGCAAGGGCATCTAGCCATTTTGGCCAGATGTCACAGCTGTTTGACTTTTACTCCAAGAACACCAGCAAGATTTCTAATTTTCATGTAAAAGCACTGCTGCTAATCTCAATATTGGGAGACAGAGAGAGGAAAAGGGGAGAGGAGAGGAGAGAAGAGGACAGGACAGGACAGAAAAGGAGAGGAGAGGAAAGAGGAGAGGAGACACAGAGAGAGAGACAGACAGACAGACAGACAGACAGACAGGCAGAGAGACAGAGACAGAGAGTGATAGAGTGTGAGTGTTAAACATGTTTTACCTTTAGTTGAAACTGTTTATCTAATCTTGCTTCTACTAATACATTACCACAGCAGCATTCTACTAAGAGGACAATGGTAGGAGGCTTAAATCCAGTGGATTGAGAGAGTTGGGTTTTGGGGACAGAGATAACCTAGCCAGAGGTCAAAGAGCCACCTGCTCTTAGAATGTGAAATAGTCACACGCAGCTCTTTGATATCTGAATCACACCCTCTGCCCTCCTCTAGATGTAATGTAATATGGCTTCTCACTCTTTCCTACCCTCTCCTTTCCTGCCAGAGAGCTCTTCTCCATCTACCATAACAAATTCAGAGACAAGAGAAGATGGGTTGAATGCCTGGAGACATCATGGCATTAAAATCAAATCAAATGAGATAACATACATAAAGTGCTTTGCAAACCCTACAATGCTATATAAACGTTATTGTTATTATTAGATAACATTGACCTTGCCCTCAAATCACCCGATGTCTAATGAGTCCCTAGTTAGCTCTTGATTTGATGGGGAGAAGAATGTTGCTGAGCTCTCAGCTCTGGTTCTGCATTCTTTTGTCATAGTTAGGGGGAGGGGAGAGACACTTTGGAAACCCCTGAGGTGACCCAAATCACTAGGGACCAACAATTCAGCTCCTGCAGTATGAATTACCAAGCAAGCAAAAGCAGGACTGCTGCTCTTAGGTGCAGGCAGGGTCCTGAGAGCCAAACTTTCCCTTTGTTCACATTTTTTGTCCGAACTCGACAAATAGCTTTATCGAAAGCTTTATCAAAAGTTTTCATGTGTATCATTTTCCTTCTCACCTGATATAGCTAGAAGTCATGACATCTGCCTTATATAATTCTCTGTTTTTTTGAAGGGCTAGAGATAACTCAGACTCTTTTTTCAGCTGGTGATTCTGCTTGTTTTCAGAAACAGCTTTGTTTTACTTTAAAGGATAAAACAACATGGCCTCTTCGAGCTATTTAATTGATTTCAAGGCTGCTCTAACAACCAGATAACAGAAACTTGATTTTCCAGTAGAAAAAAAGTTCCCTTAGATAAATTTATTTCTAAAAGGAGTGGTTGGCCTGATTCCTATATATAATCTCAAAAGCTTTGGGGATCTTCTAGGCTAGAGTTATATATTTGTTTTCTTTCTATTCCTGCTAACGACAATTCCCTGTTAAAATATAGTCAGACTGGAGGGGAGGAAAGGAGAGCTAAACAGAAAGAGTCCAATACTGTCCAAATCCTAAATCAATCAATTAGCAAGCATTTTTCAAGCACCTACAGAATTCTAAGCATTGTGCTAGACATTGGGGTACAAAGTACAAAAATATTAAATAATGCCTTCTATCAAAGAGCTTATATAATCACAAGGACTTGTGTAGGTTTATACAGAATAAACATAAAGAAAACAAATACAAATAAACATGAACTAGTTAAATACAAGATAGTTTGAGATGGATGGAACTACCATTAGGGGATCAGGAAAAGATTCACTTGGAAGGGAATGTCTGAACTGTTTGTTGGAGGAATAGAAGGATTTTATGACAAGGGAGCACATTCTAGGAATGGAGAGAGATGGCAAGACAGGGATGGACTATCACGTGTGAGGAACAGAGAGAAGGCAAGTTTGATTGAATCGTAGGGTCTAGGAGAGGAGAAGTAATGTACCATGAGGCAAAAAAATGGTCTGCCGCCAGATTGGGAACAGAAGGATTTGTGCTTTTGTTTTAGAGGCGATAAGGAGTCACTGGGCTATATTGAGTAGGGGAGAAAGACATGATCAGACCTGGGCTTAAGGAAAATCACTTGGGCAAATTATATAGAGAATGGGGAAAAGGAGGAGAAGAGTTGGGGATGATTATTGTTAAGGGTTTTAAATGAAGAGGAGAAAAGAGGAAGCTCCCAATACCTTAATTTTCTTAGTAAAGTTAGAGGCAAGGTCCTTAGACAGAGAGGTCATGTCATAGGAGACATGAGGAGAGAAGGTTGGAATAGCTTCTGTGGGGAGTGAGATAATGAGTCAATTTGCTGTTGTTGGTTTCAGTTGTGTCCAACTCTTTGTGACCCCATTTGGAGTTTTCATGGCAAAGATACTGGAATGGTTTGCCATTTACTTCTCCAGTTCATTTTCAGATGAGGAAGTGGGGCAAATAGGGTCAAGTGATTTGTCAAGGGTCACACAGCTAGGAAGTGTCTAAGGCCAGATTTGAATTCATGAAGATCAGTCTTCCTGATTTTAGGCCCACTTGTCCCACCTAGCTGCCCTTAATAAATCAATTAAAGAGAAGTAAAAGATTTGCCTTGCTTCAGTGAGGGCCCAGCTGAAGTTGGATAACATGAATTGATTTCACCCAAAATCCCAATAAAACTTACCTTAGGATCTCAGAATATAACTCTCCTAGTTTAGATAGTTAAATTTGATGAGTGACATGTTTTCTTAATACAGACTTTTTCAAGTTGTTCACTTTGGGCCTCATTTACTCAGCTTTAAAATGAATGGCTTAAACTAAAGGATTTCTAAATCCCCTCCACCTCCAATATTCTATAATTTTGTCAAATATTTCACCTATACACACTTTAACAGGAAACTATAGAAAAAGACTTTACTATCTGCAGACATTCTCAGAAGTTCATATAGGAATATAGAGCCTTCTACAAAATAACAATTATAAAAAGAAAACCAAATTAGATTTTCTTTGAAATACACATGAATCAAGGAAAAAAGATGTCAGATCATTCATGGGGGGGTAGAGGAGGTGGGGGTGTTGGGCTTCTATTCCTTTAAAAAGTCTTTCAGATCTTGGCGTCCAGCTGGCAATCCCACAGCCATTGCAGTACTTGAGCTCCATAGAGACAGTGCCAGAGCAAGTAAGGGCCAGACAGTGCCAGAGCAAGTAAGGGCCAGACGGTCCTGGCCTACTCTGTGTGGCACTGGAGAAAAGTTATCAAAAATGGGCAAAAGTAATCCTAAGAAGCTGAGAGGGCAAATGTCTTCATAGTCCTTCTTTGTTCAAACCTGCCCAGAGGAACACAAGAAGCAGCACCCAGATGCTTCTGTGAACTCAGAATTTTTTTTAAATGCTCAGAAAGGTGGAAGACAAGGTCTGCTAGAGAGAAAGGAAAATTTGAAGATGTGGCAAAAGCTAAGGTTCTTTTTGAAAAAGAAATGAAAACCTACATATCACCTAAAAAAAGAGAAACAATTAAAAAAAAAAGAAATTTAAGGATACCAATGAACCAAAGAGGCATTCTTAAGCATTTTAGGCATTTTTCTTATTCTGTCCTGAGTATTGTCCAAAAACCAAAGAAAAGCATCCTGGTCTTTCTAATGGAGATGTAGCAAAAGGAAAAAAAAAGGGAGAAATGTGGAATAATACGGCTGCAGATGACAAGGAACCTTATGAAAAAAAAAATTAGGCAGCTATACTGCAGGAACAATATGGAAAGGGTATCGCTATATACTGGGCAAAAAGGAAAACCTGATATAGGCAAAAAGGGAGGAGGTGTCAAAGATGAGAATAGCAAGAAAAAGAAGGAGGAGGGAGAAGATGAGGAGGATGAAGATGAGAAGGAGGAAGATGATTAATAAGTTAGCTGTAGAGTAGCTTTTTTTTTATCTGTAAAGCATTTAGCCCTTCTGTACACAACTCATTCCTTTTAGAGAAAAAAAAAGTTGAAATGTAAGGCTGTGTAAAATTTGTTCCTAAACTGTATGATGTCTTTTTTTATATAGTTAACATGCTACCAAATATGTCTTTAGATAACCCTTCTTTCAGTGGTATTTTCAGTAGCCGCTAACCTTGCTTGGTACAGTATAGGGGCATTAAATTGGCATGCACATTTAAAGCAGGTTCTTGGTGCACAGCACAAATTAATCATATATGGGGATGTAGTTCCTTATCGTTTTCAATCGTCTTTAAGGCAACATGTGAAATAATTGTTGTTCCATTAACTGAATACTACTCTCTAAGTGCAAATAAAGTTTCAGTTGTTTTGTTGACATGCTGAATGCTTCTAAATAAATACAATTTTTTACTTAGAATAAAGTCTTTCAGATCTTTTAGCCCACTGCACTACATACAAGAAACTGCAGTACTAAGTATTGTTCTCTCTCTCTTTACTGTGTATCTGTGGTTAAATTGAAACTTATCCTTTTATAATCAATGTATTGCTCTTCTCCTGGTGCTTGATTTGTCTATGAGTGTATCTTATCACTATAATAGCAATGTTGAGTGAGTGTGTGTGTGCATATGTATAGAAGTATGTATGTATATCATAAGAAGATCCTGTATATAAACCAACCACCACTTTTTAAGCACCTACTATGTGCCAGGCTCTTCATTAAGCACTCAAGATCAAAGAAAAAAGCAAAACAGTCCCTGCCCTCAAGTAGCTTACATTCTAATAGAGAAGACAATATATACATATATTGGTTATATAAGTCATACACAAATCAGACTCACGACAATTATAGAGGAGAATGCACAAGAAGCTGGAGAGATGAGTAAAGGCCTCTTGCCAAAGGTGGCATTTGAGCTGAATCTTGAAAGAAACCAGGAATTCTGAAAGACAAAAGTGTAGGGGGATAGCATTCTAAATATGGTGGACAGCCAATACAAAGGTACAGAGACAAAAGATGGCATTTCATGTTTGAGTAAAGAGCAAAGACCAATATGGTTGGATCATAGAGAATGTGAATTAGAGTAGACTAGACAGGTAGAGAGAGGCCAGTTGTGAAGAGCTCTAAATGTCAAAGAGGAGTTTGATCCTAAAGGGAATCTGTGGAGTTTATTGAGTAGGAAGGTGAACTGGCCAAATCTGTGCTTCAGGAAAATCACTTTGGCATCTGTGTGCAGGATCAGTTAGAGTGGGGTGAAACAAGTCCTGATAGCCTAAATAGGAAGTCCTTGCAATAGTCATGGGAAGAGGGAGGGTGGTAGAGATATGTAATAAACATGGTGGAGAAAGAGATACAGCAAACAAGATTTAGCAACTGACTGAATATATGGGGAGAGAGTGATAGCAAAAAACTGCAAACCAAATGAATACCCAAAGACTGACGAGTGACTAAAAGAAATGTGACACATGAATTTAATAAAACATTATTTCTACAAAAAAGAAATTACAAGTATGAAGAATTCAGAGAAATATTAATCAATAATGTTGTGATTCAAGACACATAGTTTTCTGGGTGATTTAATCATTTTATTAACCAGCACGTTATTAATAAAAGGATGGTCAGACTAAAGACCCCTAAAAGTGGAGGGGTCACAGTTTATATGCCCTTCAAAGAGTAGGTATTCCTGAGGGATGGAAATCAACGCAGATTAATTAACACAATGGGAGGTGTGGGCTATATTAAAATGAAGGTCTTAGGTTACTATGACTTAGGTCACTCAAATCTTGGTCAAAGAGACATCAATTTCTACATTACCTGTCTTGATAACAGGAGAGAATCAATCTTTCCCTAGGCCTGTCTCAGCAAACACAATGAGCAGGAATATACCCATTAGCCCAAACTTAGGATTTCTTTTATTGTCTGATTAGATGTTGGCCTGGGTAAATCTCTAAGAGAGATTTCCTATACTGGTTGGTTTCTGGATAAGGAAGCAGAAAAGGGGGAAACCTTGGTCCTAATACAATAATTAGTTACTAAATATGAGAGAAATATTCATTTCTCACAATGTATTTATTAACTGACTAAAATGCGTTAGGCACTGCGAGGCACTAGGGCACAAGTCAATGGGAAGACTTGTATGAACTGATGCGGAGCAAAAAAAGCAGAATCAAAAGAACAATATATCACAACAACTATAATGAAAGAATGCTGTCACTTAAAGCTTCAAGCCCTACTGATACGTGCCAGTCTACAGGGTAGGGAACTTTCCACCAGACCATTAGCACATAAGGCCTGACTTTCTGCAAGGGGCAGGTTTCCACACAGGCAAAGTAATATCAGTATGAGGTATTATAGAAATTATCATTCAAATGGCCTACACAAAGTTAATAGAACTCCCAATAAATTGGTCTACCAGATTAAGATTTTAGGGATAGTGAACCATTCTTAATTATTTTCACACAGAAGTACAAAAAAGACAAATCATACAATGACTGCTGGGCAAAAAGCCTCAACTGCCTTCTGTGACAATCACAGGAAGAAGAGACCTCAGAGGCAAGCTAGCCCAATGCCCATACTTCACAGATGAGAAAACTGAGGTTCAGAGAGGTTGAATAATTTGTCCAAGGTCACAGAAAGACTGTCAGAGGTATAATTTGAACCCAGCTCTTCCGAATTTGGAATCTATACTGACCTGCTATGTTTGCTTCTCAGTATCTGTTTGATTTTATTATATTATACATATATTGTTATCAAAGCAGGAGCCACTGATAGTCATCTTCTTCTCCAAATCATTTTATCTCTAAATATCTCTCAATAGTTTAGTTTCTTGATAATCTGACATTTTATACTTTACATTGTCCCATTCCCCATTCAAAGTTTCTGTTCACTCTGTTTTTTCTTCCTGTTCCTCTAGGATTAAAATATTTACCTGTTTTCTAAACCAAAACATACATATGTATGTATACACACATACACATATATACATATATATGTGTGTGTATGTATACACATATATACACATGCACATATGTATATATACATAGATGTATAAAATTTCAGAAACAATTCATTTATTTTTATTTGTACTTACTTTTTTGTATTTACAATTATTTAACCATGTTCTTTGGGGTTAGGAAAGTGGGTAACCCAAAACATGGAACACACAAATTTTTAGAAGTAGCAAGGCAGTTCAGCGGAGAGAGTCCTGACCCTGGCGTTAAAAAGACCTGAGTTTATATCTGGATGCAGGCATTAATTGTGTGATCTTGGTCAACTCACTTAACCGCTGACTGACTCAGTTTCCTCAATTGTAAAACGGTAGTCATAAAATCTACCTCACAGAGACATTAGGAGGATCAAATGAGGTCTGTAAAGTGTTTGGTTCAGTACCTGGGACTGTGTAGGGGCTTATTAAATGCTTATTCCTTTCCCTTCCAGCCCCCAATTAATAATGAGCCTTCAGGTGAGCATTATTCAGTTGAATGTAGGCTCCTTGAAAACAGACTGTTTCACTTATTTTTGTCCTTCTATCCCCAGAACATAGCACAGTTCTCATACATAGTGTATGTTTAATAAATGTATGTTGACTTGAAGTGTATTGAATGATGAATACGTTTCCTCTTTGTCATTTAATTTTCTTTTGTCAAAACGCCAATGACAGTTAAGTATTTTTGTTATTGAATTGCCTAAATTCTAGGAAATATACAATGATAAGAGGACATGAATTCCTTTTCTTCCTCTTCCCACTGTCATGAATATTCGTATTCCAAATTCCACTTAATTTGGGGATAAACACACAAAATTAATCTCACATGGCTTGAGGGTGGTCAAAAACTTTGTCACAACCTTTCTAGTATTTAACCAGCTTGTTCTTCTTTCTTTTATAAGTCACAGATGTGAACATACGGCAGAGTACCAAAGTCTTTCATGGGAACTTTTGAGGATCATGTAATAAAACTTGTACCTTTTCATGTCAAAGTCTCCATTGGAAAGCTTTTTCAAAGATTTTTCTTAATATGATAAATTTAGGTACAAAGAAGTAAACTGAATTACTTAACTCACACTACTTTTCATTTTTATGTTGACAAAGTAATAAGGTGACTAAATTTAGTACTCATTACCCTCATCTGGCAATGGGAAGGTACTGGTGCTTTGAATATAAGACAGGTGACGCAGCTTCCACCTCCACACAGAAGTACAGTACCACTACCCCACCACCAAGCAGGCAGAAATAACTGGAATGACTTATTGTTGTTGTTGAATCATTTCAGTTGTGTCTGACTCACTTTCAGTTGTGTGACCCCTTTCGGGGTCATTTCTTGGCAAAGGTACTAGAGTGGATTGCCATTTCCTTCTCCAGTTCATTTTACAGATGAAGAAACTGAGGCAAACAGAGTTAAGCGACTTGCCCACAGTCACACAGCTAATAAGTGTCTGAGGACAGATTACAGCTCTGCAAGATGAGCCTTCCTGACGCTGGGCACAGCACTCTATCCACTACACTACCTAAGTGCCCTGGCCATCTTAGGAATCCATTAAATGAAGCCTCTCACATGAAAGGAATTCTGCACAACCAACCTCTGCTTATCATTATTTGGCCTAATCATGACTGTTACACTCAAACATAGCTGGAGTGTGCTTAAGCTACCTTGGGGGATTTGGTAAAGACTACAATTCACTTTGTCCTCTTTAATGTAAAACAGAGGAGTAACAGTGCTGTTAATACTTCAGATTTGAGGTTTACTTACAGAGCCAAGGGCTACTACTAGATAAAACAGATCAAACTAGATAAAACACTACTAGATAAAACAGATAAAAAACTACTAGATAAAACTAGATAGAACATTGGTTTCTGAGGCAATTTTATTTGTTAGTAGTAAATCTGACAGAAATCAGCTTTTGTTTTTGTTTAGTTGTTTTCAGGCATGTCCAACTCTTTGTGACCCCATTTGGGGTTTTCTTGGCAAAGATACTAAAGTGGTTTGCCATTTCCTTCTCCAGCTCATTTTACAGATGAAGACACTGAGACAAATACGGTTAAGTGACTTGCCCAGGGTCACACAGTGAGAGTCTGAGGCCAGACTTGAACTTCTGAAGATGAGTTTTCCTGACTCTAGATCTGGTACTCTATCCACCACACCATCTAGCTGCATTCAGAAATCAACTACCTTCTTGGATTTTGTCCCAAATATTTCATTTCTGAAAATATCTACGGCATAATCACAAGGACTAAAAGGGTAAGAGAAACATCCTCAGACTCTTCATCAATGAAATGTCCCCAGGAGCAAAAAGAATTATAAATAATTCAAAATCAATTCAATATAGGCCTTACTCATAAATATTTATACCAAATAATAATTTTAGCTAACATTTATAACAGTATTTATATAGCATTTATAGTATAATAGCTAGCATTTTTATTTATATAGTGTGTGCCAGACACTGTCAAGTACTTTACAAATATCTAATTTGATCCTCACAACAACCCTGAGAGGCAGGTGTTATTATTATCCCCATTCTATAAATGAGGAAACTGAGGCAAATAGAAGTTAAATGCCTTGCCCAAAGTAAGAAAGCACGTAAATATCTGAGACTGGATTTGAACTTGGGAAGGAAGGAAGATAGTGGAGAAGTAAGAAAGGTCAGGTTGAATATCAATTAATTCATTCTGTTTAATGTAAATCAGAGACAAATCTATCTTATATAGCTCCATTTCAAAGTATCTTGACATGTTGGCATTTGTTTTGGATGGTTTTAAATGACTGTCTGTACTGGGATGGGGCTATTTGTTTCTGTACAGATATATGCACTTATCTGAAAATGGACACATTTCCTTATATGTAGTCATACATACATTAGAGTCTCATGATATATTCTTTGCTTTAAGTGAAAATGAACCACCCAAAGGAAAATAAATATAAAGTTTTATAGCTGGGTACAAAAAAGCAACTTCACAAGCACAAAGTGAGGGAAGCATGGTTAGACAGCAGTTGCCCTGTAAAAGATCTGTGAAGTGTTAGTGGGCTACAGATTCCACATTAACCAGCAGTTTGACTTGGCAGCCGAAAATATGTGATCTTAGATTTCATTTAAAGAGACATAGCTCCCCAGAATAAGAAAGTCATAGTCCCATGGGATTCTGTCCTCATCAGACCTCATCTAGAGCATTGTGGTCAATCAGTTCCAAACGCCACAGTTTAAAACTATTGATAATTTTGAGAGGGTCCAGAAGAGGGCAACTATAATTGTGAAGGTCTTCAAATCTCTTGTACTATAAGGAATGATTGAGGAAACAGCAGCGGTTTAACCTGAAGAAAAGAAGATGGGAGAGAAGGGAAAGGAGAGAAGAGTCTGAGGGAATATAGCAGTCCTGAAATATCTAAAGGGCTATCATATAGAGGGGAGATTGGATTTCTTCTGTTTAATCCCTGAAGGATGAATTTAGGATAAGAGCAATGGGTGAAAGTGGCAAAGAAAGAAATTTAAGCTGAAAGTCAGAAATAAAAGTCCTAAACAAGAGCTATCCACAAGTGGAATGGGCTGCCTTAAATGGGGGTGGCTTCCTCATCTTTGGAGGTCTTCAAGCAGACGATGAATGACTACATATCAGGTATGTTATGGTGGGAATTCTTTTTGGACCAGATGGCTGCTGAGATCCTTCCAACTTTCAAATTCTGTGACTGTGGTCTCAGTGTAGGCTGGGACAACAGACATAGACACAGGATAAACACACACACACACACACAGAGTGAATGATCCTCAGGGATCCAGGCTGTAAGATTTCTTCTTATGATGTTATTTCAGTATCCAGAAATAAGTTTTATCTACGGAAATTATTTTATTGCCTATTCCCCCTAAAGAAAAGCATTATAATGAGGTATGTGAGTGTGTGTGTGTGTGTGTGTGTGTGTGTGTGTGTGTGTGTTCAAGAAGAAGCTGGATGATCAATTGCTGGGAATGTTGTAGAAGGGATTATTAATTATTGATCAGTAAGAGTTGGTTCAGATGGTCATCTTTCTTTTTTCCTTTTTTCTCCCTAAACTGGTTTGGGATAACTTGTATATTTACATGCTTTAGGAACTGCTAAAGACAGGCCCTAATCTGAAGTATACCTGATAACTAGTACAGATAGCAGATAGCCTTGAGTGATTTGAATAATTCTACACAAGTGTTTAAGGAGAATAAATAGGAACAGAATAAGACTGCCTGGTCTGCCCCTAATAAGTGAGAAGTGTTGACTGAATCTGAGGACATTCCTGGTATCATTCCAGGTATCAAAGGACAATGAATCAAGATTTTTTGCTTACCCTACGAGTTCAAGAAATGTATATAAAGATTTTCCTCTTAGGTGGGTGAGATGAGAGATAAGAACTTAGATAAGGCTTAATTTAAAAGATGCAGGGTGTGTCACTTCTCAAAGTTACATTCTGTAAGACTCTCTCCTGATGAGGTATGTTAAGGAGAAATCCCTGGTCTGCTGTGTTGTTACTTAATCCATTGTCTTTCCTGGGAAGAGCTGTAACCTCACCTGGGACAGGAAAGGAACCACTTATCTTCACCAAGGCTAGAGCCAAAGTTAGCCATAGAGAGTGTCTGCCATCCTCCAATGGCTTTCAGAAGATATTTATGAGAAGATATTGCAAGAAGATGCCTGTGAAAGGAGTTGCTAGTTGAGCTGCAGAGAACCCCAGTTGCACCATTAGCCATAGGAACAGTGACTTACCACAAAAGGAAGACCTTAGGACTGTGAGCAAAGCTGCAAATATTGATGTGGGACTCTGGGAATGGGAAGTGCCTCCATGCACCTAAAGAGTGTACAGTCTAGGGGCAGCTAGGTGGTGCAGTGGATAGAGCACGGGCCCTGGATTCAGAAGGACCTGAGTTCAAATCTGAGCAAGTCACTTAATCCCATTGCCTAGCCAAAAACAAAAACAAGAGTGTGCAATCTTCTTTCCATGTACTAAGGCTAATGCATTTGGCAAGTATTGGTGCCAGGGTACTGGACTGTCTAGTTGGTAGATTCTTCCAAGGATTCTGGGTGGTGGCATGAACAGAAATAAATGTGGTACTGTCCAAAATTTAACAGATACTTTATGTACCTGGCAACTCTCTGACATAAAGAATATGTTCATTTTTAAAATATATGTGTACACACATGCTAATAGAAATGTATAATATGTCATGGGTTCCTGATGTTTGAAATTGAATAGATTTATACTGAGAATCTGCGTTGCTATAAAGTACATGATATGAAATGGCAAGAATAGACATAGTAATCAGAATGAATGAGATAATCATCCTACAGTACTCTACCCTAGTTAAACTACATGCTGTGTGCTATTCTGGGTGCCAAAGTTTAGAAGGGCCATTGATAAGTTAGGAACCTGAAACTAGGCCATGAAAGGGCCATTTGAAGGATATGGACATGTTTAGTTTGGAGAAGAGGTGAGGAGGCTATCTTCAGATATTTCCAGGGATGTCCTGAGGAAAAGGAACTGGGCCTTAAAAAAAAAAAACCACAGAGTGTAGAACTAGGAACAGCTAGTGGAAGTTGCATGGAGGACAATTTAGGTTTAATAAAAGGAAAACTTCCTAATAACTGGAGCTGTCCAGAAATGGAACAGGCTGACTCAGGAGATAGTAAGCTCACTCATCACTGGAATGATAATAAAGGCTTGTTTTTAAGTGAATTTTTTTAGCTATAGGAGAGGTTTGGAGTTTGACTATAGAAACCCTCGGATTCGTTTGAACTCAGATAGTCTCTAATTCCCCTATCCAAAATTCTTTAGGGTAGTACAAGAACTAGAGTTAACATTTTCTAAATTATAAATCCAGGTATTTCTAAAGCTCTCCAATACTCCAATAGCTTTTCTGATAAGATGAAAGTATAGTATCAAAGTATCTAATAGTGGTAATTCTTTGCTTTTTTAGATACTTCTTTAACATGAGGCTCAGGAAAGGAATAGAAAAGTTTTCTAATAAAAAATCTCCAAGCATGCTTTCTTGACAAGGGGGGGGGGGTCCATGAACTTGTTTTTTAAAAAATATTTTTACAATTTATTTCAATATAATTAATTTCCTTCTTAATCCTACATATTTTATTGTATGCATTTAAAAACATTATTCTAAGAAGGGGTCCATAGACTTCACCAGACTGCCAAAGAGATCCAAGACACAAAAAAAGATTTAAGAACCTCAGCTGTAAGCAAAGTTGATACACTTTGCTTTCTTAAAAGTGAGGCAACTGATTAGAATTAGTGGTGTGCTGATATATGTTTAACAATAGGCATGACACACTTTGAAGTTTAATCTGCATTATTATTTTTCCATCTCTTTCTTAAATCTAGATAATCAATTCAAGGTGTAAATGCTTATACTGAAAATTTAACAATTGGCTCCACCAGTACAAGCTGGCTCCAGCACACACTAGTAGAATGGTTTTTTGACAGAGCCAAATGCAGCAGAGGAGAGTACAGAAGAGTACAGAAGTAGCCAAGGTTAGAGTACCATGTGGACTCCATTGCCCCCATTGATCCATGCAGTAATATACTGGGTGTTGGCCTAGACCACCACTAGGGCAGAGAGCTAGCAGGGGCCTAGGTTTACACAGGGTTTTTAGACAAAGGATCTGCTGTAGCATCTGTCTTGTAGCCTGTGGGCAAAGGGATCAGTTGTCTGAGACCAACACAGAAGAGGAATTTCTACAAATTAACCAGGAGGCCTATTCAGGATGAAAAAAGTAGAATTACCTTTGTGCCTTATGCATGGGCAAGCTTGCTGAAGAGTCTCAACAGCCAGATTTAACTAGAACTAACTAGATGTGGTTTAAACTTTTAAGGGTACCAGAGCTGCATAACAAGACAGTCCTAGGAGAGTGGGACCATAGTCTCCTCCAGCTATTCAGCAATATAGAAAAAATTATTTGTTATTCACATGCCCATCATTCCGTTCCATTCTAAGTCACCACTTATAACCAAAGAATTATGGAAGTGGAAGGAACCTTAAAGATCATCTTGTCCAATTCATTTTCTATGTTAGTCAGCTGATCATAAAAATGGCAAATTATTTAATTATATCAGATTTATTATAGTATCAGTTCATAAAACATTTCACAGATTACACAATGATTATGTGTTAAAATGAATGATCATAAACATGAAGAAATCACTAGGCTGTTTCATTATTTATATCCCGATTGCCTGGCACAATGCCTAGAACACAGTAGGGACTTGGTAATGCTTGTTGACTGATTGATTATTCTTTCTGCCCTGGTGAAACTGGAAACTGGGAACTGGAAAATGTTTCTGTTTAATGATGAATGTGTATTCATATGATGATAGACTTAGGATCTAAGATTCACAGCTAAAAAGGACCTAAGAGATCATTTAAACCTGGGGTTATTAGCATCTTTTGTGTTATAGAACCTTTTGGCAGGGTCTAGTAAAATTTACTCACTCCTTCTCAGAACAATGTTTTTAAATGAGTAAACTTTTAAAAAGATGACAAATGTAACCATATAATACACAGGATTACAAATGAAACCAATTTGGTTTTTTATGTAATTTTTATGCCACCCAAGTTTATTCTCTCTCTGAAATCTATTGGTAGACCATGAGGAAACTAATATTGCCAACTTTTTTTCTGCATCTTAGTTATTTATTGCATTTTACAAAATATAATTGTACAGTTCACCAAACTTGAGTAGTTGAGATTTTGAAATAAGTTCTACCTACATTTTTGTTGATCAGTTTTTGTTTCAGTCATGTCTGACTCTTTGTGACCGCATTTGGGGTTTTCTAGGCAAAGATTCTAGAATGGTTTGTCATTTCCTTCTGCAGCTCATTTTACAGATGAGGAAACTGAAGCAAACAGGGCTAAGTGACTTGCCTGGGGTCAAGATACTAGGAAGTATCTGAGGCTGGATTTGAATTCAGGTCTTCCTGACTCCAGGCCTAGCAATCTATCCACTGCACCACCTCACCTACCCCTTCTACTACATAAAATCTCATAATTCAACCCATATCTTCTTCCCTGCCCAATTCATTACCAGATCATTAAGTTCATTTGTGTGCAAAGTGTTTTCTGAATACACTAAAAGGAGATAACATATGATTTTATTATAATAGCAAATAATAATAACAATAATGTGACTTCTTTCTTAAATACAAGAACTTTCAAAAAAAGTATTGTTAAAGGTGTTTTTTGCATCTTCACAAATTTCAGAATTTTTTCTACATTGTACAATTGTCTCTTCCTATTGATTATTCTAAAAGTTTGTCTCATAACTAAAGACAGGATGCACTGGAAAAGAGCTCTAGATTTGGAGACAAGAGACATGGGTTCAAATGCATCAATTCCTCCAATTCCTGTGGAATTTTTTGTTGTGAATTTTGTTAATCTTGTCTGACTTTCAAAATTTCTACTTTGGTGTTAACTTGGGATCCAATTTGTTGCTTTTCTAGTGTTTTTTAGTTGCACATCCAATTCATTGATTTGTTCTTTCTGTCTTTTGTTGATGAAAGCATTTAAAGATATAAAATGCTCCTTAAAGAATGCTTTTGTGCTGAGCGGAGCCAAATTGGTGGAGTAAAAGCAGTGACTTAACTTGCTTGAGCCCTCCCCCAAGCCCCTCCAAATACCTATTAAAAAATGGCTCTAAATAAATTCTAGAGCAGTAGAACCCACAAAAAGACAGAGTGAAACAAATTTCCAGCCCAAGATAACCTGGATAGTTGATTGGAAAGGTCTATTGCACTGGGCTGGGAGAGGAACACAGTTCAGCATGGGTCATGCAGGCTGCGTAGGCAAAAACCAAGCCTCAGCGAACCTGGAGCAGTCCTCAGGAGATTGAATCCAGACTTCACAACCCACAAACACCAAACACAACTTAGAAGATCAGTAGGAAAGGTTTGTCTGACCACAGTGAGAGAGAAGCTCAGTCCAGCCCCAGTCCCAGCACAGCCCTGGGATGGCAACTGCTTCCAGAGCTCTTGGCTCTGGAAGGAATAGAGTGGCTGATCAGAAGAGGATTGCAGGGATCTCTTTGCTGGTGCTGAGGCAGGATTCTCTTGCTTTGCTCATGCTTGAATCTGGGTCACAGTTCTGGGTGGTGGTCCTGGGGTGAGGAAGAGTGCTGGCATGGTGGAGCTTGTGGTGGCAGTAAGGAGAGAATCCTCCTCATAGTTCCAAGGCAGAAAAGAGTGCTTGTGGTCACCCATAGACCAGAGCCCAGGCCAGGAAAGGAGTAAACACCTCACCCTTGATCATACCACCTTGGAAGAACTGAAAATTTACAGGTCCCTAGAAGTATCTCTGAAAACAGCTGCATAAAACCCCCAAAGCTTGGAACAGTCCCATTCTCCACACTGGAAGCAGACCTTAACAAAAAGTTTAAAATTCAAGTAATTGGCTGGGAACATGAGCAAACAGAGCAAAATATATATGTGTGTATATATATATATATATATATATATATATATATATATATATATATATATATATATATATACACACACATATATAAAACTGGGAGGAGAAATGAGAGTGATATATGAAAATCACAAAAAACAAGTCAACAGCTTGCTAAAGGAGACCCCCCCAAAAAATATTGAAGAAAAAACCCTTAAAAAATAGCCTAACCCAAATGGCAAAAGAGGTCCAAAAAGCCAATGAGGAGAAGAATGCATTAAAAGGCAGAATTGGCCAAATGGAAAAAGAAGTCCAAAAACTCACTGAAGAAAATTCTTCCTAAAAAAATTAGAAAGGAGCAAATACAAGCTAGTGACTTTCTGAGAATTCAAACAAAATTAAAACCAAAACAAAAGAATGAAAAAATAGAAGAGAACATGAAATATCTCATTGGAAAAACAAATGACCTGGAAAATAGATACAGGAGAGATAATTTTAAAATTATTGGACTATCTGAAAGCCATGATCAAAAAAAGAGTAGACATCATCTTTCAAGAAATTATCAGGGAAGCTAGGTGGTCCTGGAGTCAGGAGGACCTGAGTTCAAATCTGGCATCAGACACTTGACACTTACTAGCTGTGTGACTCTGGGCAAGTCACTTAACCCCACTGCCTAACCAAAAAAAAAGAAAAAAGAAAAAGAAATTACCAAGGAAAATTGCCCTGATATTCTAGAACCAGAAAATAGAAATGGAAAGAATCCACCAATTACCTCCTGAAAGAAATCCCCAAAGGCAAACTCCTAGGAATATTTTAGCAAAATTCCAGAGTTCCCAGATCAAGGAGAAAATATTGCAAGCAGCCAGAAAGAAACAATTCAAGTATTGTGGAAACACAATTAGGATAACACAAGATTTAGCAGCTTCTATATTAAGGGACCAGAGGGCTTGAAATGTGATATTCCAGAGGGCAAAGGAGATAGGATTACAATCAAGAATCACCTACCTAGCAAAACTGAGTATAATCCTTCAGCAGAAAAAATGGATATTCAGTGAAATAGAGGACTTTCAAAAATTCTTTTCAAATAAATAAATAAATAAATAAAAAGAATTCTTGATGAAAAGACCAGAGCTGAATAGAAAATGTGACTTTCAAATACAAGACACAAGAGAAGCATGGAAAGGTAAACAGGAAAGAGAAATCATAAGGGACTTGTTAAAGTTGAACTGTTTACATTCCTACAGGGAAAGATGATAATTGTAACTCATGAGACCTTTGTCAGTCTTAGGGTAGTTGAAGGGGAAAAAATTATATGGAGAGAGAGAGAGAGAGAGAGAGAGAGAGAGAGAGAGAGAGAGAGAGAGAGATGACACAGGGTGATTTGAAGATGAAGGGGTGATAACTAAAAAATAAAATTAAGGGGTGAGAGGATTATAATAAGAGAATGAGAAAGGGAGAGGTAGAATGGAGTAAATTATCTCACATAAAACAGACAAGAAAAAGCTTGTACAGTGGAGGGGAAGTGGAGGAAGGTGAGAGGGAATTATTTTTATCGGAATTGGCTTAAGGATGGAATAACATACACACTTAATTGGGTTTGGAAATCTATCTTACCCTACAGGAAAATAGGAGGAAAGGGGTAAGATGGGAGGTGGGGGGGATGATAGAAAGGAGGGAAGACTGGGGAGGGGGTAATCAGAAGCAAACAGTTCTGAGTAGTGACAGGGTTAAAAGAGAGAACAGAATAAATGGGGAGGGTGGGATAGGATAAAGGGAAATATAGTTAGTTTTTCACAACATGACTACTATGGAAATGTTTTATATGACTACACATGTATTACATGTATCAAGTTGCTTGCCTCCTCAATGAGGGTGGGTGGGGAGGGAGGAAGGGAGAAAATTTGGAACCCAAAGTTTTAAAAACAAATGTTAAAAATTGCTTTCACATGCAACTGGTATAAGATATACAGGCAATGGGGTATAGAAATCTATCCTGCCCTACAGGAAAATAGGAGAGGAAAGGGATAAAAGAAGGGGGGGTGATAGAAGGGAGGGTAGATTAGGGGAAGGGGTATTCAGAATGCAGGCTGTCTTGGGGCAGAGGGAGGGACAAGATGGGGAGAAAATTTGGAACTCAAAATCTTGTGGAAGTGAATGTTGAAAATGAAAAAGAAATAAAATTTTTTTTAAAAAGAACGCTTTTGCAGAATCCCATAAATTTTGGTATGTTGTCTCATTGTCATTTCCTTTGACGAAACTTCCTATTTTTTTCTATGATTTATTCTTTTACATACCATTTCTTTTTTTTTAATTTATCAATAATGCTTTATCCAAACCATGTCTCATAAAATTTATTTATAAATCTTATTACAACTGTAAACAGACATAAAGAATATTTCTTCTTTCTTTACATGAATGTGAAACAGACCTCCAGAAAAAAAAAATTAAGGTGTATATGAAATTTACCTTATGTTACTGTTTATGGTTTAAGAGAACAATTTAAAAATCACCAACCACGTCTTTTGTCTTATGTTTAAAATGAAATGAACATGATAATTTAAATATAAAATGAATAGTGTCATCTTATGTAGTGGCAAACAGAGTCAACAGTCCTTTCAAAAAGGAGACTATTTCATTTCCTCCCAACTTTGATTCACCATAAACTTGATCCACAAATGAGATTGGAACCTCTCCAACAGTAAAATGCAGTTGCCTAGCTCAAACAATCATCTCCATCTGGAAGACATATCCTTCAGAAACACATTTTTCCATTAATTTCTGTAGAACTTCCTTTCGGTATAGCCTGAAACTTCCAGTTAAGTCTGATACTCCTGGCCTCAGCAAAATTTGAGTGAAGAGGTTGGCTCCTCTGCTGATAATTTTTCTCTTCAAATCCCAGCCATAGACACCTCCATTTCCTCTGTAGCGAGTTCTACACACAATGTCAAAATTACCTTCTTTTTGCTTCCTAATGAACTCTGGAATAAATTTCGGATGGTGTGAAAGATCAGCATCCATGATAATAATGAAGTTTCCTGTAGCATGTTGTATTCCACAAATATATGCTATTCCCAGTCCTAGCTTTTTAGCTCTGTGCCTTAGAAGAATTTTATCTGACCCATAGATCTTTTCCAACTGTTTAGCAATTTCTTGTGTTCCATCTGGACTTCCATCATCTATGACTATAATTTCCCAGTTGTTTCCACTTTCTTCAAAGCTCTTTACCAACCACACGATGAGAGGCAAGTTCTCTCATTCATTGTAGGTGGCAAGAAGCACCGAGTACTTCTCTGCTTCTGCGGCCTCCACCTCAGCCTCCTTCACTCTTCTTCGCTGGGACCCCGCATGGTTCGGAATGTCGCTGTGGGAGGCCATGGCGGAACTATAATCTACTGGAATCAGAATTACGTAAAAGACATACCAATTCTTTAAGATTAAGTTATTTAGTTTCCAGTTAACTTTCAATCTTTTCCTTAATAGTATTTTATTGAATTTATTTTTTGCTGCATTGTAGTAAGTAAAGGATGTTTAGAATTTTGGCTTTTCTGCATTTGGTTCTAACACTTTTATGCTTTAGTAAATGGTCATTTTTTGTAAAGATATCTTACACAACCTAGAAATATGTAAACTCCTTTTTGTTCCCCTTCAGTAATTGCCATAGATGTCATCTCTAATTTTTCTAAAGTTCTATTCAGGTCCTTAAATTGTTTCTTGTTTATTACATTTGTCTAAATCTGAAAGGGGTTCATTAACTCCTCCATTATTTATTGTCTATTTCCTTCTGAAAGAAAATTCCAATTGAATTCTAATTGAAAAAAATCAGTTGATTTTTCCTTTAACCATTTAGATGCTATGTCATTCAGTGTACATGTATGTATATATACATATACAATTGATGATTCATTATGGTGACATTAAGTATAATGTGGTTTTCTTATCTCTTTATCATGTCTGTTTTTATTATAGCACTGTCTGTCTGAAACCGTGATTATTATAACTATTTTTTTTAGTTCTATAGAAGCATCCTTCTCTGATGCTTCATTTTAACTCAATATGAATCCTTATGTTTTAAGTGTATTTCTTATGAACAACATATTGTTGGATTATTCTTTCTAATCCATTCTACTATCCTCTTCTGTTGTAGGGGAGAATTTATCCCATTATATTCTTCATAATGATTGTCATATATTTCCTTTTTATTATGATACATCATGTTGACACAGCTAGGTGGTTTAGTGGATAAAGCCCCAGGCCTGGATTCAGGACAGACATGAGTTAAAATCCAGCCTAAGACACTTAGTAGCTGTATGACCCTGAGCAAGCCACTTATAACCTCTGTATGCCTCCATTTCTTCATCTGTAAAATGTGGAAATAATAATAGCATCTACCTCCCAGACTTTTTGTGATAATAAAAAGAGAATATTTGCAAAGCACTGGGCAAACCTTAAAGCATTATATAAATGCTAGCGATTATTATAAACTATCATTTTTGTTATAGCCTGACCTGTAGCCAGTTTCTTGATATCACAGTGTTGGATACCTCCTACACTGTAAGTATTACTAGTCCCATTTTACTGATGAGGAAAATGAGGCTCATAGAGATAGGATCCTAGATTTAGAGCTAAAAAGGACCTTGAAAGACTTCTAGTCCAGTGCTCTCATTTTCTTTCTTCCTTCCTTCCTTCCTTCTTTCTTTCTTTCTTTCTTTCTTTCTTTCTTTCTTTCTTTCTTTCTTTCTTTCTTTCTTTGGCAATGGACTTAAGTGACTTACCCAGGGTCACACAGCTAGTAAGTGTTATGTGTCTGAGGCCAGACTTAAACTCAGATCTTCCTGACTCCAAGGCTGGGGCTCTATCCACTGTGCCACCTAGCTGCCCCTAACACTCTCATTTTCCACGTGAAGAAACTGAAGATCACAGAGGCTGTGTCTATTCCAATATTGCACACACAATAAGCAGCAAAACTTGAATTCAGACTTGGATCTTCTGATTCCAAATGCAATATTCTTTCTGATAATAATAGCTAACATTTGTATAGTGCTGTAATGTTTGTAAAAGTGCTTTACAAATATTGTCTCATTTTATCATCACAATAATCCTGGGAGGTAGGTGTTCTTATCCCTATTTTACAGATGAGGAAACTGAGGCAGAAGAGGTTAAAAGACTTGGCCAGGATCACTAGTAAGCTAGTGTATGAGGATGGATTTGGACTCAGGCCTTCCTGACTCTAGGTCTAGCTATCTGTCCACTGTGAAACCTAGAAGCCTCATTCTCCCTGTTAGTGCTTAAAAATATCTGTTGAATTAAATTGACTACTTCTATTTCTTCTCCCAACCTCATTACTTCACTCCAACTCCCACAACATGTGGGAAATGTGCCACACATGGACTGGAAGATAAAGTATATTTGTTCTATATCTTTTATATGCTAGTAACACAGCTACTTTCAGACCAGGCAAATGCCAGCACAAAAAGGGTAGGCAAAGAAGTGTTTTGTAATGTAAAGTTATACAAGAGTATTAATGTCAGGCTGATGTGACTTGGAATGTGAAGAACTGGGGCTATGGAACTTGGCTTTTGATTAGATCTCTTCTCTACTGTTTTTAAAGGTCAAGATGCAGAAAGGACCTGGATAATCAGAGTTCACTGTAACATCTATTGCATAACATAAAATAAAGGATGGACCTTAAGTGTTTTGACTATGATCACACAGAATCACAGCTGATAAGTACTGGAGGAAAGTTTGGAACCCAAGCCTACTGATTCAAAGCATAATGTATTTTAATGACCATACGACACTGTCTCCTCCACAAGAACTTCCAGAGGTGAATAAAAAATGTAAGTTAAATGAATATTTCCTTTGAGAAGCTCAAAAGCTTCTCAATGCATGTTATCAATTTAATTTGAATAATACCATTGTGAAGTCCTCACTCTTCATTACTACATTTTAATAGGTAAGGAAGAGAGTATTTGGTAATTAACTTGAGGTTATAGAGAAAATTATTGAAATCATAAAACTAGGCTTCTTGATATCTAATTTATTATTATATATATATGAGACCTTACTCCCTCACTTTTTAATATTGATAACTAGGCTACCAACTGAGCCTGAGACATTTTATATACAACTCTAAATATGGAGAGGTGATTTCTAATTAGTGGAGAGAATGCTGAAGTGGCTATGTACATATGGAAGGAGTAAAGTTGGTTCCAGGGATGCTCAGGAGAGAAACATGAGTGGGTCAAGAAATTCTTTGGGAGAGACACATGGGGAGAGAAAGACTTTGGAAGCTGCAGATATGTAGGGTCACTTGGCTCCTTAATATGTCCCTGATTTTTGGCAAGAGAGACAGAGAGAGATAGAGAGCTTATTTGGGAAAGAGGGCTCTTTTTCTTGGTCTGAGATGAGATCTCCTTTGCTTTCAGATAAAGAACTCCTTCACTCATCTATTTTCTAGTATATCCTAATTGGCAGAACTCCAATTTCAGTTTGTTGTTTGCTGTTTGGGTAGCTAGTTGGTGCAGTGCATAGAGTGCTGGGCTGAATTACAAAAGACTCATCTTCTTGAGTTCAAATCTGGCCTCAGACACTCACTAGCTGTGTGACCCTGGGCAAGTTACTTAAAACTGTTTGCCTCAGTTTCTTCATCTGTAAAATGAGAAAGGAAATGGTAAACCATTCTAGTATCTTTGCCAAGAAAACTTCAAATCAGGTCACAAAGAGTCATGCATGACAAAACAACAAACACGTACTGTTTGCTTAGATTAGTGAATTTACCTGCTAATTTCTATGTGTAATGGTCTTTTGTGAAACCAGTGTTTAGTGGGAAGGAATTAAGCTGGTGAGTATAAGTATAAGCTACCCCTTTAAAAATGACCAGGGAAGTAGCCTTTGTTCTAAATCTACTGTACCCATAGACCAGCAATATTTGAGGGAGGCAGTAATCTATCCCAATATACCTTGTGAAGATAGGTAAGGGAAGTAGCAAATGTCCAATCACAGTCCTTCTCCTGCTCCCTCAGGATGGAATCACAGTCTCCCTTGGAAAGAGTTGGGCCAGAGTGCTATGCATTTCACCCATTAACTGCACATCTATAAATCTGGATAACCCATTGCTTTCGCAGATATTGCATTATGTGAAGGTTTGTGGCAACCCTGTATTCAGCAAGTCTTTCAGCACCATTTTTCCAGCAGCATGTGCTCACATTGTATCTCTGTGTTATTTTGGTAATTTTCACAATATTTCAAACTTTTTCATTATTTTATATCTGTTTTAGTGATCTGTGATCAGTGATCTTTGATTTTACTATTGTAATTTTTTGGGGTGCCACAAACTGTACCTGTATAAGATGGTGAACTTAATTGATAAATGTTGTATAATTCTGACTGATCCACCATCTCTCTCCCTCTCTGTGGGCCTCCCTGTTCCGTAAGACACAATATTGAAATTAAGCCAATTAAGAACCCTACAATGGCCTCTAAAGTGTTCAATGAAAGGAAGAGTCTATCAATACAGCAAACTTCATTGTGGTCTTATTGTAAGAAATTGCTATAGTCACCCCAACCCTCAGCACCCACCACCCTGATCAGTCAGCAGCCACCACCAAAAAGATTATGACTCACTAAAGGCTTAGAAAATGGTTAGCATTTTTTTCCTTTTTTTTTTAAGGCAATTGGGGTTAAGTGACTTGCCCAAGGTCACACAGCTAGTAAGTGTGAAGTGTTTGGTCTGAGGCCGGATCTGAACTGAGGTCCTCCTGACTTCAGGGCCAGTGGTCTATCCACTGCACCACCTAGCTGCCCCCAGTGGTTAGCATTTTTAAGCAATAAAGTATTTTTAATTTTTAAAAAAATCCAACATTCACTGGATTATGGAGCAAGCAAGGGAGTTCCAGAAAAAAAAATCTACTTCTGCTTCATTGACTACACTAAAGCCTTTGACCATGTGGATCACAATAAAATGTGGTAAGTCCTCAAAGACAGAGGAGTACCAGATCATCTTACTTGTCTTCTGAGGAATCTGTTTATGGGCCAAGAAGCAACAGTTATGGAACAACTGATTGGTTTAAGATAGGAAAAGGAGACAAGGCTGCATATTGTCATCTTTTTTAACTTATATGCAGAGTACATCATGTGAAATGCCAGGCTGGATGAATCAAAAGCTGGAATTAAGACAATCTCAGATATGCAAATGATACCACTTTGATGGCAGAAAGTGAAGAAGAATTAAGAAGCCTCTTAATGAAGGTGAAAGAGGAGAGTGTAAAAGCTGGCTTGAAACTTAACATCAAAAAACTAAGGTCCTGGTAACTGCTCCCATCACTTCCTGACAAACAGGAGAAGAAATGGAAGAAGTGTCATATTTTATATTCTTGGGCTCAAAGATCATTGCATACAGCACTGTAGCCATGAAATTAAAAGACACTTGCTCCTTGGAAGGAAAGCTATGGCTAATCTGGACAGCATACTAAAAAGCAGAGATATCACCTTGCCAACAAAAGTCCATATACTCAAAGCTATGGTTTTTCCAGCAGCAATGTATAGCTGTGAGAGTTGTACTGTAAGGAAAGCTGAGTGCTGCAGAATTAACACTTTTGAATTGTGGTGCTAGAGAAAATTTTTGAGAGTTCCTTGGACAACAAGAAGATCAAATCAGTCTATACTCAAAGAAATTAATTCAGGCTATCCACTGGAAGATCAAATACTGAAGCTGAAGCTTAAATACTTTGGCCACATAATGAGAAGATGGGACTCATTGGAAAAGACCTTGATGTTGGGAAAGATTGAAGGCAAAGGGAAAAGGGGATGGCAGAAGATAAGATTGATAGATAGTATCATGAAAACAACAAATAAGAACTTGGACAGACTTTGCGAGATGGTGGAGGATAGAAGGACCTGATGTGCTGTGGGCATGGTGTCACAAAGAGGCAGACACAGCTGAATAACTGAAAAATAACAACAAATTTTTAATTAAAGTATGTACATTGGGTTTTTAAAGACATAATACTATTGTATATTTAATAGATTATAGTATAGTATAAATAGATTTTTAAAAATTTATTGAATATTTTATTTTTCCCCAGTTACATGTAAAAACAATTAACATTCATTTTTAAAACTTTGTGTTCCAAATTCCATTCCTCCCCTGCCCCCATTGAGAAGGCAATCAGTTTGATATAGGTTATACATGTGTAGTCATGCAAAACATTTCCATATTAGTCATTTTCTGAAAGAAAACATAGATAAAAAAATGCAAGAAAGTTAAAAGCATGCTTCAATCTTAAACACAATTTTTATATGCACTGGGAAGCAAAAAAATTTGTGTGACTTGCTTCATTGAAATGTTTACTTTATTGCAGTGGTCTGGAACTGAACCTGCAATACATCTAGGGTATACCTGTCCATATCTTACATAGAGTTGGATAATTTCTTAAGATTTTCTCACTGTTTTATAGATGAGTATCTCATTGCTATTCATTCCTTAAGTAGGATTATAAATTTAGAGTTAGAATAGAACTTTAAAATTATCTAGCCTACTCCTTCTCCTTTATCGTACCTACGGGGAAACTAATACCCAGAGAGGTTGTGACTTGCCTAAAGTCATATAAGTAGTAAATGACAAAATTGAGTTTTGAACACAGTTCCTTTGACTCCAAAATTTCACACTGGTTGCACTACAATGCTGCCTCAGAATAGGAGGCTGAATGTTCCCTCTCTCCTGTTTCAGTTGAGTATATTCACAAGGTATAAAACAACAGTATTTTGGTGTACATCTTCTGTATAAAATTTTAGTAATTTTTCCTCAAGTCCTTTCCTCACCACTACCACCACCATAACTCATTAAGAAATGTGTCAGAATGCCAGGGCATTTTTTGTACCTCTGATGACCTTATTTATATGTTGAAGAATTAGGTGGAGGAGAAGACTATATGCTTACTATGCTTAATGGCCCACAAATGTTATTAATATCCCTTTGCTTTGCTATATTCACTAAAATACTAGTTATACACTAGATATATACTAGATATATACTAAATAGCATGTATGAAAAACAGTGTTAGCCTAAAAGTTTATTAAAATTATGGGTATCTAGTCAAATTATCTTTTAATTTACATTTCAGCACTGAAAACACTAATGAGTCCTTTTGACCTTAGGTAACATACTTCAGTACTATTGTTTGTGGACTGGTTATCGTCTAGAAAAAAAAGACCTTGGAAATAGACCTTGGGAACTAGATGATATACAAGGAGAATTGTTTCATCCAAACTCTTATCTTGTTTGGCCCACAAGAAAGATGAGAACATGTTATTGTATTCCACGTTTGATTCAAAATATTCCTGTCCTTTTTCTGTGTCCTGTCTTTTCTCTTTCCTTTGTCTTGTTACACTGATTTCTATGCTTCATCTACTAAATCTGAACATAAGACTAATTGGCTTAAATGCAATATCTTTTGGTTCTATTTTCTAGGAATCCATATGAATAGAGAAACTATTTTTTTCCGGTCATTTTTTAAAGGAAAAAGTTAATCAGAAAAATGCATCCAGTTGTTGCAAGTCAAGAAGCATTTATCAAGTGCCTTCTATGGACCAGGCACTGTGCTAAGCACTAAGAATACAATCCCTCCCCTCCCAAAAAGAAGATAAAAAAGGCCAGTCCCTGCTCTCAAAAAGTTGACAGTCTACTGGGGGAGACAACATGGCCAACAGCTATGTACAAACAAGATAAATTGGAGATAAGCTTAGAGAGAAGGAACTAAGATTAAGGGGTTTGGGGAAAGGTTTCTTGCTGAAGTTGGGATTTTAACCAGGACATGGAGGCAGCATTCCAAGCATGGAATGCACAGCGAGTGAAAATGTCCAGAACCTGAGTCAGTATCACTGGGTCACAGATCAAATGTATGGGAGTAAAGTATAAGGATGCTAGAAAGGTTGGAAGGGGCCAGGTTATGAAAGACTTTAAAAGCCAAACAGAAGATTTTATATTTGATCCAGGGGGGTAACAGAGCTTATGGTGCAGTTGGGGGTGACATGGTCAGACCTGCACTTTAGGAAAATCAGTTTGATATCTGAGTGGAAGATGAACCGGAGTAGAGGGAGACTTGAGGTAGGGCTATTGAAGTAGTCTAGGCATGAGGTGATAAGGGCTTGCACCAGGGCATTGTCAGCAACATATATTACTTAATATAATATAATGAAAAAATATGTGATATTAATATTATGCTATAATTGATATAAACATCCTCTAAAACATTATGTAGAGTAGCAATATATATTATGTAAGCTACAAAAATTAAAAAGAGTCAATAAGTATTTTCAGATGGTCAAGGTCAGTGTGCTCTTACTCACTGAACTTTCTTTTTGTTTGTTTAAATACCTCCATCAGTATATCCAGGAAGTAACTTCTTTTTATATTGCCAGAGCAGTTCTAATGGTTCTAAAAAATTAAGTTGGTAGCTCATATACTCTTACCAACTAGCTGATAAGTCAGTATGTAAATTAAAGCTAAAGATGCTACTTTTAAGGGAAAGAAAGTAGTATTTTCCTGAACTCTAGTTTGAGTAAATTCAGTAGCCATGGAGAATTAAAATGAATTAACCTCACTATATTATTTTTTTATGGAGCAGCTAGATGGTACACTGGATAGAATGCCAGTCCTGCCATCAGGAAGACCTCAGCTCAAATCTGGTCACTGTGTGACCCTGAGCAAGTCACTTAACCCTGTTTGCCTCAGTTTCCTCATCTATAAAATGAGCTGGAGAAGGAAGTGGCAAACCATTCTAGTATCTCTGCCAAGTAAACCCCAAAAAGGGGTCACAAAGAGTCAGACATGACTGAAATGACTAAATAACAATGAGTTTTTATAGCAAAAATTTGTTTATTCATATTCATTCCTTTATTCACACTCATATTCAAAAAGATGTGGAAGAATAACTTAAAGCCAATAAAATAGTTACTAGATTTTATTAGATGATGAATTCATTTTTTTAAATTATTAAGTACTTATCATATGTAGAGCCCTATGCTAGGAGATGGGGCAGATACAAAATTCAAATAAGACTTTGCACTCATAGAGGTTATATTTTATTTGGGGGCTAAATACACAAATAATGAAAATATACACTATCATATAAATGTATTAGAAAGCTGCAAATTGAAATTCTTTGTGAGGTCCAAAGAGGGAAGCTCTTAATAAGGAGAAGAATCAGGAAAGGTTTCATAGATGTTCTTAGTCCTCCTCTTTCTGGATGTGTCCTCTGCATTTGATACCATTGGCCATCTTCTCTTCCTGGGTATTCTCTCCTGGCTGTGCAATTATGATGCTACTTTCTCTGGGTTCTCTTCCTACCTGTTTGATCACTCCTTTTCAGTCTACTTTGCTGGCTCATCATTAATACCATAGCTTCTAACGATAGGTGTTCTTTAGGACTCTGCTTCAGGTTCCCTTCTCTTCTTTCTCTAAACTGTCTTGAATGTATCATTCCTCACCTCTGCCTCAAAGAATCCCCTTCTTCCTCTAAGACACAGCTCAAGCATCACCTTCTACATGAAGCCTAGCCTGATTCCCCCAATTGTTGGTGCCATTCATCCTAAACCAGGGTGGGGAACCTGTGGCCTCGAGAGCACATGTGGCCTTCTAGGTTCTCAGGTGTGGCCTTTTGACTGAGTCCAAGTTTTACAAAGCAAATCTTTTTATTAAGGGGATTTGTTCTGTGAGGTTTGGATTCAGTCAAAGGGCCACACTGAGGACCTAGAAGGCTACATGTGGCTTCAAGGCTACAAGTTCCCCATCTCTGTCCTAAACTATCTTGTGCTTAACTAGCATATCTACATCCATGTGTGTGTGTGTGTTTGTATTTATTATCTATCCTGTATAAACTTATTTTCTTGTTTTCTTTCCTATTCCTTTCTTTCCTACTTGTAAGTAGGGAGTATTTTACTCTCTGTACTTGTGTCCCCAGTTCCTAGCACAGTGCCTAACACATATCAGGCACTGAAATGCTCATTGATTAACTGAGAGGGAAGTTCAATCTGAGATGCATTTTAAGGATTTGGTGGGAATTCTTAGAATCATAGTTTAGAATTGCAAGGGACCTTAGAAGTCATCAGGTGTAATCTCCTCATCATACACATCAAGAAACAGAGGCAGAGATATTAAATGATTTGCCCAGGATGACATACCTAGGAAATGCCTAAGGTGGGACTTAAACACAGTCTTCCTGACTCCAAGGCAGGTACTCTATTCAATATACCACACTTAGTATTCATTCATCCATTCAAAAAGCACCTATGAAAAACTAGTTTTGCCAGTCACTATACTAAGCTCTGAGGTTACAAAGACAAAAATGAAACATTGACAGAGAGAGAGAGAAGGAACATTCTAGGCATAAGAAACAGCATATATAAAGGCATGGGCATAGAAGAATACCGGGCATAGTTAGGAGACAGAGTACGTTTGGATTGGAGCATACAGTACATGATGGGAGGGAGGAGGTAAGGGTTAATAATATTAGAAAGAATTCTGAGTACAGGAGTGACATGATAAGACCTATGAACCAAGATGATTAATCCAGCAACAATGAGAAAACTGATTTGGAGCAGGGAGAAAATGATGAAGATAAGAAATACTAGGAGGCCATTGGAGGAGCCCACCCTTTTCATCACTACCACCCACAAACAACCACTGACCAACTGCCCCTGACGGGCAAGTAAGCTGGACAACTCCAGGAGTAGTGATCTCCCCCCAACCCTAGACAACCACTCCTGCTTCCAGCCTAGCCCCAAAGTCATCATCCCAGGTAGCAACCCCATAAAGATGTGACCTAGAAACTGCTTCTGAAGAAGCCCCTGCCTCCTCAGCCACCACAGCTACTGAAGACCCAGAAAAGAAAATTCTTAACATCAAAGTCCCTGGCATTATCAAATGGTTCAATACCAGAAGCAGATGTGAGTGTATCTGTGGAAATGACATGAAAGAAGATGCATTACTCTTTGCCATCTAAGGACCTTTCCATCTGACTAGCAGGTAAAATCTCTTATGTATGTTGTCTTGCTCATTAAACCCTGAGTTCCTCCTTAAGAGTTGGATTATCTCTGCTTTTCTATTTGTATCCTCAGAACTTAGTACAATATTTTGCACATAGTAAGCACTTAACAAATGTTTTTTCATTCAACTACTCATTGAAATTGTCTAGACAGGTGGTAATAAGTACATATATTAAAGTAGTAGTAATAGATATAAGAAATATTTTCAGGGGCAACTAGGTGGTGCAGTGGATATAGCACTGGCCCTGAAGTCAGGAGTGCCTGAATTCAAATCTGACCTCAGACCAAACACTTGACACTTACTAGCTGTGTGACCCTGGGCAAGTCACTTAACCCCAATTGCCTAAAAAAAAAAATTTCAGAGACAGAATGGAATGGATAGGACTTGGTAGCTTTAAATGAATGAAGAATCAGAGATAATTACAAGGTTCCAAACATGAGGGACTAGAGATAATGATGGATAATGGACTGACCAAGATAATGAAGTCAGAAGAAAATAAACTTGGTTTGGGAAATGTTGTGCTTGACTTCCTGGTGGCACCTGCAGATGGAGATGTGCAATAAGTAGCTGAAAATGAAATCAGGAGTTAAAGAAGGAAGTCAGGAGTGGAGTTACAGATCTGGGAGTCATGTGCATGAATGTAGTCATTTAAGCTGTAGAAGTAAAGGAAGAGGGGCAGCTAGGTGGTATTGTAGATAGAGCACTGGCTTCAAGAGGACCTGAGTTCAAATCTGACCTCAGACACATAACACTTACTAGCTGTGTGACCCTGGGCAAGTCACTTAACCCCATTGCTTAACCAAAAAAAAAAAAGAAGAAGAAGAAGAAGTAAAGGAAGGATTATAACAAGGACAGAACTAAGGTCAGACTCTTGAGAAAAATATCAGCATTAAGGAGAAATAAAGACATAGAGCCAGTGAAGATAGAAGAGCAATCAAAAACATATTAGAACCAAGAAAGTGTGCCATCTTGGAAATCAAGAAGTATATGAGCATTTCATAGGAAGGGGAGTCAACAGTGTCAAAAGTTGCCAGAGGGGCAGCTAGGTGGTGTAATGGCTAGAGCACTGGCCCTGAAGTCAGGAGGGCCTGAGTTCAAATCTGGCCTCAGACCAAACACTTGACGCTTACTAGCTGTGTGACCCTGGGCAAGTCACTTAACCTCAACTGCCAAAAAAACCAAAAATACAAAATAAAAAAAGTTTTCAGAGAAGTCATAAAGGGTAGGAATGAAAAAAGTCTCTTCAGCAATTAGGTCCTTACTAACCTTTAAGAGGACAGTTTCAGTAGAGTGGTAGGAATAGAAGACAGATTACAAGAGGTTCAAAGGAGAATAGTAGCACACAGTCTTTTCAAGAAGTTTAGCAAGGAAGGGAAGGAAAGAGATGGAATATTAAGCTGGATAGGCTAAAAAGATAAAGGGAATGTTTCTTATTATTTTCTTTTTAGGACCAGGAAGTCACATTTGTAGGAAGATGGGAAGGGAAGGACCTAGTGGAAAGGATGAGATTGAAAATGCACATGGTACTCTTGGTTCCCAGCTCATGGGTTGTGAAGGAACAACTCAACTTATCTCAAATCTGGATTCATCTGACCCTGGCTACCACACAGGAGTGTAGACTGTATCCCTACCTTCAATGCCACCAGTTCTATCCAATGCCAAGTTCAATCCTAATGAGATTGAGTTGCAGTGGTGGTAATGTTGGCATCACATCTGTGTTGGCCCCCAAAACTAGTCCCTTAGATAATCATCATCCTAAAAAACACCAATCTTTTTTAGATTGGTGATTATGTCACGATGACAACTAGCGACTAGAAAGAGCTAAGGATCACAGTGAAACTCACCATTCAGAACAAACAGACACACATCGAGGTTATACCCTCTACTTCAGACTTATCATCAAACCCTGAAAGGCTCTCCCTGGGACAGAAAGAAGAAGAAAAATTAAGCACAGCAGAAATGGAAGCCTGGATGATCTTGCTTATCAACATTCCTGGAAAGATCAAGTGAAAATCCCTGGCCAAAGACCCTCCTTGGAGCCATTAAAGAGATCCTTGGAACAATTCAGTTTGTGGGAGGAAACTCTGACAGCCGGTATCCTTATGATGTCATTGATGACATCAATAGCAGTGCTGTTGAATGCCCAGCTAACTAAGAATCACAAAGGAAACTACTGTAATAAAGGAATACTTGACAACAACGAAAACCTGTGATAAGTGTTGATACTGTAGTAACATCCTGAATGAGCCAGGAAGAATCAAAACAAGACTAAAGGCAGTGGGAATAACCATAGTGAAGAGTGGGGATATTTCTTTGGCAATTGGAATGGAAGAAGAAAATGTGGTGATAGAAGAATGGTAGTAGTGGGGCTTAAAGAACTGATATTCAATATCAATGTTTTCAGTGAAGTGGGAAGCTGGGTTATATGCTAGGGAGTTGGGGGAGGGGGAGGCTGGGTATAGTTAGAGGTGAGAGAAAAGAAGGGAATGTATGAGGCATCTAGGTGGCTCAGTGGATAGAGCTCTGGCCTTGAGTCAGGAGGACCTGAGTTTAAATCCAGCCTCAGACACTTGACACTTACTAGCTGTGTGACCCTGGGCAAGTCACTGAACCCCAACTGCCTCAGCAAAAAAGAAAAGAAAATAAAGAAATTCTACCATTTGAGAGTCTCTCATTTAAGGCAGCTAGGTGGCGCAGCAGATAGAGCTCCAGCCTTGGGGTCAGGAGGACCTGAGTTCAAATCTGGCCTCAGACACTTGACACTTAATAGCTGTGTGACCCTGGGCAAGTCACTTAACCCTGGTTGCCTCACACATACACACACACACACACACACACACACACGAAGGAAACATGGAAAAGTGTCTTTGAGGGATGAAACTGAACATCAATAAGTAAAGAATATCAAATTCTTGAACAGAAGCAAGGGACCTACAGTTAGTGGGAAAGATATGAAGAAAGTAAAGGAGACTAAGGAGTGGTCAGATAGGTAGGTGGAGAACCAGTATAGAATATCCAAGATGAGAGGGTGATCAGCAGTGTCAAATGAACCAGATAAGTCAAATAGGATGAGGATTGAAGGGGAAAAAAAAATTAGCAACCAAGAGATCATTAGAAACTGTGAGTAAGCAGTTTTGCTTGAGGGATGAGGTCATAAGTCAGATGGCAAAAGGAAGCCAAGTGAGTGAGAGGAGAGGAAATGAAAGCAATGCATGTAGACCGCTTTTACTAGGTGTTTGGCTAATAAAAGGAGAAAGATCTTTAGGTTGATAGTACAAAGAGATGAGAGGGTCTAGTGAAGGTTTTTTTGAAAGACTGGGGAGAACTGAACATGTTTGAAGTCAGTAGGGAAACACAACATCTGCTACTAAATATTCTCTTCTCCCTGGGTTTCTGGAATACTGTCTCTCTTGGTTCTCCTTCTACCTGTCTGAACATTCCTCAATCTCCTTTGCTGGACATTATTCATGTCCCACTCTCTATGTATGAGTGCACTGTGGGGCTCTATCCTGGACCCTCTTCATTCTCTACATTCTCTTGGTGACTTCACCATATCCCATCAGTTTAACTCTCATATCTGTGAAGATGACTCCTAGATCTAGATCTATTTATTCACTCTCTCTGTCTCTCTCTGTCTGTCTCTCTCTCTCTCTCTCTCTCTCTCTGTCTCTGTCTCTGTCTCTCTGTCTATCTCTCTCTCTCTTCCCCCGTCACAGGCATCTCAAACTCGACATGTTCAAAACAGAAGTCATTATCTTTCCTCACCAGCCCACCCCTCTTCTTTCCTCCACCCTATTTCTCTTGGGCATAGTACCATTCTTCTTATCATGCAAGTTCACAACACTCTACAAGTCTTGTAAATTCTACATCACCTACATCTGCTCCCTTCTGTCCACCACATCACAACTGCTTACTATGTACCAGCCATGGTGCTAAGTACTAGATATACAAAGAAAGGTAAAAACAAGATCCCTTCTTTCAAGCAGCTGCCATTATAAAGAAAAAGATAAAATGCAAAAATAAATAAATAAAATTTACAGACAAGATATATACATTGTAAAAGGAAGGTAATCTCAGAAGGAAGACACCGCAGGTGGAGGGAAGAGGTGAGAACTGGAAAGGCTTTCTGCAGAAGGCAAGATTTGGTCTGAGTCTTCACGAAAGCCAAGGAGTAGAGGGACATTTTGACATTTTGGCACAGGGACAATAAAAAGACTTGGAATCAGAAGATGGAGTATTGTCCCAATTTTATCGAATTGTAGATTACTTCGAGACCAATGTCTCAATCCTCTTATCTCTCCAATCAATCATCCACATACCTGCCAAGTTAATATTCTGAAAGCTTAGGTCTGTCCCTGTCACTCCCTTGTTCAGTAAACTTCAGTGGCTCCCTGGTACCTCTTAAGATTCAACACAAACCCACCCTTAATTCCAGCCAAACTCCCCTACTTTTGCTATCTCTCAGGCACAACATTCTATTTCACATCTTGATGCTTCTGCAGACTGCTATCCTCCCCATACCTGGAATGCATTCTCTCTTTAACCTCAAAAAACCCTTAACTTCCTTCAAGGCTGAGACAGTCTGAATGCTGCCTCTTACACAAGGTTTCCCTTATTCCCACAGTTGCTACTGCACTACCCAACTGTATCTACCCCTATGCCCCTGGAAATTACTTCGTATTTACTCTGAATATACATTGTATTTATTTTTCTGTGTACATATACAGTAGCAGCTAGGTGGCTCAGTGCATAGACCACTGGGTCTGAGATCAGGAAGAACTGAGTTCAAACATAACCTCAAACACTTATTATAGGTTTTGTGACCCTGATGGGGCAAAGTCCCTCAACTTCAATCTACCTCAGTTTCCTTAACTATAAAATGAGGATAATAGCACCTATCTTACAAGATTTCCGTGAAAATGAAATTGTATAATATCTATAAAATTTTATAAAGCCCTTAGTAGGTGCTTAATAAATGCTTGTTCCCTCTCTCCCCAATAGAATGCAAGCTTCTTGAGGGAAAAGTACTTTTTTATTTTTTTCTTTGTATCTTTAGTATCATGTCTGCCACATAGCAGGTGTTTTTACTGTTTTAATGTTTACTGAATAAACGCTAATTTTTGCTACAATTATCTATGTACACACATACATATCCCACACCTTCTCCCTGCTTCACCCCAATACAGAATGTTAGATCACCAAGAAAGAGATTATTTTGTCTTCTTCTATCCTTGTATCCCCAGAGCCTTACATAGGGTTTTGTATAGAGTTGGTACCCAATAAATGTTTTTATGAAATGAATTATATTGGGGACCTAAATGCCACTTGTAACTCTATTTTCTATGGGAAAATGTGTTCTAATTTCCAATTAGCTGACTGACAAGTGAACATTTGAAAGGCCTCATAAATTGAAGTCTGGCTGTGTACACAAAAAATTGTCCGTTGTGGGATCTTCCAGGTAACACAGGCTACCCTATATGCAATTATCCCCTCCAATTGCATGACTGCCATATTAATCTAAACATTTGTTCAAACTTTATATGTAGTAACTGTTTTCCCTATTACAAAAGAGAAACTCATCGATGAAATTTTATGAAATCTGAATTTTGAGAATTTCCTTAGCAATAACCTTCCCTTTATTTCAATTCTTCATTTGTTTATTTGTGGCTACCTAATTGCAGATTTTGCTGGAGTTACCAATGAGTCACTAAGCCTGATTCAACTCAGGGTGGAAAGCAATTCCAGGAAGGTACTCTTTTTTCCCCCTTCATTTTTTTCTGACAAAGAAAAAAATACTGCTTCTTTCAGAAGTGATTCTGCTCATTTACATCATCTGAGGTTTTAGAAAGATCATTTCTGCATTTACCAGTTACCTACTTCTGCTGTCTATAAGCCTGTTTTTTATAATGTAGGCATCTGGCACTTGCTTGGAACAATATTAAACAGTATGAGAACAGATGTTCAAAATTTTTCATTCTACAAACTTCACATACCCTATATATTTTTTTTCTTTATAAGCAGATGATTCCACAGGCATAAGCAGCTCCCAGGAAGGAAACTCCTCCTACCACTGCAGAACTGCAAAATTTGCAATTTATAGTTTTAGAGAATTGTCGTGGCACTGAGAGGCTAAGTGATATGCATAGAGTTTCACCTAGAGTCAGGAATACCTGAGTTCAAATCTAGTTTCAAACACTTCCCTAGCTGTGCGACCATGCGCAAGTCACTTAACCTCTTTTTGCCTCAGTTTTGTTCATCTATAAAATGAGGATCATGATAGCTCCTACTTCCCAGGATTGTTGTGAGGATCAATGAGATAATAATTGTAAAGTGCTTAGTACAGTGTTTGGCACATAGTAAGTGCTTTATAAATGTTGTCACTATTTTTATTACTATTAATTATTATCTGAGTCAGGACTTGAACCTATATCCTCCTGGTTCCCAGAGATTCCTCTATATCCACTCTACCATTCTCCTTCCCATGCTCTACATTTACCATTTTCAAAAGTCTCATTTTCACACAGGAAAGAACAATAGATTCATTCATTTATTTAATAGCCATTTATTTGATGTGTACTAAAGACAAAGGACTGGAGTTAGGTATTTCAGGTGATACAAAGATAATAAAGACATTTTCTATCCTCAAAAAATTTGTAATTAGGGGCAGCTAGGTGGCGCAGTGGATAGAACTCCAGCCTCAGGATCAGGAGGGCCTGAGTTCAAATGTGACCTCAGACACATGACACTTACTAGCTGTGTGAACCTGGGCAAGTCACTTGAGCCCAATTGCCTCACCAAAAGAAAAAAAAAGTTTATAATCCAAAAGGTAGTATATGACACACACACACAAATAAATAATACTAAAGTGATACAACATATATGTGTATATATACACATTTACGAGCATAAAACAGTATAAAACATATACGAAGTGCTTTGTTGTATATGAAAATGGAGAGAAAGGAAAGACAGTTTCTGACTAGGGGAGTAAGATAATATTTCATGCAAGAGGTGGCATTTGATTTGGTCTTAAAACGTGGACAGAGTCTTAAAAGGCATAGTTAGGACAAAAGACATTTTAAGGAATAGGAAATAGCATGAGGTAGGGGTGTGAAGGGGAGTAGTATTAGACCAGACTGGGAAAGTGTCTATTCCTTTCCTTCCACTCATGTAACCAAGATTATGAATCTGAGGCAATGGAGAGATGATGGTACCTTCCATAGAAATGGAGAAGTTTAAAAGAAGGGAAAGTTTAGTGCAGAAGATAATGAATTCCATTTTATACATGTTGGGTTTATCTCTGGGACATACAGTTTGAAATATCCATTAGGCAATTGGCGATGTGAGACTTTATAAAGTTAAGCAAAGAGTTCTTCCCTATTATGGAGAATCAGATCTAGAACAGAATTCCATTTTGTTCATTTCTCCATCTTTTGAAGGATAAACTAATCACTAAGCTAAGTCAAGAAGTTATTAGCTTCTCTGCTTTTGACAGACAGAGAGCTCCAAGAGATATTTAGATAATTGAGGCCTCTCATTACTGCTATAGCATGCTTCTATGCCATGCTTATGGTTTATTTCCCAAATTCATCTAGTTCTTTATATATACCAAGTAACAAAATCACTTCTGTTTTTCTCTCCACTGGCTTTCATACAAATGCTTTTCACCATGTTCCAACCCTCATTCCTAGAGTTCCTCATTCACGTATCCCTTCTTAATATGTAATAATCCTTTAATATACAATATCTCCTTTTTGTAATGGAATACTATTGTGCTATAAGAAATGATGAACAGGCTGACTTTAGAAAAACCTGAAAAGACTTATATGGTCTGATGCTGAGTGAAGTGAGCAGAACCAAGAGGACTCTGTACACAATAACAGCCATGTTATGCAATGACTAATATTGTTAAACTGAACTCTTCTCAGCATTACAAGGATCTAAGACATCTCCAGAGGTCTCGGGATGGAAAATGCTGTCCATATCCAAAGAAAGAGCTATGGAAGTCGAATTGCTATCACTTATTTTTACCTTCTGTTGAGTTTTTTTCATCTTTCTGATGGTTCCTCCTATTGCTTTTAGTTTTTACTTACAACTTCACTTCACATGTCTCAACTATTATTTTCCTTCCTTCATTGTAGTTATTCTCTATGGTATCTCTCTTAATGGATTTATATAGGCAATCTTCTCCCTCCCACAATCCTTTGTAGTTTAAAGTCCTTTTGTTTAAATTTGCAAGATTCCAAATATATATATTCTTACTAGCCTTTATCAGGTGTACTTTTAAGTATTTTGAAATGATAATGCAATTGATCTGGAAGGGAAAAGGTCAAGAATTTCTTTTGGTTTTGTTTTACAATATCTTGATTTCTCATAGTCACTAGCTTCCATTTGCTCCATTCTAATTTTTAAGGAAGTATTTTCTTTAGTGAGCTTTTGGACTTCCTTTTCTATCTGGCCAGTTCTGCCTTTTAAGGCATTCTTCTCCTCATTGGCTTTTTGGATCTCTTTTGCCATTTGTTTTATGCTATTTTTTAAGGTGTTATTTTCTTCAGTATTTTTTTGGGTCTCCTTTAGCAAGCTGTTGATTTGTTTTTCATGATTTTCTTGCATCACTCTCATTTCTCTTCCCAGTTTCTCCTCTACTTCTCTTACTTGCTTCTCAAAATCCTTTTTGAGCTCTTCCATGGCTTGGGCCTGATTCATATTTTCTTGGAGGGTTTGGATGTAGGAGCTTTGACTTTGTTGTCTTCTACTGGTTGTGTGTTTTGATCTTTGTCACTAAAGAAAGATTCTATGGTCTGACTTTTTTTGTATAGTTTGCTCATGTTCCCAGTCAATTACTTGAGTTTTAAACTCTTTGTTAAGGTAGAGGTCTGCTTCCAGTGTAGAGAATGGACTGTCCCAAACTTTGGGGCTTTTGTGCAGCTGTTTTCAGAGATACTTCTAGGGACCTATAAATTTTCAGCTCTTCCAAGGTGGTATGATCAAGGGTGAGGTATTTATTCCTGGCCTAGGCTCTGGTCTATGAGTGACCACAAGCAGTCTTATCTGCCTTGGAACTATGAAAAGGATTTTCTCTTCATCACCACTACAAGCTCTACCACGCCAGCACTCTTCCTCACCCCAGGACCACCACCCAGAACTGTGACCCAGATCCAAGCCTGAGCAAAGCAAGAGAATGCTGCCTCAGCACCAACAAAGAGATCTCTGCAATCCCCCTCTGATCAGCCAGTCAATTACCCCTTAGTCTATGGGCCAAGAGCTCTGGAAACAGCCGCTACCCCAGGCCTGCGCCAGGACTGGGGCTGGGACCTAACTTCTCTCTCACCACAGTCACAGACCTTTCCTACTTCTAAGTTGTCTTTGGTATTTGTGGGTTGAGAAGTCTGGAAACCACCACAGCATCCCTTGATTCAATCTCCTGAGGACTGCTCCAGGTTTGCTGAGGTCTGGTCTTTGCTTGTGTGACCCATGCTGAACTGCATTTCTCTCCCAGCTTGGTGCAACAGACCTTTCCAATCAACCATCCAGGTGGTCTTGGGCTGGAAATTTGTTTCACTCTGTCTTTTTGTGAGTTTTGCTGCTCTAGAATTTGTTTAGAGCCATTTTTTAGAGGTATTTGGAGGGGTTTGGGGCAGAGCTCAAGCAAGTCACTGCTTTCACTCCACCATCTTGGCTCTGCCCAAAAGATCAAGAATTTCAAAGGAAACAACAGGAATAAAGAGGTTTTCCAGTATAAATCTCAAACAATACTACGACACAGTAATCATCAAAAAGATTTGGTACCTATCAAAAATTAGAGAGGTTGATCATTGAAACAGATTAGGTATATAACATATAGAAGTGAACAAACCTAAGACCCCAGCGTTCAATAAACCCAAAGATCCCACTTAAAAAGGTAAGGATCCACTACTTGACAAAAACTTCCAGGAAAACTGGATAGCAGTCTGGCAGAAATAAGGGGTAGATCAACACCTCACACCATCATATACCAAGAAAAGCTTCAAGTAGATACATCACGTACATAAAAAGGTCACATCATAAATAAATTAGAAGAGCAAGAAAAAAATATTTTTCAGATCTATGCATAGGGAACAGCTTATGACCAAATAAGAGATGGGGATCACAAAAGATAAAATGGTCAATTTTAATTACATAAAATTTTTAAAAGGTTTTCACAATCAAATTTAATTCAGCAAAGATCAAAAGGGAAATAGTTAAATGGGAAAAATCTTTGCAGCAAGGTTCCCTGATAAAGGTCTCATTTTCCAAGTTACATAAGGAAATGATACAAATTTATTAGAATAATATTCCTCAATTGATAAGCAGTCAAAGAATATGAAGTAGTTCTCAATGAGAGAAAGCCAGATTATCTATAGCCATATAAAAAGGTTATAACTAAAAATTAGAGAACTAACAACTAATAATTAGAGAAATGCAAGTTAAAGTAAATCTGAGATTCTATGTCATACCCATCAGATTGGCAAGTTTACAAAAGAGGACAAATGTTGGTGGGGCTGTGGGGAAACAGGCATATTAATGTATTGTTTGTGGCAATGTGAAAGTCCAACCATTTGGTAAAGAGATTTAAAACTATATCCTAAAAATCATTAAACTTTGTATACCTTTTGAACCACTACTAAGCCTATACCCCAAAGAGATCAAAGACAGGGGAAAAGGTACTGTGTGTACAAAAATATCCATAGTTGCTCTTTTTGTGGTGGCCAAGAACTGAGGTTCTCATTAGTTGGAGAATGGCTGAACAAATTATGATATATGAATATAATGGAATACTATTGTGCCATAAGAAATGACAAAGGAGACAGTTGCTCCTTTGGGAAGTTTTTTTCTCTCTCCGTGGGAAGATTTGTGCGAACTAAAGCCAAGTGAAGTGAGCAGAACAAGGAGAACAATTTATATTATAATAGCATGGTATATTATATTAAATATTGTATATTTATAACAACATTATAAAAATAAACAATTTTGAAAGTGTTAAGAACTCTATCAATGAAGTGATCAATGATAATTACAGAGGACCAATGATGAAAAAATGCTACCCACCTCCTGACAGAGATGTATGTCATGTACTAAATACAATTAACGGTATATACATTTTTGGCCAATACGAGAATTTGTTTTGCTTGACCAGGCATATTTTCTATAAAAGTGGTTTTTTTCCTTATTTCTTAGTGGAGCACAGAAAACAGAAGTAGGAGAGGGAAAAATGCTTGATAATTGAAAAAAATAAACAAACGCTAAGACCACACACACACACACACACACTCACATAGGAAAAAATCTGATAGGGAGAAGAAGTAGATCTGTGATTTTGTTAATATAGGGAACTCCCAAGTAAGGAAACTCCCTCTATCAGTGCAAATTACCAACTTCTTTGAAACTTAAATGATGTGTTCAGTCACACAGTTAGGGTTTTCCAAGGCCACACTGCTTTTATATTTCAAAGAATTAAACAAGAAAAAATTTCAGAATTATTTTTAAATGAAGTATAGCTAACAGAAAGAAGACGCATAGCCCAGACAAGAAGAAACTCAAAAGTTGATTGACTTGGGCTACAGAATTAATTGAAAGAATGGGAGTTTTAAAAATACTTAGAACTCATCAGATAGTGCCAGAGATACAGAGTTATAGGAAATGTATTTAGTATTTCTAAGTTCAGTTTAGTAATAGAAATAGAAAACCTAAGAAAGTTTATGTTCTTTTCTGAAAAGAGGGATAACAAAGAAAGGTAGTCCAACTGGAGGAGTGGTCAATTGGAAGGTATTAGTAATAGTGATGCTGGAAAAAAAAAAAAGAAGCCAGTATGATATTCTGAAAGATAGGTAGGTAAGTAGATAGATAGACTAAAGTCATAACCATTACAAAATGAAAGTTCCTTGACCCCTTCAAACAGTGCTATCCTAATGTCATAAGATATTCTGCAAAATATTGTATCTCAATTCATTCTTCTTGATTTTTTTTTAAACTGGATACCAGATGTTGTTGAAGATATACAGAATCCTGGGAATGCTTCTCTTTTGTTAAATTAAATTTAAAATTAAACTGGAATATTGAGGTTCCTGAAGGGTATTCTGTTTATTTATTAATGTCATTAATGTCAGTCATGTTTGAATTATCTTTAACAAGTCTACATTAAATCTCAATTTTGATGCTGATAGCATTATTTCTAAATTTTCTAACGGACCTAGCAACCATACCTGGAAACTCCATGTCCATAGCAACATAATAATACTGTTGTGATCAACAGTTGCTGCTAACACGGTGGGCACACAAAGGGATTTAGATACCAAGCATCAAAATATAATTGTTTGAAGATGCATTTAATAAAATAAGTTTTCTTATCATATTGCTTTTAGGAAATTGCACAGTTATTTCATTACCCCAGGCTTCTCTTCAAAACAAAGACCCATCTTTTTAATATCAATATTCTTCCAGAAATATTATTTAGCTTCAAGTCATGAAACACAATAGACTCCAAAGAATTGAAATGGAGGGTAACCTAAAGGTCATATAGTATATGTGAAAAGGCTATAACACATTACAAAAAAGGAATTATTTTGTACTGGTGGGTTGGGCAGAGCCCAGTGTGGAAAGGACTAGCTGCACTGCCCCTGGAGATGTTCTGGTTTCTTCTGGTTCCTGCAGGTCTTCAAGCAAAGGCTGGCTGGCCACTTGCCAGGACTTTTGTAGAGGGAATCTTTACTCAGGTACAAAAATAAAGGATAGCCTGTCTGAGATCTTTTAGTTATTTTTTCCTGTCATCTGTGCAAAGTACCTTATGTAGAGTTGCAAAAACATCAAAGGTAGAGTGTAGGAAGTAGCTAAGCAGTTAGGGCTGGGTCAGACAGGAACCACAGCTTCAGGGATTATAAACTAAAGGTTCTTTTTGAGGTCAGTGCAAAAAATTTTGAAAATGAAATGAAATGAAGTTTCTAATTTTAAAGTTATTATATGAACATTATATGCTCATTATACTGAGCACCAGAATGCTACAAAATTCCTTAGTGAAATCCAAAGCAATGGGAAAGGGCTTGACCTGGCCATTCAAATTGGTAAAAAAGCAAACTAACACACCTCAATGTAGTCAATGAAAAACACATATTACTCAGACTACGACATACTGATGAATGGTAGTCCATTATATTAGTCTATCAATATTTGTATTTTTGGCAGATGCTACAAATGGGTAAAAGGACTGAGTCTGGGATTGAGTAGCTGAAGATTGAATAGTTGAACTGGATCTCATTTAAGAAATTGTTACATACCAGACTTTCAATGATTCCAGATTGATTGCTGCTGGAAATGGCCATTTCTTTAGATCTATATTCTAGCAACAAAGCTAAATAGCTATAAAACGTGGAAGACAACAATCCTGGAAGAATTAAAATTGGAAACAAATCAAAGGAAGCATTCAAAGTCGTGCATACGCGGGCTGCACCATAATGCCAATGATTACTTACAAACACAACTGGCATAAAAGATACTGAATGAGGCTATAGGTACCTGGAAAAGGAGGTGTGCCGATTGTTTAGTGAGAATGAGAGGCACAGATGATTAGCCTCAGTAATACTGATAAGCTAGAAAGTGCCCAAAAGAGAGCAACCAGGAAGATGAAGGAATTGAAGATCATGCCCTGTGAAAATCATTTGAAGGAAATGGGGATGACTAACCCAGGGAAAGGAATATTTAGGGAGCACATGATAGCTTTCTTTGAGTACACAAAGGGCTGCACATGATAGCTTTCTTCAAATATACCAAAGGCTGCCAAGTGGGAGACACATTAGATTTATTCTTCCTAGACTCAAAAATTAGAGCTGGTATTAAAGAGTAGAAGTTACAGAAAATCGGATTTAGGCTCAGGGTAAAGAAAAACCTCTAAATAATTAGAGTTACCTAGAAGTAGAATGGGGGCAGCTAGGTGTCTCAGTGGATAGAGAGCTGGGCCTGGAGCCAGGAAGACCTGAATTTCAATCCAGCTTCAGACACTTATTAGCTGTGTGACCCTGGACAGGTCGCTTAATTGCTATTTGCCTTAATCCACCAGAGAAAGATTACTTCTCTAGTATCTTTGTCAAGAAAATCCTGTGGACAGCACTGGTGTACTATGGTTCACTAGGTCACAAAGAGTTGGACAAGACTGAATGACCAAACAACAAAGTAGAATGGGCTGCCTCCGGAGATAGTGGGTTTTCTCTCACTAGATATATTTTTAATAGTATTTTATTTTTTCCAAGTATATGCAAAGATAATTTTTAATATTCACTTAAAAATTTTTTTGAGTTAAAATTTTCTCCCTCTCTTTTTCCCCTATCCCTCCCTAAAATAGTAAGCAATTTGACATGGGTTATATGTGTGTAATCATGTAAACATAGTTCCATATTAGTCACATTGTAAGAGAAGAAACAGACCAAAAGAAAAAAAAACATGAAAAAATAAAGTGAAAATAGTATGCTTCCATCTGCATTGAGACTACATCAGTTCTTTCCCTGGATGTGGATAGTATTTTCCATCATTAGTCCTTTGGAATTGTCTTGTATCATTGTATTGCTGAGGAGAGCTTAATTGATCATCACACGATGTTGTTGTTACTGTGTACAATGTTCTCCTGGTTCTGCTCACTTCACTTTACATCAGTTCATATAAGTCTTTCTCCAGGCTTTTCTGATATCCACCTGCTTGTTATTTCTTATAGAACAATAATATTCCATTACATTCATATATCACAACTTGTTCAGCCATTCCCTGATTGATGAACATCCCCTCAATTTCCGATTCTTTAACACCACAGAAAGAGTTGCTATAAATAGTTTGTACATGTAGGTTCCTTTCACTTTTTTATGATTTCTTTGGGCTATAGACCTAGTAGTCTCACTAGATAGCTTAACACAAAGATTGGATGATAACTGGCTGAGTATGTTGGATAGAGAATTTTTATTTCCTATTTATGTTGGACTATATGGCCCATGAGATTCATAGATTTAGAACGAGAAAGGACATTAAGTTAAGCCCTATTATTTTACATATGGGAGGGGAGTTGGGTCAGGATCCCTCTGACAAATTAATTCTCTTCCAGCCCACTTGATATAATCACAAAAAGTAATGATCAGGTAACAGAGATGTGAAAGTGTTAGAATGTGAAGAGGTCTTCCTTGAAGGGATAAGAAGGAAGCTTGCTATTGACACTTTCTCTGATGGTCTTTAAAAAGTTAGCTCACCAACTCTGGAGATACAGTTGGGTGGAGAAACAGCTTCAAGGAGCATGACCCTAGCAATCTCAAGAAGCTCCAGCTCTTGAGAGGACTTTGTACTTTTACTGGAAGAGAGGTTGGGGGCAGTAGGGATAGAGAAAAAGAAAAGGTTTCTATCTCTTCTCCCTCTACTGGCCATGATGCTTTGCACTGGAATTGCTTTATACTCATTAGGAGACAATGTAATCAGCATAGAGTGGACCCAAAGAGAGTCAAGTCAGCTGAATCAGTGGAGCTGGTTCTGCGGAATGTGATCCTGGGCAGCAAAGAAAAGAACCAGCTATGGAAAAAGAAGAGAGGGGGAAAGTTTTATAGCTATTCTACTTACTATAACATTTTAGAAAATGCCTTTGATTTGAATTACTTATTATCTACCGGCTATTAAAGGTAAATACACTAATGGGTTTTGGAATACATACCTCAGAGAGTACTTTGGAGGCTGGGGAAGTAGTTGGGCCCTACTGCGACACGGCTAGCAACCTTCAAGTTTTGAGCTGGTGAGGTAGCCCCAGAAAGGATGCTACATGCATAAAGTTGAGGAAATGGAGGCCTAAGAAGGTTAAGTGCTCAAAGTCATAAAATTGAAAATCTCATCTTCAAATTCAGTCACTCTGACTCATCAGACAGTACTCCTTCTATTAAATCCTACTGCTCCTTCCAACTATGAGAACCTGTCATTTTATATAATAGTACTCTTTAGGTAATAATAGCTAACTTTATGTAGCATTTACTATGTTCCAGGCACTGTGTTAAGGACTTTACAATATTATCTCATTTACCATATTTCACCGCATAATTGTTGCAGATTTTATGACAATTCTTTGCAAAAAAGTAGGGCATGACCATTATGTGAACCTTTTTCCAAATTGTGCCAGTATTACTTAAAAATTATTTATTACTAAACTGTCTTTGGTGCAAGAGTAGATGCATGGAATACTTGTGAAAATACATTAAAATTGAATACTGACAACATACTCAATTCTCAGCACGTGCTGAGAATTCTAGGCTCACAGCTCACAATGCGCCAGAGATAAATGTGTATACATATGTCACTGGTGAATACATTGCTGCTCTGTTTACCTTTTAAGCGGCATGATGAACTGAATTATACCATGCAACGACTATGTGATGAAAGGTTATAAACCAATTTTTGGACTAAAAAAAAAACCCCAAGGTACAACAATTATGTGGTGGTGATGACTATGTGGTGAAATATGGTATCTCAAGTAACACCGCTGAGAGATAGGTGCTGTTATTATCTCGATCTTACAGTTGAGGAAACTATGGTAAACAGAGGTTAAATGAATTGCCCAAAGACACACAGCTGGTAAGTGTCTGAGGTTGGAATGAACTTGTCTTCCTATCTCCATACTCATAGCTCTATTCACTATACCACTTAGCTATCTTAGATTCTAAAAGAACAAAAGCAAGGCCTCCAGAATGTTGGTCAGGTCTTCTATGCAGATGTACTGGAAAACATGGACAGGAAACAGGACGTTATCTTCAGTGAGAAGAGCCGTAGGGGTTGCAGTATGGATCACTGTAAAGATTATCCACACCAATTAAATCGCATACCCACTAAAGTCACAAGTCTTTTATAACATGTAGTAGGAGGTCTTTGGAAAGATACAGGGGTTTTAATGAACTACAACTTAAGATGAGTCAATAGGGTGATAGAGATAGCCAAAAAAGCAAACACATGCTTAGGATGTATTAAGAAAAGAATAATATTCAATTATTACATGTACGTATGAATACATATATATATATATATATATATACATACATATATTTACATAAACATATAATCATAGAAGGAATTATACATACACACATAATTGTAGAAGGGATTGGTTGAAAGAACTAAAGCTATTCAATGGGTTATCCTCAAGGATTTAAAGGACTAAAATATAAAACGGACAGAACTAGGAACAACAGGTAGCGAAGCTGTGGAGAGGAGGATTAAGATTCAATGTAAGAAACAGCACCCTAACAATTAGAGCTGTCCAAAAGTCAAATGGGCTCCTTCATAATTTCCCATCACTGAAACTCAGCAGACAGCAAATGGCCACCTGTCCAAGATGCTATAGAGGGAAATCCTGTTCAGGTAACTCCTCTGTTCATCATTCTGCATCATGACCCTGAATTGAGAATACAGTTAAATGAGATGGCTTAATTTCTCTCCTCCCCTGTAATACTTTCCCAGATACCAGGTGGCAGCCAATAAACATGTTCAGTTACAATTTCAATGTATAAATCTAGAGAACAATGCCAGCTGTCACAGGAAGCTAAAATACTACTGTTTCAATAATGCTTTATAAATATGATTAACAATTCTAATTAATAAGTTATATAAAAGAGAGCATATAGAGAAATAAACCAGAAAAAAAATAACAGTTTCTCTTCTTCCTCCTTTAGCTTAATTCTAAAACTGAGGAAATAAGTCAGGTCTTTATTGCTGCTTCCTTTTTTGAATTCTGCCTTGTGTTTGATCCTCCAGTCCCATCTATTACTATTTTTCCTACCTTGAAGCTCTATGACAGTGGTTCTCAGCCCCTTGGGCATAGCTGTGTACCACCTGATTTTCAAAAAGTATGTCTTTAATTGTTTAGAGTCTACAATTTTAATTGTATGGTATCTCCCTATCCCCAGCATTGTAGCCAAGTTAAACATTCAGTGATTCTTCAGAGAAAAGAATAATAATGTTTGAGAACCAGTGCTCTAAGACTCATAGATTTAGAGCTGGAAAGGACTTTAGAGCCACTCCTTCCCACAAATACACACAGCATCCATGGGAAGAGTAAGCATAAACCTAGACCATAATAGTAGTGGGGCAATGTGAGACAAGTAGTGGTGATGAGGTCTAGAGGTTAGGGGTGCTGGCACCCCATGATCATGACATGCGGGTTCTGTCCGAAAGAATTCGACCCAAACCTTCCTTCAACCAAAGATAAGGCTTATTAAAGATCCGCCATATTGGTCAGACTCTTAAGGAATCTGAGCACCTGTGAGCTAGTGGCCAGACTATAAAAACCTCAGCAGTGGCAAGATTATAAGAATCAGAGCAGTGGCTATATTATAAGAATCTAAGCACCTTAATGGAGACAAAATGGACCTTATATACTGAAAGACTGTGGGAGGGATCTAGGAATGGCTAAGTAGTTTGGGGTGACTGGAGGAGGGGTCTAAGGAAGATCTGAATGGGAGTGGCCAGTAAACTGGGGTGAACAGAACTCCTGGGACCCAGACAATGGAGCCTAACTAGGATTAAGAGTGGGAAATGTCCAGAGGCCATAGAGAGGTAAGACAATGAAGGGGAGATTAGGTGTAGCCACAATGAAAGGCCAGTTGATAGGATTATAGCCTCAGGCCAACACCAGACATTTGCCCACGTGGGAAAGTCCAGGGTTTTTCCTTTCTGGGTTCTAGATCCCAACATCAAAACAACTATGCCAAATATTTCCACTACAAACTTGTTACCTAATCTCAACTGAGTTCTTAATGCCACATGACAATCCTTTTATTCTTATCAGATTGACTTCCCATCACATTTCCCACAGAAGCTACTCCAAATCTTTTATCCTCACACTTTTCCCTCTCAGCAGATGATTTGACTCCTACTTATTGAAAAAAGCCATACAACATGCAATTTCCCTCTTCTCATTTCATATCTCAAAATTCCACTACTCTAAGTCATCCATCATTCTCTCTTTGTTCCTGTCTCTGAGGAAGAGGTGGTTCTCTTTTTCATAGTCAACCCCTCTTCTTGTGCCTATTACAACATTCCCTCCAGACTCTTGTGTGTGTTTGCCCCTCAACCACTTCCTCTTTTTTGTAACAGGAATGCACTTAAAACATAGTAATTTTTTAAAAATTCTCCATTCATGCAGCTTTAAACTCTCCTTATTCTTTGGCTCCTTTTCTGCCGCCTACTAACATGCCCAGGTTTCATTCATCACTTAACAACAGCTAAAAAGCTTTCACTTGATTCAGCCATCCCCTTTAAGCTATTATACATGCATATCTATAGCTATAGCTTCTGACATTCATAAACTCCTAAGAGTCGCCTACACCAGTTGCTTCCATTTCCTCTTACTTCTCAATCCCTGGTGATCTGGCTTCTGACACTTCTACTGGCCTGAAACTTCTTTCACCATTATCTATAGATGTGTGTGTGTGTGTATGTGTGTCTGTCTATTCGAATACACACAATGAAATCTTGATTATTAATCAGTAAACATGTATTAAGTGGCTACTATGTGTACTAAGTTCTGGGAACAAATTCAAATAAAGAAAGTTCTTGACCTCAAAGAGCTAACAATCTAATAGGGGAAGACTTGTGTGGTTTGTCCTTCATTCTCAAAAAGGACCATGACATCAGGAAGATGATGCCATGACTTGCAACTGAATTGGATTTGACTGAGGGAGGGCTGTGCAAAGTCACCAGCCTCACTTTTTCCTCCTGAGCCATTTGGGCCCAGTGACCAGATACAGAACAGAACAGAGACTGGAGACAGCCCAGGCTACAGTGGGAGATCGTGTACTTTTTAAGTTAAGGTCTTTCCAAATTCTCACTTTGACCTAGGCAATGCCCATTCAGTGGTTAGGCCTTTTTAAGAAGTGAGTAAATGGGTGGCTCCTTTAATACAAAAAAAAAAATCACACTGAGAGGGGAAGACCCTCAGGTTCGCTGGCAGAAAGAGAAACAATTAATTTAGCATTCAATCTGAGACAAGAGGGCCCAAAAAGTAACCATTAAGTGGTCCTTAGGGATGGACCTATTGTTGGCCAATCAATGAGAGTGAATTAAGTTTAAGGCATGGTCTTTGAGAAAGAAATCTAGTCAATAAACCCCAAGATAACTAGAATGGGGGAAGACAAGACACAAAAGAAAGCTGAAAAGGGGCAGTTGGGGAAGGTTTCCAACCTACAGCGTGGTCAGTCGGAAAAGCCCCAAGGTAGCTCAGCCAAGTGAGAAATGAAGAGATGTTTGAGCTGAATTCTCTCCTTCAATGGTGGTTTGGAGTTAATGCCCGCCCCCCTCCAATCAGAGAGGAAGAGGGTAGTGATGAGGTAGAGTACCAAGGCTGATGAGATCTTGCAAGATGATAAGGTTTTCCCAATAATGAGCTTCCTGGAACATGGTAGAGAAGTCGGAGAAGTCTCAAAGTAGTGCAGACAGGTGAGAAGTAAAATAAAAGTATATGTCTTTTAAGATGAGGTTAACCATAAATAACATCAGTTCATAGTCATATGCAATCTCTTATAATCTCCCTCTTCCCTGGGAGGCTCTTAACCTTTCATGTCATTGACTGTTCTGGCAACTGGTAAAGTCTATTCCTTCTTAGAATAATGTTTTTCAAACAAAATGTGAAATGTTTGTAAAACAAAAAATTATGAAAGGAACCAATTATATTAAAATACAGATATCAATTTTTTTTTGTATGGAATCCAGATCAAGAATCCCTGCCTTACAAGTTTAATTTTCTTATTTTATATATTTGGATACCATACTTCTCAATACATTAGATAAAATTTATATTTATAAAAATAATACATAATCCCGTTATCAACTTAGAAATGAAAAATAATAACAGCTGATATTTATATAGTTCTTTAAAGTTTGAAAATCTTCAGAGGCTTTATATCCTCACAATGATTCTGTAAGATAGGTATCCTAGGGATTATTATCTTCATTTTACAGATAGAAAAATGAGTGAGAGAGGTTAAAGAACTAAATAAAGGTCAGAAACTGGTCTATTCCTGACTTGACATTCAATACCTTTTTCATTTTTTCATGTTGCTTCTCCAGGGACATTGCTTAGGGACATGCATTTACTTTGTGTAACTTAACTGGATAAGAAGGGCACCATGTTAGAATTCTAAGTGAAAGAAAAAAGTGAATCAGTTATAATAAATAGCAATTTTGTTTTGAAATCCAACTTTATAATTATAACTCTAAGGAAATAGATTAGGATGCCCAAACTAGGGAAATTGAAGTTGGGGAATAGTCTACTTGTAATTGTTTTTTCTGCTTTTCTAATTAAAATCTGTATTTGATGAACGACTAAATTCAATTATATTTACTATGTTTACACAAAGGAACTGTACTCTGTTAGGGTGCATAAACTTTATATAAGAAATTTAATGCAGTAATTAGTTATACCACACTTTTGGCTTTTGCCTCAGAGTTAGGCTGAGTGTGTCAATTGTCATGGTTGACACAAGCTAACTCCCCCAAGGCAGAAGTTACAGTGTTCTTCCCAACTCCATTAAGTATAGCATTTTTGTAGCCTATTCCAAGCACAAGTATGTACATACAAAGAAAGTAAGACAGGTCCTTTTCACTACTGTATATCTTGACAAGTGCTGTTTTTAATGATACTCATTATTGCATTCCAGTAAGGCAGAGAGTAATAGTAAATGGTGAGGTACTGAGTGTACAAAAATAGGGACCCCCAATTATGCATAGGTGACATGGACACTAAAAGCAACATTTTGCTGCTTCAGAGAACTCTCATTGTGAGCTTGCTACCTCAGACGGGCATACTATTTTGAGCAGAAATAATAACGGATGTTAATAGAGGGTTTTGTTTGCAAAAGAATTTATTTACATTATCTCGATGTAAGATTACCACAACCACTCTGGAAGGTAAATCATACAAGCATTACTATCCCTATTTTAGAAATGAGGAAATGAACAGAGGCTAAAAGACTCCCAGGATTCCTGAGCTACTGTTCTAAATCCAAAACTGAACACAAGTCCACCTGACTCAAAGTCCGACACTATTTACTACGTTAGGAGTTATTTTAGACCCTCCTTGCGTGTGGCTCCCCAGGGCCACCTCTTGACTTGGACAATCGCTGAGACAGTTTTTTTCCCTCCTGAACCCGTGATTCCATCTGTGTAGAGAATTCCTTGGGTAGAAACTTCCTCCAGAAATTTAGTTTTAAAGTTTTAAAGACTTGCCTGAGAAGTTAAATGATTTGCCAAACAGAACTTGAACCCAGATCTTCTCATCTCCAGGCCTGCCCCTTGTCTACCCCATGCTGATTATCATAACTTAATTTTCTGCTCTTCCCAAGAGTATCTGGGTTATCCAGCAGGAAAAAAAACAAAAGAACTAATTTCCCATCAGGGAAATTAAGGCTCTACTCGGGGAAATATTTAGCAAAGGGGAGGCCCTTCCCAACCTCAGCAGCTTTGTGAACTTGATATCCTTTCTACTGGATGGTCAAGTGCAAAGATTTTAAATCACACCTGAGTAAGTTCAAAAATTGGTGATGTGATCCTAGAAGTACTTCACTGGTTTGGGGGGAAAGAGAGCATCATTTGAATTTTTTAAAAAATGAAACTTCAAGATTATAGAACTAGAGCTGGAAGAGAACTTAGAAATCATTTATTCCAATTCCCTCATTTTACCGACGAAAATTCATCATAGAGAAGTTGTTACTTGCCCAGAGTCACATAGCAAGTGGCAAGAACTGAGGATTTCTGGCTCCAAAACTCCAAGTTGAGGGCTGTTTTGTTGCATGATGCTACTTGAGAACCATAAAACAAAAGGATATACAAAGTGCTCACAAATAAAGTTTTTCTACAGCTCTAGATATTTTAAAAATATGCTATCTTTTGAATTGACCTGACTTAACTTAAAGGGAACCAAACTTGAATGTCAAACATGTTTCTGGAGCAAACGGAAACAAACATTACAAGCTGTCAAGACTTCATAAAAGAAAAGACTAAAGTGAAAACAATTTGGTGAGATTATATTGTATTGTAAATTTATATAAGAAACTTCCTGTGATTGTCTTTTAACCCATAAAACAGAAAGCTGGCACTTAATAAAGAAGTTTGTTTGATTCACGGAATTCTTTTTAAAAGCTGAAAAGTAAAAGTCACAGAATTAACGGCCATTCAGTCCACTCCTCTCATTTCACAGGAAGACAGTGAGGTGGGGATAAGTTAACCACATACACAGGTACACAAGGTTGGTGGCAAAGGCCAGACTAAAACACATATTTCCTCACCCAGCGTTGGTGCTCTTTCCACCAGACCACACTTGCCCCTATTTTTAGGCCAAAAAGATTTGGGAGACTGTTTGGGGGGAGAAGGGTAAGGCACCAGTTGTAAATGTCAGTGTAAGATGTATTTAGAATGTGCTTTTTTGATACTCAGTAGGGTCAGGGTTCGGCCTCGGGAATCGAAGCATGGATATACTGAAGGCAGTCTACAGGCTCTCATTCATCCTGATTCTAGTGGAAAAGCAGAAGGATGGCCCCAGTGGGTGCTTGTCGAATTACTTATTTAAGAACCCCTGCTCACAGTGTGTACTGGTGAAGCAGGCTCCTCTTACTCATTTTGAAGTCCACCCGAACCACCACCACATGGGCAGGTCCCTAGAGAACCAAATCCTCAAAGGGAGATTCCAATGGGAGAAAGTCAGAGAAGCTGCCACAATGCGGCCAGGGAGCAAGGGGGCTTCCCTCACTTCCCGCTCAGGACCGGGGGAAGCAGCTCCTTTCATTTCTCATCTTGTTACCCACCCCTCCCTTATGGATCCTCTCCTACCTACCCCCAACCCCACCCACATCGCTCCTCCTCCTCTTTTCCTATGGCTCCCGGGAGACCTAGACCACCCCCACCCCGCGGCCCCCAGCAGCGCGGCGTGATCCCCGCCGCAGTGGCGCGGGCCCACACGTCGCGGCTCGCGCCTCCTCCCGACCATGGGTACCAGGCCCGGGAGGTGAGGAGGGCGGAAGTCGCCTCCTGCCGAGCCCTCCGCTTGGCCTCCAGCCGGCAAGCGATTCCTCGGCTCTCCACCCCGTCACGGCCTCCTCCTTCCGTCAATCCCCGCCCCCACCAGCCGGTCTCCTCTCCGCCAATCCCCTTCTTGTGCAGCCACCGCCGCACCTGCGAGGAGGAGCCCGGGCGGCCCCGCCGTCTTGTCGGCGTCCTCCCCCCGCCCCCCGGCGCCCCGAGATCATCCCCGCCCCCGTCGTCCCCTCACCCGCCGCCGCCTCAGTGTTGGCCGCACTGTCCCCGAGCGGCGGCGGTAGCGGAAGCGCCTCCTCCTGCCCCAGTGGGGACGGCACCCCGGCGGCTCGAGAGGCAGCCGGCTGGCACGAGGGGAGCAACTGCCGCAGCGCCGAGGAGGAGCGCCGGGGCTGCGGGGCGGCGGGCGGCGGTGGCGACCGGGCCGGCGGAGCAGCGGCGGCGGCGTGTCCCCGCTCCAGCGCCGCCTGATGCCGGTGTGGTGCTGCCGGTGCTCCTTGGCCGGTCACTTCAGGTGAGCGTGGGGACGAGGCTGGAGGAGCGGGAGAGGAGCCGAGGAGGCGGAGAGCCCCGTCCCCAGCCCGGGGCCGCGGGACGCGGCTCTTCCTCCTCTCGTGCGGCTCCCGGGGCGGGGACTCCGCGCCGGCTCCGGTGCCCGGCTCTGCGTGGGGCCGGAGGTGGGCCGGGGACCAGCCAGGCCGCGGAGGGGCTCGTCCTGCCCGTGGAGTTGGGATAAAGTTTGAAAGGCTAGGGGAGGGGGCGCGGGGACACGGCCCTCCCCCGGCCCTCTTCCAGCCCGCTCTCCCTCTGAATGGTTTAAAACGTTCAGGAGACAAGTTGGCCATCTGTGAAAGGGGCTCAGGGATAGGATGATACCGCTTTCCAAGTTACCTGGTTAAAAATTGGTTAGTTAACTTGAAAATCAACTCTGCTGTCCCGAAGACTCTTTAACCTTAGGAATGTTTTTTTGAGGAAATTTTAGAGTTTATGGATTTTATTGTTCTAGAAATTTATTTTCAAACAAGCGAATTTTTCTTCTTGTAGAGTCCTTTTGACATCTTTGCTTACCTCACCTCACCGCTTGCAATTTACACCCATTCAAATCCAGTGAACAGTTACTGTTAGGAGGACAAAAGGACACCTTTCAAATTTGGTAGTAAACTTAAAAAGAAAGGAAGAATTTTGCTAGTTAACACGAAAGAACCGTGACTTTAGAAGTGCAATAATTTCAACTTTGTAAAAGCAGAGTTTCTATTTAAACTAAGAACTTACCTTCAGATGAATTTTGTAGACCTCTATATTTTCCAGTAAAAATGATAGCCCATGCTTATATATGCTTTGTGATTTTTAGCAAAAGTGTTATCATTATTATTTTGGCTAGGCAGTGGGGTTAAGTGACTTGCGCAGGGTCACACAGCTAGTAAGTGTTGTGTGTCTGAGTGTAGATTTGAACTCAGGTCCTCCTAAATCCAGGGCCGATGCTCTATCCACTGTGCCACCTAGCTGCCCTGCAAAAGCATTATTATTCCCATTGTCCAGACTTAGAGAGAGGTCGTTGGGTCTTAGACCTTACAGTCTCTCACTCAACTCTGTCATTTTACAGATGAGGAAACTGAGGCCAGAGATGTTAAGTGACTTGGCCATAGTCGCACAGGGTTTAAGTAATAAGGCAGTAAGTAATCTCAGGCAGAGTAGAGATTCAGACCCAGATCCTCTGACAATAAATCTATCTACAGATAACTTCTATTATTTGAGGGCATAGTCTGTGCCAGGGAGGCCTAGAAAGCAACTTCTTCCATTAAATCCAAGTCATATCAAAAACTTTGAAACTTCCTGAACACATCGGGACAGCCTTCAGACGAAACTTGTTTTCTGCAGTCATTTTAACATCTCTGCATACCTCATAACTTAATTTTCATCCATTCAGTCTATTTTCCAGTACAAACATTCTTCTCTAAGCAACTAGAAATATTTGAAAATGGCACTGGCAGAAAATAGCTTGACCTCTTACTGCAGTTTTGTTAGAAGAAGCAGAAAAAAAGAAGAAAATGGATTTCCCTCCCCCCAAAATTATTATTATTACCATTAAATTAACGGGGGAGGAAAAGGGAGTGAACATAAACTAAATACTTTTGTCCTTGTAGTTTGGGGGGAAAAAAGCATTGCTTTTTTTGTCAGATCAGTTCAAGTTTAGAAACTTAGGTAATAATTGCCAGAGTTTTTTGTTTTGTTTTTAAGAATTAAAGAGTTTTTTAAAAAATTGTTTGGATGTGCATGGCACTTTGGAGGAGGATACTTATTTATAACTTCTTTTACAAAGGAGAAAAACTGTTGTCCTGAAAATGGGGAGTTATGATTTTTCATTTTACTGAAATGGTCCTTTTTTCATGTAGTAATATATTTAATGAAGCTTGAGGATTGCCTCACTAAAGATTATGATATAATGCAGGTAACAAAATAGAACCGTGATTACTTTTTCAAAAGGTGGCACATCTATATTAGCTGCCAGTCAAAGTTGACCTTTAACGAAGATGTGTTCTGTTTTCTATTAATATTCTTAGGGTATGATACATGATTATAAACTTTGTAAATGCCCAAAATTGACTGAAGGAGAAGAGTTGATTTAATATTGGTAAGTCAAATGTAGCCTTTTATCCTGGAGAAAGCATAGTTAACTCAGATACAAAATGGAAAGTAGTCCTCTATTTTAAAAAATTAATGTTTTTTATGCCCTTTGCTTTTTTTACATCACATTCATTTCCAAATATATACCTCTCTTCTTTCACTCAGGGAGTCATTCTTACAAAGGTTAAAGGGGAGGAAAAGGCAGTACAGCAAAATATCAGTGGGTCAGACTGGAATATGCAGTATCCTACACTCAGATTCCAACCTCTACAAGTGAAACAATTGAAAGCATTTTTTGATATCTTCCCAAGTTTAATACTTGGTTGTCATTATAACTAGTTTTAGGTTTCCTCTTACTGTTCTTTTTGTTTACATTGTTGTCATTGTGCATATTGTTTTCCTGCTTCTGTTTTTTTTTGTTTGTTTTTGGTGTTTTTGTTTGATTGTTTTTTGGTCAGTATGTAGTGTACTGTTTAATACCTGGTAAAGTAGTAGGCTATTTAGGAACATTTGTATGTTGAAAAACTAACTTTTGTTTGTTGATTTATAAAGGATAATCAATACTACTTAAGCAGCACTGTTTTATTCCTGGTTTATTTTGTTATTTTTTTGTCTCCAAAGTCTGATTTTCAGATATCTATCTATTTAGCAAGCATCTCACTTATTGAATGGTATCCTAGTGTTTTATAATATATGACCACAAAACTGATTAACAGTCCACAGTAACAAATACTAACTTCCACTTGAAATTCAGAACAAATGTCCTGCATGATGTTCTAATGTAACGAGGTATAATTTGTGGTGAGGTAAGGCAGAATTTTGAATTAGAAATAGAAAGCTAAAAACTTTGAGCTGCTCTCAGTACTTCAGTATATTCAACTTTGAATGAAAGGAAAGTATTTTGAAGAATTTTTATTTATACTGACAGCATTGGGGAGAAACATTTTTTTCAGGTAACCAGAGTATGCTTGGAACTCTTTAGATTGCTGGCATGATCAAGTAAATTACAACCTTAGGCTTAAAGACACAAGTTGTGTTCTCAGCCTTTATATTTACAGATGCAGAATTCTCATGAAAAAGGTAATACTCTCATGTTAGAACTTAACTCTTGTATTCTATTAGAACTTTAAATGTAAGAATAGCTTCAACTAGTAAACAGCCTTATGAACTCTTTAGCATTTATCATTTTGAGAAATGCGGTATCTTTGAATCTCAGTGATGTTGGGGTTGTGCTATGTACTTAAAAGATGAAAATAGTAAATTTTTCATAACCAACACCTTTAGATTTTCCCAGTGTTGCTAAGAGTGTTCCAAGAGTTTTGAGTGTTGTTGGTTTCTAACCAGAATAATTAATCCTTAAAAGATGTCAGATATTTATTTATATTCACTCTGATTATTTTCCTGTTAATACATTTTTGGCTTTTTGATACTATGCAAAATGTTCATGAATTCATCCAACAACTTATTAAATACCTCAAATTTTGTCACTCTCTCACTAGTGATAGTTATATGTAAACAAGAAAAAAAATTTTTTCTAGTGTACTTCCAACGCATCTGGTAGAAAATAAGGACCATTTAAATTTATTTTAAAAAATTATTTATTGGGGGCAGCTAGGTGGTGCAGTGGCTAGAGCAACGGCCCTGGAGTCAGGAGGAGTTGAGTTCAAATCCAGCTTCAGACACATAACATCTCACAAGCTGTGTGACTCTGGTCAAGTCACTTAACCCCAATTGCCTCACCTAAATAAATAAATGAATGAATAAATAAATAAATAAAATATTTTATTTTTCCCCAATTACATGCAAAATCAGTTTTTAACATCTGTTTTTAAAAAATTTGAGTTCCAAATTATCTTTTCTCCCTAGCCCCTTATTGAGCAGACAAGCAATTTGATATAGGTTATACATGTGTAGACCTTTTTAAAAAGTAAATTGATCAGCCTGTGTGAGAAGATATATTAATAAATGCTTTAATATTGCTTTTGTATAAATTTAGAGGCAGCTAGATGGCATAGTGGATAGAGCACTGGACCTGGAATCAAGAAGACCTTAGTTCAGATGTGGCCTCAGCTACTTACTAGCTATTTGACCCTGGGTGTAAGACACTTAAACTTTGCCTCAGTTTCCTCAACTGTAGATGGGGGTCATAATAACACTCACCTTCCAGCACTGTATTTGTAAAGTGCATAGCACAGAGTGCCTGACACATAGTGAACACTTTATAAATGCTGGTTCCTTTCTGTTTCCCTAAATACATTTCTGTTTGCAAGTGATTTTTAAAATAAATCATGGAGTAGAGATACAAAATGGTATAGGCAATAAATAAGCATTGGAACAAAATTCTTGTATGTTAATCAGGCAATAATATTTATTTCCTGTACACAATGCAGAAATAACAAAAGTAGCAATTAATTGTATAAGGAATAGTAAAGTATTACAGTATAAAGCTATTTCCCCAAAAATGTTAGCTGTACTTGGAAGTATTCTGTGCTGCAGCATACTACCTGCCATAGTTGAACATTCAACTAATTGTTAATAAGAAAAATTTAGAAGGAAGTGTTGGTTTTTGTTGTTGTTATTGTTTTTATTGTTTTTTTAGTGAAGCAGTTGGGGTTAAGTGACTTGCCCAGAGTCACACAGCTAGTAAGTGTTATGTGTCTGAGGCCGCATTTGAACTCAGGTCCTCCTGACTCCAGGGCCCGTGTTCTAGCCACTGCACCGGGTAGCTGCCCCCAGGAAGTGTCATTAAAGCTTGGCCGGAGCTGCCCTTGAAGTCAGGATGACCTGGTTTTTGACCACTGGCAAAAAAAAGCGTTTTTAACCTTTCAGTGCCCTAGACAAGTCTCTCATACATCAGTTCTCAAACTTCTTGTTCTCCCTTTATACTCTTAGAAATTACTGATCTTTTTGTTTATGTGGGTTATGTCTGTTGATATTTGACACTAAGAAATGAAAATGTCTTTGTATTATAAAGAAAATACTTTTGACCTTGCAAATACTCTGAAAAGTTCTTTAAGAACTACCTGGGGCTTCCCTGAGCATACCACCACTGCTCCAAGACTTAGAGTTACAGATGTCCTGCAGCTCTACATTGGTAGAAGTAATTTTCACACTGGTTCCTTTTCAGTGATAAAATCTCAAGTTCGGATCCAATGGGGGAAAATTGTTAAGAGTGGAAGGAGCTTTAGCTTTAGAGTGAGGGATTCTGGTTTTGGCTCTGCAGTTTGGCTGTGGGAAAGTCACTTAATTCAACAAACATTTATTAATTGTGTAGTGCTCTGTCTAGTGCTGGGTATATAAGAATGGAAAAGCAATACATAAGTCCCTGCCCCTCAAAAAGCTTACAGTCCAGTAGGGGGAATAACACACATAAATAACAAACAAGGTAGAATTCAGTAAGGAAAATGGAGAGATGCAGTGCTGCAAGAAAATTTGAGGGAGGAAAGGTCATTTCAATTGGGGCAAATTAGAGGAGACTTCATGGAGGAGCCAGAAACTGAATCTAGGCTTGAAGGAAGAGGAATTTCTGTATGTAGGAGATGAAGAAGGAGTAGATAAATTGAGGAACAGCCAATCAAAGTGAGCAAAGAAGAGCAGTGTGGAGGAAATCTGGATATGGAGGGCCTGAAATGTCAGGCTAAGGCATTTGTATTTTATCCCATAAGCAGTAGAAAGCCTTTTTTTTTTGTGGGAGAGTGACATGGTCACACCTATTCTCTAAGAAATCATGGCACTTATATAAAGGATGGATCAGAGAAGGTGAGGATTGAAAACCAGGATACTGGTTAGAGGCTGTTATAATAGTCAAGTTACAAGAAGAGAGGGTAGAAAAGAGAGGAATGGAATACAAGATGTTTTCCAGAGAGGTTGGCAGGACTTTAATGAATAGAGGTGAGGAATAGGGAGAAGAAAAGTAAAAAATGATTCCAGAGATTTTGAGCCTTGGTAACAGGCAGTATAGTGTGGTATAATCAACAGAAAAAGAGAACGTTGAAAGAGAGTCAGATTTGGTGGATAGATTATGTGGGTTCAACTTTGGATATGTAAGGTAGGTACAAGAGGGGCTTTTAAGTGGAAATGTCCAACAGGTAACTGGAGGAGAGAGAGGTCTGGATATATAGATTTGGAAGTTATCTCTATACAGATGGCACATTGAAACTATAGTAGTGGAAGATTATATACTAGAAAGAGACTATAGTGAGAAGAGGGATTACCTAACTGTTTTGAAATTTAGCTTCCTTATTTTTTTCCTTCCTAAAACACCCCTTATCTGAACTTCCCCATATTTGTTGAGGACATCACCATGCTTCCCATCACCCAGCTTCAGAATCCCAGTGCCATTGTTGACTTCTCACTCTCTCCTTCATTCCACATAACTAGTCATTTGGCAGATGTTGATTTTATCTCTGCAACTTCTCATCTTTGTTCCAATCTCTTTAATCACACAAAGACACCACCTTAGTTTAGTTTCTCACCACCTCTTGCCTGGTGGTCTTCCTTTGCTTCTACCACATATCTCCAGCCCATCCTCCACAGCTGCTTAAGTGATACTCCTAAATCCAAGGTCTAACTGTGTAACCTTTCACAAGCAGAAACTCTAGCCTGTGTCTTTCTAGCCTCATCATTCTCCTTCACACACTCTGTAGTCAAGCCAAACTAGCCTTCTTGCTATTCTCACACATCACACTCCATTTCCCATATGTGTGTCGTTGCATAGGTTATTTCCTCACCATCTCTTAAAGAATCCCAGATTTCCTTCAAAACTCAAGCACTACCTTCTCCATGAAACTTTTCCTATCTCTCCTCAGCTGCTAATGCCTTCCTCCTCAAACATTACTTTGTATATACTTAAATGTGTACGTATTGTCTTCCCAGTATTCTGTGTAAGCTCTTTGATGTCAGAGACTTTTGTTTCTGTCTTTGTTTCTTTAGTGCTTAGTACATAATAAATGCTTAGTAAATTCTTGTTGGTTGATCTATAGATTCCTTTTACTTCTGTTTTACATGTGAATCTAGGATTTAAAATTCAGGAGGCCCTCCCTGTTTGTAGAAGGTATTCCCTGAGTACAGTGACATCTACTAAAAACCAAAATACAACACGTCAGAAATTACTAGCTCTGAGTTGTGTTTTCAGCAGCGATTGGTCATCTGCATTAGTAAATTAGCAGGGAGTACAACAGATATTTTAAACTCGGCGAGGTTTTATGCATACCTATATAAAGTTAACAAGTTATTTTGTTACATAATCTTTAAGTTGTGTGTTTCTAAATCATTTTAAAATATTATACAAATATACTGAATTTCAGAATGGTCAAAATGTCTTACCTCTGACACATACTTGTATGATCCCAGGAAAGTTAATTTATTGTTCAATGCTGTAGACAGCTCTCTAAGATTAAAAGTTGTAGACAAGGCACTGACCTGCCTTGGTAGAAGTTTGCTCAGTAGAGAGTTCTCTGTACCAGTGGAATCACAGGGTAAGCTCCTATCCTAGTTAATTTAACAGTGATAGAATAAATGACAGAAAAAACTGAGAGGATCTCAGAGTGTAAATGATTGCATGAATGTATTAATTACGACTTTTTTTTTTCTTAAAGAAATTATAGCAGTCCTGAAACTGAAGGGCAGATTTTGAATTCCTTAGTACAATATTTTGGTGACAGTTTCAGCAGAAAAGTTAAAGCAATGCCATTAGTTGAAGAAACTTCTTTACCTGAAGACTCAGCACTGACTTTGCCTGTGGTAATAGTTGGTAAGTTATTTCTATTTCATGTTTTGAAACTGCTAGCATAACCATTACTACTTTGTAAAACCTCTAATATATTTAAAGGTAACTCAAGATCCTCTTGACTAGATGGTATTACCTAAAATTCTAAACTGAAATTTTTAGAACAGTTTATTAGTCTAAAATACAGTTCTCTTAGCATGTTTGTTATTTGTGAAGTCACAGTTAAGTTGTTGGTGAGAGGTTGACTGGCTTTTGTAATGTATTAGTTAAGGAATCATGATTTAAAAGGAAGTACTAGTATTATTGTACTATTTTCAAAACAACTTCATGCTAGGTATAAACCAGTAAATTTGTGGGGTGACTGTGCAACTATTGGAGTACAGATAGTAAATGTAACCCTAGAGCTAGCTGTACCTGCACCTGTAGTTAACCAAAAGAGCCATGTGAACATCACATACACCACCATATGTAATGATATTAGACATAGTAATTAATTAACAAGTATTTATTAAACATTACTGTTCATTAATAGCAAATAATACTGTTTTCCAGGTTCTGGGAATACAGATACAATGAATGAAGCCATTCTTATCTATATTATACTTATAGATATAACCTAATATCTTCAAATTTTCACCAAGTACATTTTCTGTATGACGGTCTTTAAATGCATGGATTCAATTACTTGGCTGTCAGTTTGAGATTTAACCCTTTTTTTGTGGCACAAGCCTAGTGAAACTGGGTGTAGAGCCAGAGAGGGACAGGAAAAAAGATTGGGAAGGTGAGTAAACTGTCCTTCAGTCTCAGGTCAAACAGGTTAAGGACCTTTGCATTTCCTGGGCTGGCAGAGGATAGTGTAAAGAAGGGAGTATCTGTCTTCTCTTTAGAGCTGGATGTGGGTGATTGTTAGAAAAGGAAGTGAGTTTATACCCCTGCTCTGGCAATCTCTGCTAACATAGTAGTCAGGGAGTTTCCAGTGATGGAATCTAAGTCAAGGAGAAATTTCCTTCTAATTTCTACTTCTTCATATTCAGGTCTTAACTTTTAATTACAGAGGTGAGTAAGTTGGGAAGCTTCTACCCATTACCTCATTCTAGTCAGAGGACAGAGGGAATCTTAGGACTGTAGTTCAATAGAAATTCAGCAGGAAGTAACCCTCCTTACCTCTCAAGAATTCTTCTGTGCCAGCCAAAATATGTTAGTTCCCCTAGGCTGAAGGCTGTGGATTATTCTAGTATTATCAATTCTATTATAGAGATTATTATTAGAGATCTTAAAAAAGTTACTCTTTGCATGTGAGGGCCATTCGCCAGTTTGAAAGCTATAATCCCAATACCTTTATGATAATTTGAGTGTGGCTTTAGATTCTGGGATTTATGGTAGGCTTTCCAGTAATCATACATTGCAGTTCTGTGCTTGGATTTACTGTTATAATATATTACATTTCTTGAGCTCAGTGGAAGTTTCAGAGAGACACATTTAGGCTTGATGTAAAAACAGACAAACAAACAAAAAACCCAAAGGCTAACAGTAAGTGCTATCCCAGAATGGAATGGATTATCTTGGGAACAATATGTTCCCTCAGAAGTTTGGTTTGAGTCACTCAAGGCCAAGGCTGGATGACCACTTGTGCGGATGTTGTCGAGAAAATTTTTTTTCAGGTACAGGTTAGACCACATGGTTTTCAACTCTGAGATAGTGATTCTTCGGCACTCTCAATGCTCATATCAGATAAAATTTGGCTTAATATCAGTCAGTAAGCATTTATTAGGTGCCTGCTGTTTTCCAGGCAGTATATATCTGTTAACATAGACTTAAATAGTTTCATGCATCATTTTGTCTTCACCTCCTGTTTTAATATCTTAAGGTTATAATGTATTATTTCTCCTTCCCCCCCCACTTAACAAAATGCCTGGTACTTAGTAAATGGTTAATAGATGCTTGTTTTCTTTCTTCCTTTTTACTTTGTTAGCTACATTAGAATACAATACAGTATAGTGTATGGTGAAGACCTTGCCCTTATCCTGAAAGAGCTTACAACCAAACTAAGCATTTAGTATTTGAATAGATTAGTATATTGTTTCATTCCTTCAGATGATACTAAGTTATCTAGTTTGAATATTTTCCATGGTCTTTGAATATGAGAGGCAGTATGGTATAGTGGAGAGAACACTAGATTTAGAAACAACTTGATTTCAAATCCTGTCTCTGCTGCTTATAACCTGTATGACTTTGGGTGAGTCACTAAGTCTTCCTGAGCCTAGACAGTGAGAAGGTAGAATTAAATGACTTTTAGGGCCCTGACAGCCTGGGAGCCCATGATTTGTGTGTATTTAATATTCGACCATGCACTATGAATCATATAGCTAATCTGTTTGAAGTATGTTCTCAGCTCTCTGAATAGATATCAGTTAATTTCACTGTAAATGATATGACTTTTTTTTTTTAAAGATAGATGAATGCTCTGTGTAAGTCTGAACTTCCTGAATTTTGTGTAGCCTGTTCTTTCAGAGATAGTTTGACATCCTGTGCTTAGGGATATTTGAAAGATAAGTACTGGGGCAAAGAGACTACTTCCTCATTTTGCCGCACAGTAGCAATAACGGGTATATTCAGTGTACTAAAATATGACTAATGTATTGAATTTCTAGCCTGTAAATATCTCTCCAAGCTGAAAACTTCATAAAGGCAGGGACAGAACAAGTTAATGGAACTGTTGTGATGTTTCTCTGTTAGATGGGGGAAGAGAAGAAAATAAACATTTATTAAGTGCCTACTATTTGCCAGCAACTGTGTTAAGCACTTTACAAATATCTTATTTGATTCTCACAACCTGGGAAATAGGTGAAATCTATCCCCATTTTACAGTCAAGGAAACTGAGTCAGACACAACCAGGAGTCTGAAGCTGGATTTGAAGTCAGATCTTCCTAACTTCAGACCCTATGCTCTAACTACTGCACCTCTCAGCTGACCTAGGTAGTCTGAAGTTGTCATTAATGATGTGGTGTTTTTAATTATAGTTTGAATATTTGTATACCCAGGAAGGCTATTTAAGATTTGTTCCATCTTTAGATTAGAAGTCTAAGGTTTTAGAAAGAAATTATTTGAGAAGAATGATTTTATATTTTTAACTTTTGTTTGTACCTTCACAATATCTTTAGGCTATTTGACTGAATAATCTGTACTATTTATATCTACATAGGGTTAAATCCTATTTCTGGGCAAACAAACACGTCTTCATATTCTGAAAGTATTTCCAAGTTGCAGCTAGTGTTTCATTTCATAAAATTGGTACTCAATAAACTGTTGCTCTAATTTAACAAAATATTTTTAAACAGCCCCTTGAAGGGCTAGGATTTGACCTCTAATAAGACTTGTGTTGTTTTTGTACGATGTGACAAACTATTGCTTTTTATAGGAAATGGACCCTCAGGCATTTGCCTTTCTTACATGTTATCGGGATACAGACCATATTTATCTTCAGAAGCTGTACATCCAAATCCAATTTTGCATAGTAAATTAGAAGAAGCTAGACATCTCTCCATTGTTGATCAGGTATTGTTTCCTACTCATAAATGTAGTTTTTCTTTTAAATGTGGAAGTGATATGATTTATATTCTAGTTTTGGATTATTTTATTAGTATAGTATTTCTGAGTTGAAGATCCATTATACAAAATGGTATCACATTGAATAATTTTTTATATTAACTTTATAAATTAAGTGTTAAGTTTTTCCTAGTCATTGCATTGAATTCACGAAAGGAAGTGAGTAGTGACTCTTTCAGTTCAACTCTGCTGTCTTTCTTTTTTGAAAAATTCATTTAGGATTTAGAGTACTTGTCTGAAGGTCTTGAAGGCCGATCATCTAATCCAGTTGCAATACTACTTGACACACTTCTTCATCCAGATGCTGACTTTGGGTATGATTATCCATCAGTTTTGCAGTGGAAATTAGAACAGCATCATTATATTCCTCACTTGGTTCTTGGTAAAGGACCACCTGGTGGGGCTTGGCATGTAAGTAATATTTTATTTTATGTATTTCTTAATGCATCTGAATATCTAATTTTTATAAGTGTTATTGCTAGGGTTAGACCTGCTTGACTTTTAAAATTCAAATCCAGAATCTCAAAATTGGAAGAGATCTCAGTGGTCATCTATTTCAACCTATACCTGAATAGGAATCACGTTGTCCCTAACAAGAGGTCATCCAGCTTTTCTGCTTGAAGCCCTCCATTGAAGGACAAGTAGATTCCCTCTCGAGTTTTGGACGTCTCTCATTGTTGAGCAGTTTTTCCTTACAGTGAACCTAAGTCGACCTCTCTGTTCCTAATTCTGTCCGCTGAGGCCAAATAGAACAAATGTAGTCCCTTTTCCACATGAAAACCTTTCAGCTACATAAAGGCAGCAATGAAGCCCCTCTGAGTCTTCTCTCAGACAGACATCCCTATTTCCTTCAGCTGATTCTCCAATGGCATGGCCTCCATTCCTTCACCATCCTGGTGACCCTCTCTAGGACACTCTCTGGCTTGTCAGGGTTCTTCCTAAAATGTACCCACATGATTTCAGTGAACAATTTTAAAACTGAGTTCTAATTACAACAAAGAAGTCTATTTTTAGAAATATACAAGATACCTTGCCCCTCTTTTATCTCTGTTTTTTCAGACATTATGCACTTTTTATTCATTTTGGCATCTGGAATGTGATAAACTCTTGCTCAAACATTGAAGTTCTAGAGTCAAGATACAGCCATCCTAAAAGGAGAAGAAAACCTTTAATTTTAGGTATTTACAAGACATTTACATAGTCTTAGATAATTTGACTATTTTGTGTTAAATGCTATACAGTTAAGTCCCAGTTTACAAACACCCATACCTATAAATGGCTATCATTATACCCCCCTTACCACCACTGACACAGTACTACTAGAATAACACTTAACGTTTAACATTTTAGTTATCTCAAGTGATAATGGATATTGACCTAATTAATTATAATAGTGGTGAATTCTAATTTGATTACTAATGCAATCAAATATATTCAGTCTGGCCTATTATGTGAGAATTAATAAGCACTATTTCAGAAGTTTGTTTCATAGTAGAATATTAACATTTAGACTTTCATTTTGGATTTTATTTTATTTTATCACAACTCAGATAAATGTGTAATGTAGAATGTATCAAAGTTGGGATAATTTCTTCCTCTGTTTTTACAAGTAAGAAGAATCCAGTTTAAAATTTGTACCTTTTCAAACTAGGACTCAACAAATTAAAGAGTCTTTAAGATTATCTTTTGGAGAGCCTTATGTCAGTTATTGCCAGTGAAGTACTTTAGTTCTCAGAAAAAGACCGCATATAAATACAGTTAGCTGTCACAAGTTTAAAATATTAGGAATAGAGGGAAGCCAATATAAGAATGAAAATTAGGAATTGTAGAGTATATTAAGGAAGGTTTACTTTCAGTACATTTAGGAATGCTTTCTTTCTAGATTTTTCCAGGTCTAAAATATTCTAACAAATTTTTGACTGTTTTTTAAAAAATAATATTTTGAAATGTGAATTATTTTCATTACCTTAGCCATTTTAATATTTATGCTATATCTGATTTCAGTAATAGAACTTTTTGTATATATCATTGTTTCTTAGAAGCAGATGCTTTGGCCCAAGGAAGACCTTCATTCAGGTGCTATCTTTGACACATACTAGCTTTGTAACCATAGACAAGTCACTTAAATAAGCATTTATTAGACAGCTATTTTCCTAGTGTGTATGGAGATACAAAGAAAGGCAAACATTCCCTGTTCTCAAGGAGCTCACAGTCTGGCAGGGGGAGAACATGCAAACAGCTGTGTACAAAAGAGGATATTTTGAAGATAATCTTAGAGGGAAATGCTTTTTACAGAAGGTGTCATTTTAGCTGGGATCTGAAGGAATCCATGAGATGGAAATGAGAAGGGAGAGAATTCCTGGCATTGGGGACAGCCAGTGAAAATGAACAGAGTCGGGAGATGAAGTGTCTTGTACAAGGAGTACAAATGGCAAGGAGGTCGTGTCACTGGATCAGAGAGTAATGTGGAAGGGAGTAAGATGTGTGAAGACTGGAAAGATAAAAGGAGTCAGGTAATGAAGTACTTTAAAAGAAACAGAAGATTTCATACATGATCCTGGAGATAGTAGTGAGCTACTGGACTTGATTTAACAGAAAGGTGATTTGGTCAGACTTGTGCTTTAGTAAGATCAGTTTGTCAGCTGAGGGGAAGATGGACCAGAGTGGGGATAAACTTGAGGCAGAGACCAACTAGAAGGCTATTCTAGTAGTCCAGGAGAGAGGTGATGAAGGCTTGTACCAGACTGCAGTGTCAGAGGAGAGCAGGGGCCAAATATGAGAAAAGTTAATGAAGCATTGGCAGGACTTGGCAGTTGGTTGGATATGAGGGTGGTGAGAAAGAATGAGATGTTGATGATGACACCTAAGTTGAAAGCCTAGGTGACTGGGAAGATAATAGCACTCTCAGCAATAATAGGGAAGTTAGGAAAAGGGAAGGGTTTAGGGAAAGATAATGAGTTCAGTTTTGGACATGTTAAGTTTTAAGATGTCCACACTACAACCAAATCAGACTATTTATTAGCAAGTTGGAGATATGAAACTGGAGATCAGAAGAGGTTAGGACTGGATAAATAGTTCTGAAAATCATATGTGTAAAGATGATGATCATATTCATGGTAGCTTATGAGATCACCAAGTAAAATGCAGAAGAGGGTCTGGACAGAGCTTTGGGGTGTCCCCATAGTTAATGGGCATGACCTGGATGAAGCTTTAAATAGAGACCAAGAAGTAATGTTGGATAGGTAGGAGGAGAATCAAGAGACACCAATAACACAGAAACCGAAAGAGAAGAAAATATCAAGGGTGGTCAGCAGTGTCAAAGGCTGCAAAGAAATCAAGGATGAGAATTGAGAAATTAGAGTTGGCAATTAAGAGATAATTAGTAACCTCTTAATGCCACACAGATTACTCTCTAAGATTGTAAGTTACAGATGATTTATCATTCTTTATTTGTTTTGGGAGTTACCGCTCTGAAGTTTCCCCATACCAGTGAAATTGTATGTCCAGACCTAGAAAAAAATATATTCCTGAGAAATATGTGTATGCTTAGTTTCTCTTTTTTAAGTAGTATTTCATATGTGTCACAATAGGTTTGTTTCTAAAGTAGTCCTTTTAGAAACTGAAATTTCTCAAATAATCACTGTGCCTTGTATTGGTTTTATAAATTCAGACTTTATGTGATGGGCTTTCTTAAAGGGATGACATGCCTTACATATAGCACTTCAGAATAAAATTATATTTATTAAAACTATTTAGAACTTTTACTTTTCATTAACATACTGGTATCCCTCTGGTCCTAAAATTTCTAAGGTTTTACTGCATTTATGTAGTCTTTTTTTTTCTCTTGAGAACCAAAAACTCTGGAGGCAATAATTGATCAGATGTTATATTTTATTTACAGATTAATGTCCCACTTCATATCAAGAGTTAAGTGTGGATATGCTTTAATTTTCCTAAACAAACTCATGCATCAGTGGTGGAATTTAGTTTGTAGCCCAACTCTCTGACATTTAAGCAACTACATTATATACCAGACTGGGATGTCAAATATTGCATAAGAGCTGACTCCAGGCTATGAAAGGCTCTATTCATTTTGTGAAATGTTTTAAAAATTATAGCAGCTCCCTGTCTGACAAGTCCAGTGCTCCAGCCTCTTGGTTCTGGCTTCAGTTCTTCTAGGTCTAGAAGATTATGCCAGACAGCATCTGTGACTACTGCTTTCATATGCCCTCCCTCCACTATTTTTCAAACAGCCATGAATGATATGTCATCGGTTGAGCTCCCATTGCTGAGCTGTTTTGACCATAAGAGTAAGTTGAGAGGCAAGAAGCCAGAGTTCTTGATTTGTCAAAGGGAGCTAACGGCCTCAAAGACAGCACAGAAATTGTGGGCATTGTACCCTTGTTTTTGATATGATTTTTGTATTAGGTAAGGCAGGATAGGTACAAGTAGGAGTGGGACTGTGAAGGGTTCAGTATTACCCCTTCCCTTCAGTTTCTAGCTGTGGACCATCATCATTTATGGGGCCATGGTCTATTTCCTTGCTCTTAGGGGAAACATTACTTGCAGATTAGCCCAGCCTTTGGAATAATACTGTATCATAACTGAACAGGAAATAATTGTTTACTGCAATTTTTCAGATAACTGGATAATAATATGAATATAGGACACAAGGCATTAAAACAATAAACTTCCTCTATTTAAAAGAAAAAAAATTTTTCTTATTTCTTTTCCTAAAATGAGTATAAAAAGTATGTATTGATCAGGAACAGCTTATGATCAAAGCCAAAAAATTATCTGGAGTATTTGGGTGTTCAAAATTATGTAATTTTTAAAAAAAATGTATGAGTTAGAGATATATATATGAATTCTGTGATATGGTGCTATGCAAATAAAAATTTATTAGGCAAATATAGAACTCCATAGATATTGCAATATCTTTGAGTCTAGACATTTTGAATTTATAGAAGTTCAAGATGTTTAGTGATTTTAAAGAAAATCAAGGGAGTTGTTCAAATGTATGATGCCTTTGACTCTTTTTTTTTTCCCCAAATAGCATATGGAAGGTTCCATGTTGACAATCAGCTTTGGAAACTGGATGGAGTTGCCTGGGCTTAAGTTTAAGGATTGGGTAGCTACCAAGAGAAGGTAAGGATTAATTTGAAGTTGCTAAATACTTCTAGGTGTCTTGTAGCTAGAAGCAACTGTTGAGATCATATTGTTTAGCCATATCATTTGATACATGAAGAAACTGAGACTCAAAGCTGTTAAGTGACTTACCTGAGGTCACACAACCATGCCTGTGTTCAGAGTTTTTTCCATGTGGAGTGCTTTTTCTCACCCATCAAGATATTGCCCTTCAAGGATATCATCTTCAAGAGGCCTTTTCCATGTTTCCCTAGAAATACTTCTACAAGAGTATTTTTTTTTTTAGGCAATTGGGGTTAAGTGACTTGCCCAGGGTCACACAGCTAGTAAGTGTCAAGTGTTTGGTCTGAGGCCGGATTTGAACTCACCTACTCCTGACTTCAGGGCCGGTGCTCCGTCCACTGTGCCACCTAGCTGCCCAAAGAATATTTCTTCATCATAGATTTAAGTACTTCAAATAATCTCTCTTGTAGGTACTTCTTCCAGTTATGCAGATCATAAACTGCTTTTCATCCTATGCTATTCCTTATCCATATCTTTCCATAAATATTCAGGAGGTGTATATGGGGAAGGGGGAAGCAGAACTCCATCCAGCTTTCTTGTTTGCATAGGTTGCAATGCAACATTTGACTGTCCATTTGTTACCCCTCATTCTCATTACATGACTTTTCTGTTAATAATAAGACAATAACTAGCATTTATATAGTGCTTTAAAGTTTGCAAAGCACTTTACAAATATTATCTCATTTGAGCCTCACAATAACTCTGGGAGGTTGGTGCTATTATTTGCATTTTATAGTTAAGAAAACTGAAGCAGAGAGAGGTTAAGAGACTTGCCAGGATCACACAGCTAGTAAGTGTCTGAGACTGGATTTGAACTCAGGTCTTCCTTACTCCAGGCCTAGGGCTCTATCTGCTGTACCACTAGCTACCTCCTGATATCTTTTATTCTGCTTCTTGCATACAGTTTGTCACTAGTCCATGGCTTCTTAAAACTTTTTCCACTCAACCCCCTCAGCACTTCTTAAACTGTTCTAGAGCACTGCTCTAGTATACTGATGCCCACCATCTCTCTGTTGTCCTTTGGGTGACCCACATTTTTGATTCATTGAAGAATTTGCTACTCTGTGTTTTATAGACGTGTATAACTGGAAAAAATGATATTTAAAAGATGGAATTTTATGGTTTTTCAAATGTAATCTCTCCTGTTCTTTTCCTCCTAAACTAATATGGGCTAATTTATTGTTTATCCAAGGTGTCTGGCCATGATATATAAACTAATGGACAACCTCTGCACTGTCCATCCATCTGCATATCATAGTCTAGACAATAGGCACTGTTCAGAGTTTTTCCTGGGTGGACAAGCCAAACTATTAAGTGATTTTTGGATCTCATTTAGGAACCTATGTAAATGCTCTAAGTCTTGATGCAGTTATTGTCATTTGTATATCAAAAGATATCTTTGTAGCATTCATTCATACAGGCTGATTTCTATTGCGTGATGTTATGGAAACTTGAGTAGCATGGTGAAATGATAGAGAAGATTATGTGGTTTCTTTGTTGACCAGTGATCCTATCTCTTTCCTACCAGTTTTCTCAGTCATCTGCTTATTTATTCTCGTAAAACCTTACATTTTCCACCTACCTGGCTACTCACTAACTTTTTATCCCATCCCCTTCCCTTAACTTCCTTCACCTTTTTATCCACTTGGACTGTTATTTGTGTGTATCTGGCTGTGAGAGTATGGGTGTATCTCTGGGTAAGAAGGAAGTGTGTAAATAGTTTATCTGAGAAGTGTAGAACAGGAATGTGATCTGAGGAAAGAAGGAGATGTAATTGGCTAAATGAGAATGCTGGCAGACTACTCAAGACAGATGACAGTGAGCCCTTAACTGAGTTAAATACCTAGACAGGAAATATTAAAGGAGATGTTGAAAAGATGAAATTTTAACTTAAAATAATGAAGGGTCAGAATCAATTCTTGGGAAGGGGGAGAAAAAACCAAAATATGATCAGAGAAGAAATACAGGAAAAACACTAGGGATAGTGAATGTTTGGATATATATAAATTCCTAATGCCTAGAAACCACTGTATTTTGAGATTGCAAATGTAGAAACAGTAGACCATAAAGCAGAAAGTCAGTCAGCCAGTATTTAGGTCTACAAAAATGCTGTTTCCAGTGCTGCCATCATATTAGCACATTGTAAGTAAAATTAATTCAAGTTATACTTTTCGTCCAATTTGAAAACAAATTTGAGTGTTTAGTACTTACAAGCACTGTACTAGATTCAGACATGATTAATATTTAGTCCCTGTCTTCATGGAGTTTATTTCATCTTCAACCTGAGGATTTTGTTTAATGATTTATCAAAATACTGGGTAATTTATAACATTACAAGCTTTGAAAATATTGTCCTTATGAAAAATCCAAAAATTTGTTATGCAAGTAGCTTTAAGTCAGTGAAATTGTACAGTATGTTGATTTTCTTCTTTGCTGGAGGTATAAGAATAAAGAGCTTATATTTGAATTTTAGAAGTTTTCATCCTCATGTTTGTAAATCTGAGGTAATTTAAGGAAATGAGTATTTCCTGAATAGCAAGTAGATGTTTAAGTTTTTTACTTAATTATTTTAATTTTAAATCCTAATGCTAGATTTTTAAATTTAATCAGAAGACACTTTAGAAATAATTTTTTCCTCTTAAAAAGTATATTAGATTAATGTCATAAAATCCTTTAAGGTATTTTCATTGCTATTTACTCTTGGTGGGTAATAATGTATCTAAGAAATGAAAGAAGTTATGTGGTATAGTAGAAAAAGCACTGTTGATATCTGCGTTGAATTTCACATTAGACACTAGTAAGCAAGACACAAGATTTTGAGCTTTAGTATTTTACCTGTAAAATGGGAATTTACATGTGTATAGATAGATAGATACAGATATAGATATACACACACACAATGTACATGGAGAGAGAAAGAGATAACGAGAACCCATTTCACAGGGTAGTTGCAAGGATCTGGTTAAATATTAAATGAAAAGTGCTTCACATAGATCTTTAAAATGCCACGAAAATGGTCAGATTATTATTATAAATTAGAGATATTTATGTTTCCAAAGTAGAAAATCATACATTTCTTTTACTTTAAATGTTTGTGGTAAATAAAAGATTTTTTTTCCTAAGAGAAGCATTTTGTAGGTTGAGGTACTTTTGCTTAAAATTTACAAATGAAATTTCAGGACAGATTGTTTAAATTTTGGGTAGCAACAAGTCATCAATGAATGGAGGCGGAGAGAAATCAGGAAGTTGCCTTAGCTCTCCCCGATTTGCCTCAGAAACAATGTTAAATCAAATCTCTTAATGGATTCTAAATGGAATGACAGAACCTGATAGAGTGAAACAATTTTCCAGCTTAAAATAACATAGAAGGGCTTCAGGAAAGGTCTTTCTCACTTGGGTAAAAGGGGAGCACAACCCAGCACAGACAGTGTCTGGGCCTGCCAGTGGGAGCACAAGCCACAGCACAGATCAGCAACTGAGACCCCTCAGTCCTGGCTCAGCAGGCTAGTGGCACAGCAGGCCAGCTATAAGGTCTCCAGCCCTAGTACAGAAGGTACATTGCCAGCCTTAGAACCCTGGCACATCAGGTGTGGGATGAGGCAGGCCTGCTCTAGCACAGTGGGCAAGTTTGCCAGCGCACCTGACACCCTGGTGTGGAAAGCCAGTGACCAGGCCCCTGGCCCTGAGCAAAAGAAGCTTAGTATAGTGGCCCCTGTGCAGTAGAAACCTACTATGGTAACAAGGAAGATCAAAACATAAACTCAGAAGAAAACAACAATGTTAAAATGCCTGCATGTGAAGCCTTAAAGGGGAATATGAATTGGTCTCAAAGCCAAAAAGTCCCCTTAGAAGAGCTCAAAAGGGATTTTAAAACTCAAGTAAGAGAGGTATAAAAGGAAAACTGGGGAAAAAAGTGAGAGTCATGCAAGAGAATTATGGGAAAAGATCAACAACTTGGAAAAGGAAGCACAAAAAACTGACTGAAAAAAACAACTCCTTAAAAAATAGAATTGGCCGATTGGAAACAAAAAATTCACTAAAGAAAACAATGCTTTTAAAAGTAGAATTGGCCAAATGGAAAAGGAGGTAGCTCACTAAAGAAAAGAATTCCTTAAAAATTAAAATTGGGCAAGTGGAAGCTAATAACTCTATGAAAAATCATGAAACAAATCAAAACCAAAAGAATGAAACAATAGAAGACAATGTGAAATATCTCATTGAAAAAACAACTGACTTAGAAAATAGATGTAGGAGAGATAGTTTCAGAATTATTGGATAACCTGAAAGCCATGATAAAAAAAAAAAGACCCTAGATAGTATCTTTCAAGAAATTATAAAGGAAGACTGTCCTGATATCCTAGAAGCAGAAGGTAAAATAGTCATTGATAGAATCCACTGATCACCTCTAGAAAGAGATCCCAAAATGAAAACTCCAAGGAACATTGTAGCCAAATCCCAGAATTATCAGGTCAAGGAGAAAATACTGCAAGCAGCCTGAAAGAAAAAATTGAGATATCAAGGAGCCACAGTCAGGATTGCACAAACAAGACTTAGCAGCTTCTACATTAAAGGATCAGAGGGCTTGGAATATGGTATTCTGGAAGGCAAGGGAGCTTGGATTACAATCAAGAATCAACTACCCTGCAAATTTGAGCATAATGTTTCAGAGGAAAAGGTAGATATTGAATGAACCAGGGGACTTTCAAACTTTCCTGATGAAAAGACCAAAGCTGAACAGAAAATTCTGTTTTCAAATACAAGACTCAAGATAAGCATAAGAAGGTAAACAGTAAGAAAAAAAAAAGTTATTCAATAAGATTAAACTATTTGTATCCCTAAATGGGAAGATGATATTTATAATTCTTGAGAACTGTATCTCTATTAGGTCAGTTAAAAGGAGTATACATAGACAGAGGGTTTGGGTATAAGTTGACTTTGTGATATTTAAAAAAAAGAGTGAGAAAAAGGCTTTTTTGGAAGAAGAGGAAAGGAGCCAAAATAGGGTAAATTGCATCACATGAAGAGGCATAAAAGACCTGTTACAGTAGAGTGAAAGAAGGGAGGGGATGAGCATTGTTTGAACCTTATTCTCATTGGATTTGGCTGAAAGAGGTAATAACACACACTCAGTTGGGTATAGAAATTTATCTTACCCTATAGGAAGTAGGAGGGGAAAGGGGAAAGAAAAAGGTGGGCTAATAGGTGGGAGGGCAGATTGAGGGAGGTAATGGTCAGAAGCAAGATACTGGTGAGGTGGGACAGGGTGAAAGGAAAGAGAAAAGTATAAATGGGGAAAAATAGGATGGAAGGAAATACACAGTAATCATAACTGTGAATGTGAATGAGATGAACTCTCCCATAAAATGGAAGCGGATAGCAGAGTAGATTAAAAACCAGACTCTTACTGTGTTTATAAGAAACACATTTGAAGCAGAGAGTTTCACACAAAGTAAAGGTAAAACGCTGGAGCAGAATATATTATACTTCATCTGCAGTTAAAAAAAAAAAAAGCAGGGGTAGCAGTCCTGGTCTCAGACAAAGCAAAAACAAAAATAGATTTAATTAAAAGAGATGAGGAAGGAAACTACATCTTGCTAAAAAGTACCATAGACAATGAAGTAATATCAATATAAAACATATATGCACCAACTGGTGTAGCATCCACATTCTTAGAGAAGTTAAGTCAGTTACAGGGAAGAAATAGAGAGCAAAACTATGCTAGTGGGGGAACCTCAACCTCCCCTTCTGAGAACTAGATCAGTCTAGGGAGGTGAATAGAATTTTAGAAAACTTAAATATGATAGCCCTCTGGAGAAAATTGAATGGGGATAGAAAGGAATATATCTTTTTTCTCAGCAGTACATGGCATGTACACAAAAATTGAACATGTATTAGGGCATAAAATCCTTACAAATACAGAAAGGCAGAAATATTAAATGCATCCTTTTCAGGTCATGATGCAATAAAATTACATGTAATAAAAGGCCATGGTAAGATAGACTAAAAATTAATTGGAAACTAAATAATCTAATCCTAGAGAATGTGTGGGTCAAACAAGAAATCATAGAACCAATCAGTAATGTCATCAAAGAGAATGACAGTAATGAGACAGCATACCAAAACTTATTGGATGTAGCCAAATCAGTTCTTAGGGGAAGTTTTATACCTTTCAGTGCTTACATGAATAAAATAGAGAAAGGGGAAATCAGTGAGTTGGGCATGCTACTAAAAAAGCTAGAAAAAGAACAAATTAAAAATCCCCAGTTTAATACCAAATTAGAAATTTTGAAAATCAAAGGAGAGATTAATAAAATTGAAATTAAGAAAACTATTGAACTAATAAATAAAACTAAGAGCTCACTTAATAGGAAAAAACAATAAAATAGATAAACCTTTGATTAATTTGGTTGAAAAAAACAAACCAAATTACCAATATTAAAATTGAAAAGGGTGAATTCACCACCAACCAAGAGGAAATTAAAGCAATAATTAGGTATTTTGCCCAGCTGTATGGCAATAAACCTTACAGTCTAAGTGAAATGGATGCATGTTTGCGAAAATATAAATCACCTCGATTAACAGAAGAGGAAATATAATACTTAAGAGTAAGCCATCAATGAACTCCCTAAGAAAAAAAAAATCTCCGGGGCCAGATGGATTTACAAGTTAATTCTACCAAATAATTAAAGAACAATTAATTCCTGTACTAGATAAACTATTTGGGAAAATAGGCAAAGGAGTCATATCAAATTCCTTTTGTGACAAAAGTATGGTGCTGGTACCTAAATTAGGAAGAGCCAAAATAGAAAAAAAAATTATAGATCAATTTCCTTAATGACTATTGTTGTAAAACTTTTAATTTATCATGAGAGTAATACACTATGACCAGGTGGGATTTATACCTGGAATGCAGGGCTAGTTCAAATATTAGGAAAACTATCATCATAATTGTCCATATCAATAACAAAACTAACAGAAATCAAACTAGCAAAAAAGCTTTTGAGAAAATAACAGCACCCATTCCTATTAAAGACTAGAGAACATAGGAATGCATGGGTTTGTTTTTTTTTTTAATGAGTGGTATCTGGCTTAAGCCAGCATAAGTAATGGGGATAAGCTAGAAGCATTATTAGTAAGATCAGGGTGAAACAAGGATGCTTGTTATCACCACTATTATTCAATATTGTAATAGAAGTGTTAGTGTTAGCAGTAGGAAAAGAAAAAGAAATTGAAGGTATTAGCATAGACAGTGAGGAAACAAAACTATCACTCTTTGCAGATGATATAAGGTATAATTAGAGAATCAACTAAAAAACTACTTGAAATAATTAACTTTAGCAGAGTTGCAGGATATAAACCAAACCCACATAAATCAACAGCATTTCTATATATCGCCAACAAAATTCAGCAGCAAGAGATAGAAAGAGAAATTCCATTTAAAATAACTGTAGATGATATAAAGGAGTCTACCTGCCAAGACAAACCCAGGAATTATATAAACACAATTACAAAACACTTCACACAAATAAAGTCAGATCTAAACAATTGAAAAAATATCAGTTGCTCATGGGTAGGCCAAGCTAATAAAATAAAAATGACAATTCTACCTAAATTGAATTACTTATTCAACCAATCAGACTGTAAAAAAATTATTTTATAGAGCTACAAAAAATAATAAAACTCATCTGGAAGAATAAAAGGTCAAGAATATCAAGAATTAATGAAAAAAAATGCAAAGGGAGGTGGTCTAGCTGTACCAGGTCTAAAACTATGTTATAAAGTGGCAGTCATCAAAACTATTTGGTACTGGCTAAGAACTCAGAGTGATGGATCAATGAAATAGGTTGGGTACACAAGACACAGTAGTAAATGACTATAGTAATCTACCGTTTGATAAGCCCAAAGACTCCAGCTTCTGGGATAAGAACTCACTATTTGTCAAAAACTGCTGGGAAAACTGGAAAACAGTATGGCAGAAACTAGGCATAGACCAATATCTCACACCATATACCAAGATAAGATCAAAATGGGTATATGATTTAGACATAAAGGGTGATACCATAAGCAGACTAGGAGAGCAAGGAATAGTTTACCTGTGTGATCTGTATAGAATGGGAGAATTTATGACCAAATAAGAGATAGAGAAAAAATGAAATGCAAAATGGATAATTTTGATTACATTAAATTAAAAAGATTTTGCACAAACAAAACCAATGCAACGAAGATTAGAAGGAAGGCAGAAAGCTAGGAAACAATTTTTTACGGCCAGTGTTTTCTGATAAAGGCCTCATTTCTCAACTGTATAGAGGACTGAGTCAACTTCATAAGAATATAGGTCATTCCCCAATTGATAAATGGTCAAAGGATATGAATAGGCAGTTTTCAGTGGAAAAAATTAAAGCTATCCATAGTCATATAAAAATGCTCTAAATCAGTATGGATTAGAGAAATGCAAATTAAAACAGCTCTAAGTTATCACCTCACACCCATCAAATTGGCTAATAATGACAGAAAAGGAGATTGATTAATTTTGGAGATGTGGGAAAATTGGAACACTGAGGTATTGGTGGAGTTGTGAGGTGATCCAACCATTCTGGAAAGTAATTTGGAACTTTGCCCAGAGGGCACATAAACTGCTTACTCTTTAATTTAGAAATACCACTACTAGGTCTGTATTCCAAAGAGATCATAAAAATGGGGAAAGGACCCACATTTGCAAAAATATTTATAGCAGCTCTTTTTGTGGTGGCCAAGAATTGGAAATTGAGGGGATGCCTATCAGTTGGGGAATGGCTGAACAAGTTGTGGTATATGAATGTAGTAAAATGTTATTGTTCTATAAGAAATGATGAGCAAATGGATTTCAGAAAAACCTGGACTTACATAAACTGATGCCGAGTGAAGTGAGCAGAATACGAGAACATTGTACACAGTAACAGCAACATTGTGTGATGATCAGCTGTTTTAAACTTAGCTCTTCTCAGCAATTCAGTGATACAAGACAATTCCAAAAGACTTGTGATGGAAAATGCTATCCACATCCAGAGAAAGAACTATGGAGTCTGAATGGAGATTGAAGTATACTATTTTCACTTTTTAAATTGTTTTTTCTTGTAGTTTTTCCCTTTTGTTTTGACTAATGTGGAAATAAGTTTAACTGATTGTACATGTATAACTTATGTCAAATTGCTTTCTGTCTTGGGGAGAGGGGGAAGGGAGGGAGAAAAAATTGGAACTCAAAATCTTACAAAAATGAATGTTGAAAACATTCTTGACATGTAATTTGAAAAAAAAACTATTAAGTGCAAAAAAAGATATCAATGAATTTATACTTTTAGTTATGAATTAGAAATTAATTTTGTCAAAGTTTAACATGTTTAATCCTTATAAAATAATTTACTTCTGACAACTGTAGTTTAATCTGTTAATTATGTTATATAATATAATATATGTTAAATCATAAAATTCTAAGTTAAATAATATTCAGCAGACAGTAGTTCACAGTGGTATTTTTGAACCCTAATTTACTCAGTTTATCCTCTATAATGACTGAAAATTTATGGGGTTGTTTTTGGTATTTGGACTTATATAAAGAGAAATTTCAGCCATGGTTTCTTTTACCAACTAAACTACCTTATTTGACCTTCCTGTCATAGCTACTAGTGGCATTTCCTTATTTTTGAAAATGGCAATGTATGATTGTGACCAGTGACCTATATTTTGTCTTAAAGTATAGGAATGGGGAAATGCCTGTAGTATAGGTCTAATCTGGCCTGGGTTTTAATTTCGCTTAACCCGCAAGGTAAGCATTATTACTTACATAGTTATTAAAATACCATAGCATTTTGTCTCTCTCTTTGATCATCCATAATACAGAACTAAAAGTATGTATTTAATCATATTTCCTAAATAGAATTGTAGATTACTCATTGCTAATACATGATTTTATTTTTTGATCTGGACCTGTGATTTTATTGATGTAGGGAACTTTCAATAAGGAGACTCTCTCTGCCAACGAAGACTGACAGTTGTTCTGTAACTTAGAATCTTAAGAAAGTTGCTGAGAGGTTATATTTTGTTCAGGGTCATACAGCTAATGTGTGTCAGACTTAAACCCCCAGGTTTTCCTGATTGACTCTGAGCCAGCTCCGATAGATTGCCTCTCAACTTATGATAGGTATTATATCTTTATGTAAATGCACATATACATAAAGATCATTGGATATTTCTCTATATAAGCATTTTCTAAAAAGAGTGTGTGTATACACACACACACACACACACACACAATCTCTTCTCAGTTGTTTACCTGTAGGGTTATTCTTTTGGTCCTTAAATTGTTTATATTTTTGGTTTTTATCAGTAACTCCTTTGAAAGGCAGGTGGCATTCTTAGTAAATTTACAGATTCCATGAAACAAGGAGGAAATAGCTAATGTATATATGCCAGGATCAGGATCTAAAAAATTCTCAGCAGCCTGGATTGATGGGCAGAATGTAACAAAATTAATCATAGGAACAAATATAAGTTCTGCATTTAGGTTCAAAAAATCAACTGAATGACTGTGGTATAAAAGAAGTAAGACTAGATGGGGGGGGAAGCTTAGACTTTTTAGTTTAATATGAGTCAACAACCACAACAGTTAATATAATCTTATTTCATTTATATAAGGAATCCCTTCATTAATGTAGATTATAATCTCTTCATGTCTCAATTTTATAAGTTGTTTTGGCCAATAAAGTTCACCTGGTGGACAAACTTCTGGTGACGATGAGCCTTTCTGAACTTAGCTAGGTTGATCCTTAAACAAAAGACAGGCTCTCTAGTTTGAAGTGGGACATGCCATTCATATTCCACTGGCATAGCCTTAGGGAAAGCAAAGTCTCCTCTCCCCGATAGGTACTGAAATAAGATGTTAGTGGAGGAAAGGTGCCTCAGCCTGTATTGAGTATGCAGAAAATGAACACCATGTGGTAGTGGTTTTCAAACTTCTTGGTCTTAGGATCCCTTTATACTCTTAAAAATTATTGATGTTACCAAAGAGCTTTCATGTGGGCTATGTACAGAGATATTTTTACTGAATTAAAAATTAAAACTGATAATTTTAAAAATATTTATTTCTTTAAAGATAACAATGATAGACCCATCACATGTTAACAAAAACATTTTTATGAAAAACATTTCCTCTCCCCCAAAGTCAAAAGAATGGAATTGTTTTATATATTTTTGCAAATTTCTTTAATATCTGGTTTAATAGAAGACAGCTAAATCTCATTCATATCTGCTTGTGCATTCAGTCTGTTATGATGTTTTAGTTGAAGTGTGAGGAAAATTTGGCCTCACAGATATGTGGTTGAAAAAGGGAGTATTTTAATGAGCAAATAACATCTTAATATTATTATGAAAATAGTTCTGACCCTGTGGACCCCTTGAAGGGATCTTGTGGACCTCCAGGGGTCTTCAGATCACACTTTGAGAATCATTCTCATACTGTCTAATCTAAGCTGTCCCTCGGTAAACAATCCCCCCTAAATAGATCCAACAAGAAGCTATCCAGCTTTCATGTAAAGCCCTCAAGTGAAGGGAAACTAATCCCCCTCCCTTATTCTGCCTTTGGAAACCTCTTACAGTTTTTCCTTACATCAAGACTAAATATGTTTTTTTTCCCTTGGCTCTCCCTCTGGAGCCAAGTGGAACAAATCTAATTCTCTTTTCATATGAATACCCTTCAAATACTTGAATACAATCAAGTTCTTCCTAAATTGTCTGGGCTAAATATGGACAGTTCCTTCAACTCAAATTTAAATAACTTAATCTTGAGGCCCTTTGACCATTTCCAGTCATCTTGCTTCTGATGCTTTCCAACTTATCAGTGTCCTTTAAATGTGCCAAAAAGTGAACACAATCTCTAGGTGTGGTCTAACAAGTGGAACTATCAGCTCCCATGAGCCAGAGACCACCTGGAGGTCTCTTTTCACACAGTCATAAGTCCTGTTAGCTTCGTTTTACAAACTGAAGAATTTGTGGGGAGTATATACTGTATACCAATTCTTAATAAGTTTTGGCTGCTATATCACAATGTTGACTCATATAAAACTTGTAATCCATTAAGACCCCTAGACCTTTTTCAGACTAATTTCCAAAGGACACAACGTAAGTGTCCTAAAGTGGAAAGAATATTGGCTGTGGAGTCATAGAACTTGGGTTCAAATCCTACAGATCTTTATTGCCTGTGTGACCCTGAGCAAGTCACTAAACTTCTGTGTGATTCAGTTTCCTCATCTGTAAAATAGGAGCTTGCCTTGCCTGCCTTTGAGTCCCTTCCAGCTCTAGATCATCTTAAATCTTTATTTCTCACTCCCTCAATCTACTGGCTCTGACTGAGACCTGGCTCCTGTTAACACAGCATTCTTTATATCCTGTTTTCTACTGAGCAAATAAATGCCCTTGTCAGGCAGAAAAACTCATTTGGTCTTTAAAAATCTTAATAAGGAAGGTTGAAAAAGGAAATTAATGTATATTCTGTATTCTGACTAATAGAATGACCACAGCAGTGCCCTTAGGGTTTTGAGGTTCACTTAAAGACAACCATTCTAGAGCTTTCTTCTCCTTATACCCCCAGGACACTTTTTCATCCTTCTTAAGTGAAACTGACTCACAGTCTCTCCAGTCTAACTCCTGCCCTCATACATACATATACATTGATACTCCTTCAAGCCCCGCCTAAGTTTCTAGGTCTTCAATACACTCAGTTCTCATGATCTACTTCTCTACTCCAACTTAGCTGAACACTGAGATGATCATACCATTGATGTTGCTATCAGCCCTAAGTGTTTCACTTCCATGTTCATGAACTCTGAAGTTCCTTTATCTGATCATAATCTTGTATCCTTCCATCTATCCCTCTGTCTTATAACCCTTAACCCTATTCATCATGACCTCAAAATTCTTCCCCAACCTCAGTTGTTTCCCATCATCACCCTGTACACACTGGCTGTATACTCTCCTTTTTTTACTACATCTCAAACTAAACTCCTGTCTCCTTAGGCCTTAATTTCAGGTCTTAATTTCATCTTCTTACTCTCTTAACTTCTTGAATTTGACTTTCAGCCTCATGTTTCAACTGAAATTGCTCCCTACAAAGTTACCAGTGATCCCCCAGTCACCAAATTTTGTGGCTTCCTCTGACTCCTCATCATTTTTCACCTCTCTTCAAATTTGATACTGTTGACTATACCCTCCTCCTGGATACTCTCTCTTCTCTAAGTTTTCAGGACACTTTTCTCTCCTGGACTTGTCCTACCTATTGACTATGCTTTCTCAGTCCCCTTTGCTTATTCATCATCCACCAACTGGTTGTATACTAACATTTGGGCCTGGGCCTTCTCTTTTCTTTTTATATTCTTTCAGCAGTTTTCATCAGGTCCTCTCCACTCCCATAGCTACTACTCTAGACTATGCCTTCCTCATCTCTTGGCTGGTTTACTGCAGTAGCCTACTGTTTGTGTTTTCCCTGCCTTCACTCCATCTTCTACAAAGCCAGAACAGTTTTTCCTGAAGTGCAGATCTGTTCATGTCACACACACCTCCACCCAGCTGAGTACAACCCAGTCATTTCTTATTGACTCTAGGATCAAATATAAATTTTTCTGACATTTAAATCTCTCCACAGCTAGTTCCTTCCTACCTTCTAGTTTTCTTCTACATTTCTCCCCTCTTTGAACCTCGTGATCCAGTCATGACAGTGAAACTCCCTTTGCACTGAATGTCCTTCTTCCCCTTCCCTCCACTTCTATAATTCTTGGTCTCCTGCCGAAGCACTCTATGAAGCCTTCCTTGATTTCCTCTAAATCTTCCACTGTCCCATTATTTTTATTCAACACCCCCCAGTTGCACTGGAGACTGCTACAGCCCCCCTAGATCATTCCAGCACTCCCCAAGGGGGTGGTATCACCTACTTTGGGAATCTCTGAACTCTAGATTATTGATAAAAATGTTCAGTTGTACAGAGCCAAGGGCATATTCCCTGGAGTATTTCACTGTAGCCCTTCCTGTAAATCATCGAGACATTGACTGCTTTGAGAAACTGACTGACTTTGGGATCCAATCATTCAAATAGTTCTTAATGCACATACCTATGCTATAATTTAGCAAGATTTGCTTAACTCAAGAATAATTGAAAATTAATTACACCATATGGAAGCAGCATGCTTAGACACTATTGAATATAAAAAGGTTGTTTATAGTAATAAAATGATTGATTTTTTTCTTTTCCCTTAAAGGAACATAAAGAGTGACCGAGTTACACCAGAGGAGATAGCTTGCTACTACAAGCACTATGTGAAAGTTATGGGTCTTCAAAAGAATTTCCGTGAAAATACTTATATAACCTCTGTATCAAGACTTTACAGAGATCAAGATGATGACAACCAGGATAATGATGATATTTCAATACAACAGTTACAAATGGAGAAGTCAACATTTATCAAGAGAAACTGGGAGATTAGAGGCTATCAAAGAACAGCCGATGGCTCTCACGTACCTTTTTGTCTCTTTGCTGAGAATGTAGCTCTAGCAACTGGAACTCTGGATTCTCCTACTTATTTAAAAGTTGAAGGGGAAGATTTTCCCTTTGTGTTTCATTCAATGCCAGAATTTGGAGCTGCCATTAGCAAAGGAAAGTTACATGGCAAAGTGGATCCAGTTTTAATTGTAGGTTCTGGACTTACTGCAGCTGACGCTGTGCTGTGTGCTTACAACAATAATATTCCTGTAATCCATGTGTTCCGGAAACGGGTTACTGACCCAAGTTTAATTTTCAAACAACTTCCCAAAAAACTTTATCCTGAATACCATAAAGTATATCATATGATGTGTACTCAGTTATATTCTATTGACTCTAATCTTTCATCAGCTTATGCCAGTTTTCCTGAGCACCATGTGCTTTCATTTAAGACGGACATGAAATGTGTTCTTCAGAGTGTCTCTGGATTGAAGAAAATCTTCAAGTTATCTGCGGCAGTAGTATTAATAGGCTCCCATCCTAATCTGTCCTTTTTAAAGGAACAAGGCTATGATTTGGGCCATAATTTAAACCAGCCAATTACATGTAAAGGTAATCCTGTGGAAATTGATCCATACACATATGAGTGTACTAAAGAAGCTAACCTTTTTGCTTTGGGGCCTTTGGTTGGCGACAATTTTGTACGGTTTTTAAAGGGTGGGGCACTGGGTGTTGTTCGCTGTCTGGTTACGAGACAGAAGAGGAAACAACATTTAATTGTTGAAAGAGGAGGTGGTGACGGTATAGCATAAAGCTATTGTGTTTACAAGTAATAATTCATAGCTAATTCATATGGACAGCTTGCCATCAGCATTTTTAATAGTGATTTACAGTCTCATTTTGTTAGGGTTATATTGCCTGACAAGGAGGTACACAACTGTACTCATCATTTTGAAATGTTGTAAGAACTTTGTTTTCTTTATTTAAAACTACCTTATACCACTAGGTATAATTTTTAAATGATAGAAAACATTGTCAGTTTGTCTGACCAGCTTTAGGCCTTCATTTTAACTGAAGCACTATAACATTATTTCATCAAGACTTGGTTTGTTATTTTTCTTCAATTGCTTATGTTTAATTTTCAAAATGTTATTATCTTGAAACTAAAAAGTCAGATGATTAAGCCAGGAAGTTGACTTTATATAATTTCAGATCTGAAGAAGAATGTTATGGGGGGAAACACTTACTAAAAAAGGTTTTATTTATTTTGCCACATCATCAGTTTTGTAAATCTTATTTGTCACTTAGATTAAGATGGTCTTTAAACAAACAAAGATTCTTTATTTAATTCTGTAAGGACTTCTTAAACTTAGATTCTAATAATAATCTGACATCCATTAATGTTGGGATATATCTACAAACTTGGCCATTTCAAGACAAATTAATAAAGTATTTTGTGCAGGTTTGTTCTCTACTAGACTTCTATAAAGCTTTCCAGTAATAATTTGATTTGAAGTACAACAATAAATTGCTTATAAAAGTGCTCTTATTACTGTGTGAATAGAGTTAATTTTAATAGCTCACATTTATACAATATACTTTTTTAGCACTTTAAACTTTGCATAATGCTATATGTACATTATTTCATTTGAGCCTTACAGCAATACTGTGAAATAGGTAACATAAATTTTTACAGATGAGTACACTGAAGCTTTGAAGTTGTAACTTGGTCACACAATTGTTGTCAATAGTAAGCTTTCAGCTTAGGTTTTCCTGACTTGAAGTCCAGTATACTCCCCACTACACAGTGTTATCTCCTTAAGACAGTGACTGAGTTATGCTGGGAGAAATAGCTTGTGACAAAAATGCTTTCTCAAAACAAGCCTGTGTGATAGAGCAATTATTAAAAGCCTCATTATAAATTATTTTTGGCTTTTGGTCTGCTAGAGGTATTCAAGAAATTGTAATTGCTAGATGGAAAAATGTCTTTTTTTTCATTTCCAAGGTAACTGTTACTACAGAATATCCAGTTCCTAGACCTCACTCCCCACCCCCTCCCCACTGCTACTGCAGAGATCTTACAAATATGTTAAATTCTTAATCATTTAAATTTATGTTACCTAGTTTAATATTTTCATTGATGTGTAATAATTAGAAATGCCATGGTTACAGGAAAACAGAATCACAACTTTGGAGTTGGGCAAAGGATCTCACAGACTATCTAATTTTGCGAGAACAGGTATCCCCTTTATGGCCTCCCAAGTGGTAATCCAGCAATGCTACTTGAAGAACTCGAGGTAGTATATTGTCTTCCTTCAGTCGCCTAACTGTTAAGAAATTTTTTCTTGTTAATTCAATTCAATAAATGTTATTAAGTGCCTGCTATGTACCTGACACTGTGCTAAGAGCTGGAGATACAAAAAGGTAAAAGACAATCCCTGCCCTCAATGAACTTACAATCTAATATTACCAAGTAATATATAATGTGTCTCCACCATTGCTTCTAATTCTGCCAGCTGGGGACAAGGAGAAAAGCATACTACATCTTCCACATTCCTTCCCCCCAACCCCCACAGGATCTATGATTTCATCCAGCTAGGGAGCTCCTGGCATATTGACACCTTATCTATAATCTAGAGCAAGGTGAGGAACTTGAGGCCACATGTGGCCTTCTAGGTCCTTGGGTGCAGCCTTTTGACCAAGTTTTACAGAACAAATTCTTTCATTAAGGGGATTTGTTCTGTGAAGTTTGGATTCAGTCAAAGGGCTGCACTTGAGGACCTAGAGGGCCTCATGTGGCTTGGAGGCTGCAGGTTCCTCACTCCTGCTCCAGAGTCTTCAATTTCTGAACCACTGAGAGGTTAAGTGACTTGCCAAGGGTAATGAAACCAGTATATTTCAGAGACGGGTCTTGAACCCCATCCATATGATAGCACTTCATATATTATTCAAAGACTGTTGTAATGGCTTTCTTAAATCTCCAAGCCAAACATCCCAGGTTCTTTCAGTTGCTTCTTATATGACATGGTGAGTTCCCTTATCTTAGCTTGCCCTACATTAATTTCCATTTGTCAGTGCCCTTCACAATGTGACACCCCAAACTGAACTTGCTACTCTAACTTGCTCTGCCTTAGTAGTATTCTTTGGATACTGTGCCTCTTATTGCAGCTGCCCTATCAGACTATGACTCATGGAGCTGACAGCAAGTCCACAAGCCCCTCACACTACCCCGTCATTTTCATCAGAACTTTGTAGCCACACATTTGATTCAGTGACCCAAAGGGTGGAATGGCTTACCCTCATTAAATTCAGTTTAGAGATTTGGCTCAACATTCCAGCCTTTTAAGAATCTTTTGGATTAATGTGTTGTCCAATCCTTTCACTCTGGTGATTCCTACACTGTTTACATCTCTTATGAGATATGAGAGACATCAGGGTCCCCTGCTGAAAGAGGTAGACTGCTTATGTAGCATTCCTCACATTGCCTATCTAGTAATCCTTTAAGAAATGAAAACAGTTTAGTCCAACATTACCTGCTTTTGATGAATCCACATAGTAAGCAACATTTTGGCATAGTGGACAGAGAGGTAGCCACTGACCATGTACCATTGAGCAGATCCCTTACACTCTTAGTATGCTGAGCAACTCTAAGACTAAGAAGCAGAAAGGGCTGGTTTTCATTAGAGGAAGTTCTTCAACTGTTCCCTAAAATGAAATCATAGATCTGGTTAAAAAAAAAGTGGGGGCAGCTAGGTGGTGCGGTGGATAGAACACTGGCCCTGAAGTCAGGAGTACCTGAGTTCAAATCTGGCCTCAGACCAAACATTTGACACATACTAGCTCTGTGACCCTGGGCAAGTCACTTAACCCCAATAGCCTAAAATAAAAAAAAAAATCATAAAAAAAAAGTGAAGCCAGGCTTGCTCATAGTAATGACTGATTTCTTTCCTAAATGTTCAGAAACCAATTATATTGTTATCTTATTGTTTTTCAGTTGTGTACAACTCTTTATGGCCCCATTTGGGGTTTTCTTGGCAAAGATACCAGAGTGGTTTGTCATTTCCTTTTCCATCTCATTTTATAGATGAAGAAACTGAGGCAAATAGGGTTAACTGACTTGCCCAGGGTCACACAGCTAGTAAGTGTCTGAGGCTGGATTTGAACTCAGGAGGATGAGTCTTCCTGACTGTCTACCGTCTTTTGTTGCATATGCTAGAATTCATCAAGAATTAAAGTCAAACACATTGGAGTATTGGAAATGGTATTATACTTAAATAGAAATAGATCCCTGCAGCTGCATATTGACTTAGAAAATCACAAATTAACATACTGTATTTTTATTTTGTCGGCATTTACCAGTTAGGGCCACAACTGACACCTTTCTATTTCAAAAATGGAGACATTTACTTGTCTCCTGAGTTAGAGCAACTTGCCTGCTCATTTTTCATAGTTTCCTGATGGTGACTCAGCTTTCACCAATTACTTCAATAACCTTCAACACATCCAAGTTCAAGGGCAAGCTAGGCGTGCTCAGTTATCATCTCATGGATCTTGAATTTTAATTCCTTCTTAACCACTTTTATTCTTGCTTTCCCGGCCCAAACAGAAGAGAAAACAAATGCAAAATGGGAGTCTTCTCTTCATCATCCACTACCATTATCCTAAGATCTTCCTGCTTGCAACAAAACTTTTTTAAAAAACCTGTTTTGTTTTTGTTTTTCTTAGAATTCGCTAGTGATATCACTCTTAAAAGATACATATGCAAGATATATATGCATCCACCCTTTGGATACATTCCCAGTCATTTGCCCTTTTAGCTTCTGTGAATTTTATTTAGAATTCTGTTCATTGATTATTTCCTTGTGCCTCTCTAGTAACCTTTCTCTCCCTTCCCCCAACAGGTTTTTTTTTCCCCCTGTAAGAATTTTGTTCTTGAGAGTATCTCATTACTTTTTGGCAGACTTCTATAGAATTTTAAGCCAGGTGATCTACCTGACCTTTCTAATTTATTTGAAAATTGCTCTATCAAAATCCAGGGCACATATGTATCATGTATCTTACTTTCAGCAAATTCAAGGGTAGAATGGTGACTTTCAGTTCCTTGTAATGATCAGATTAGCATCCACAATAGTAGTGCATTGGCTTCTGAGAACTATTGTACTTCTATACTTAAATTTTATGTGCAACTACATTACCTGGCTTGTCAGAAATATCCTGTTTTTTCCCTCCCCTAAGATAAAGACCATTTCCATCACATCTGCCACCTCTAGACAATCATATTTTTATTGGCCCCTTATTAGGTGCTGTCCATCATTGTCCAAGAGCCTTTATTCCTTAATGTTAAACAGTGATGCATAAAACCAGATTGCCTTCTCAGATGCCTTTCTTCGTCAGCTATTGACTTAGCCAAACCTGCCTTTCCTTCAGTTAGGAACACAGCTCCTGTGCTCTCTAAGGTGTAGCATCTTGCCCAATTCATCATAATCTCTGAAGAAGCTTTCATTCTGGGGATATTCCTCAGAAGGTAGTGGATTCTCCTGTACCGGAAGAGGCTATCTAGCCCCTTGATATGTTGTACTGGGGATTCTTCTTCAGGTATTAGTTGACATAGATGGATGGTAGAAATGTGATTCTGAATCATTAGTCCCAACATAAATATAGATACTGGTGGGCAGATCTTCTAAGTCCTGGGAAGCATTCCACTGTGTTCTACATACACATTCCTGGTAGACATCTGACTTCTCTGTTCATTTCAAGTCAACTCTCAGTACTTTGAACAAGGGGTAACCTGCTTACTATAATTCCTCTGTCTTTGTTTAGTAGAATACAGCCTCTTCTTCTGGTGGCATCTGGGTATCATTGCTCTCAGGCAAAAGAATGTTAGAGATCCACTCTCTGTGTTGGGGATTCTCTTTGGCACTCTAGTGAAGCCTATGGATGCCTTTTCAGAATGCATTTAAATGCATAAAATAAAATATGTAGGATTACAAAGAAAACCAATTATATTGAAATATAGTTATCAAATTAAAAAAATTTTTTTTAGTATTTTTTTTTGCAAGGCAATTGGTGTTAAGTGACTTGTGCAGGGTCACACAGCTAGTTAAGTGTCAAATATCTGGTCTGAGACCAGATTTGAACTCAGGTCCTCCTGACTCCACGGTCAGTGCTCTATCTACTGCGCAACCTAGCTGCTCCCTCAGATTTAAAAAAAATATATTCATGGACCCCAGGTTAAGAATCCTGGCTGTATGGGAAAAACCTCACCCTTATTACCTAGCTACCATGACTCAGTGGTCTTTTTTCCCTTGTATTTATCAACACATTATACCCTTCAAACTTCCTGACTCAGGTTTCTATCCCCTCTTGCTCTGAATTTTTCTTCCTTGTTTTTCTCTTTTAAATACTTCCATACTTTAATAATAATTATACTAATGATAGCACTTTACATATGTTCTCATTTGATCCTCACAACACCCCTAGAAGGTAGGTGCTAGTATTATTCACATTTTATAGATGAGGAAACTGAGGCAGAGAGAGACTAAGTGATTCACCCAGGGCCACAGGGCTAGTCAGTTGTATAAGGCAAGATTCAAACTCGGGTCTTTGAAGAAACATTCTGATAATCTGGCAAATAGAGAGGTGTCTTTACAGCCTTTTCACTTCTATTTTAGTCTTTCCTAACTACTAGAAACTATTATGATAACCTTTCTACTTAGTCTCTGTCTCCGAGTCTCTCTTCCCTCCCCATTCAAAATCCACATCATTGCCATATAATAATAATACTAAGGCTCTGATCTGAACATTACTCCCTTGCTCAGGAAGCTTCAGTAGCTCAAGACAAAACACAAATTTCTCTGGCATTTAATGCCCTTCACAATCTGGCCCTGTCCTATCTTTCTTCTTCATTCTAAGATTCCACCAAACTTACTGTTTACTATACCTGACATCTCATTTCTGCCTTTGCACAGAGAATTCTAGGTAACTGCAATCTTTTCCCTCATCTCCACCTTTTTGGAAACACAGCCCTATTCAAGGCACAGCTCTCCTTCCAGAGCCTTTCTTACTCTTGGGGGATTTGTTAGCACTCCTCTACTCAATTTGTATTTATCTGCATACAAGTTAGTTCCCTCCCTCGAGCCCCAAGTAGCATGTCAGTGCCTTAAGGGCATGCCTGTTTTTGTCTTTGTATCCAAAGACCTGACCCATAGTGGGTGCTTTATAAGTCCTTGCTGAATCCTTAATAAATTCTTTGCATAGTAAGGTGACAAACATTCATTTTGTGTTCATATAGCTGTTACTTTACCCTGGCAAAAACACAAATATAAGTACTGTGTGGAGGTCACTGAAAAATTTCCCCTTACCCAATAGATGTGAATTCCTCAGTTCTTTGTCATTGTTGCAAACTGCCTATTCAATGTCCAATATATTTTGTGGGAAAAGGTATGTGTGTGTGAATAGTTATTCCTTCCATTATACATACATACATATATATATTATATATATATATATATATATATATTACATATATATTATATATATAATATATATACATATATATATATTTCTACTTCAAACAGAAACTAGCCCTAGCTATTCTCTAAAAGAAGTGTGTGTGTTACTATATTTAAATATATAATATATAAATATATTTGCAAGACAAGTCTTTCCCCCTAAAGCATAGTGTGACAAAATTGAATTCTGAAGTCTTTATTTTCTAGTGAATTTATCTTTTATTTTAATGCAAGTCCTCTGAATCATCCGGTTTGGGGATTGTCTATAAACATGAACTTAACCCTTCAAACACTAAATATAAGAACCCTAATCAGGGGCAAAGGAGTAGACATACTATTGAAGGACTGACTCAGACTTAAAACAAGAGGATGTTATTAGCTTAAAACAAGCTAATTAAAGGATCTTGAATTCATCCTTGGAGAGGCATAGTTGGAATAATTCGTTTTACTACCCCCAAAGAAATGTTATTTTAGGAAATATCATCTCAGTGCTTGTGATAAGCTTTGGCAAAAAGGCTGACATGAAAATAACTACAGCTTATGCACCAATGTGTGTTAGAGGATGACAGCAGAAAAATTCTACCAAAAAAAATCAGTAAACTAAATTAAATGAATATCTATTTGGTGGCCTCAATGCAAAGGTGGACATAAGGGAGAATAACAAAAAAAGTATTAGGAAAACTCAGTTTAGGAATAAGAAATGAGAGCAATCTTATAGAGTTTTTTTCTTTTAAAAAGTTTTTTTAGGCAATTGGGGTTAAGTGACTTGCCCAGGGTCACACAGCTAGTAAGTGTCAAGGGTTTGGTCTGAGGCTGGATTTGAACTCAGGTACTCCTGACTTCAGGGCTGGTGCTCTATCTACTGCACCACCTAGCTGCCTCATTTTTTTTTAAATCAGCAAAAAATATACCTTCCCTCTTTCTCACCTCATCTACCTAAATTGAAAACAAAAAACAAAACCACTATTACAAACATGTATAGTCAAGCAGTCATAAAATGTAATTCCTAGAGCTGAACATAATAATTTAGACTAGGGAGTAGGAGACAGCTAGAGTACTGGGTTTGAAGTCAGGAACGAGTGCTGCATTTAGAGTCAGGAAGATCTGAGTTCAAAATTGGCCTTAGACACAATATCCGTGTGAACCTAGACCTCTTTGCCTCAGTTTTCATATCTATAAAATGGGGATAATAGCATTCTACCTCATAGAGTTGTTGTGAGGATCAAATGAGATAATTGTAAAGGGCTTAGCACACTGCCTGGAACATAGCAGGTGCTATATATATGTTAGTTATTATTATTATTATTAGGATTATCTCTTACTTAGTACTGGATATCATGTTTCTCAGTGTAGCTTAAAACAGTTTTAGCTTTTTGTCTGCCAAATCATACAATTGACTCATATTGAGTTTGTGATAAACTAGATCCCCAAGGTTTTGTTTTGATGTAATGCCATGCCTCTCCAATATTTTTTTTAAACTGAAATCTAAGATCTTACAGTTTCCCTATCCAATTATTCTTTAGTTTTAGTCCCAACATTCTACCCTGTCAAAATCTTTTTGAAGCTGGACTGTGTCATCTAACTTATCAGCTATTCCTCTAGCATTCAGTTACCTGAAAATTGGATAAGAAAGCCACCAAGCATGGGGCAGCTAGGTGGTGCAGCCGATACAGCATCGGCCCTGAAGTCAAGAGGACCTTAGTTCAAATCCGGCCTCAGACCAAACGCTTGACACTTACTAGCTGTGTGACCCTGGGCAAGTCACTTAACCCCAATTGCCTAACCAAAAGAGAAAAAAGCCACCAAGCCACCTATCCCTTTACCCACATCACTGATTTAAAAAAAAAAAAGCACTCAGCAGCATAGGATCAAGAACAGATCATTAGGTCCTTCCAAGTTCACAGTAAATTACAAATGACTACTTTTGGTTTTGGCATTCAACTAGTATTGAATTCACCTGATTGTACTACTATGGTACGAACATTACCCTGGACAAAGCAAAATGACTGTATTTACTGACATACAATAAACCTTTCAACTTTTTATTTCTTAAGAACTTTTAATATACAATGCCTCCTTCTGCTGAAATCATTTGTTTCTACATTACTTGGCACCAAGTTCACAAAATTTTGACATGTTCTTTAATTCTTTATCATGAAATCAGACTTTTTATCAGCTGGAAATATGAACTGGAGTTCTAGAGAAAAATGGGGGTAAAGATATCAGTTTTGGAGCCACCTTAACAGAGCTGCTAACTAATGTGTTTCATTTATATCAGAAATCTCTCTAAAAAAGTTCTCCCAATAGCACACAATACTGGACTTTGGGGAGGTTTCTTCTGTAAACATGATCTATAATAATTGACTTACATGATACTTTAAAGTTTGCAGAACACTTCCAGTATTTCAATGGATCCTTACAACAAACCTCTGAGGTAGGTACTACAGTTAGTAATATCCCCATTTTACAGATGGAAAGACTAAAGTGCAGAGAATTTAATGATTTGCCCGTGTTTGCACAGCTGTCACAAGCAGGACTTGACTTTAGCTCATTCTGATCTAGCACTCTATCCACTAGACCACACTGCCACTCCATCCCTCACATATCTACAACCTGATTCTTTACATTGGGTCTTTCTGACTACCCTACAAGTACGTTCCTGTCTCTTCAACACTAAAATTAAACCTGCCTTTGACCCTGCAGTTGCTTCAGGTCGTCATCTTCCTAAACTCCTAGAAAAAGCATTTTCCACTCCTCAAGCCCTTGTAAATTGGCTTTCCTTCCTACCAACCTACCTAAACCATGCTCTTCACAAGTACTTAACTTCTTTAGCAAATCCAATGGCCATTCTTCTCTCATGGCCCATTACTCTGACACATGACAGCCTGGAACCCATCTTCATTCTTACTATTCTAAGCTCCCATGCCTTCTGTAAACACTCCACTTGGATGATTTTTCAATTTCTTCCCTCTTTTGCTGGCTCTTCATTCTCAACTTTTAATTACAGGTGTTGTCTTAGGCACCTTTCTCTTTATATATACGTTTGTGTATATGTATTTATTTCTCTGATTTTATTTGCTCTTTTGACTTCAGTATCTACACAAATCACTCCCAAATTCATTATCTTCACTTCCAATTTCCTTGAACTCTAATCCTATATTCCTAACTGCCTATTTCATGTCTAAAATGAAACTCATCTTCTATATTTTTCACCCTCACTTCTTTCAGTTAGTGAGATCAGTGTCTTCGGATTAAAAACTTTGGTGTCATCTTTAACTTTTCTTCTTCAACCCATACATCATCCAGTCAGTTCAGAATTCTTGTCATTTCTACCTCAACACTTAGCTCTCACATCTGGCCTCCTGTCCACTACACTGCAATCACCCAAATTCAAATCCTATGCAGGTAGGTGGAGCAGTGCAGCTGGGCCTGGAATCCAGAAGACTCATCTTCCTGAGTTCAAACCTGGCTTCAGACACTAGCTGTGTGGCCCTAGGCAAGTCACTTAACCCTGCTTGCCTCAGTTTCCTCATCTGTAAAATGAGCTACAGAATGAATGGCAAACCATCCCAGCATCTTTGCTAGAAAAACCCCAAATAGGGGAAAAATGACTAAACAACAAAACCTTTTTTGCCTTGTCTATCCATTACTGAAACCATCCTCCACACTGCTGCCTATATAATCTTCTTAACCAACTGCTATATCACTTCTCTATTTAGAACCCTTTAATGGATTCCCAAACTTCTCACCTAACTATCCAGTCTTATCTCACAGTATTCCCCATTCAAAATTTCTACATTCTAACCAAAATATACTATTTTGCCTCTTGTTCACATGCTGCTTTTATTCTGTCTTTGCTCATGCAGTTTACCCACATATGGAAGACTCTCCTCGCCTGTTATATCTGTTGGATTATGTTGAAATTCCTTCATTACTTTAAGGTTCAAACAATGTATCTTCTCCACAAAGCCTTCCCTCACCCATCTCAAAGTGATTTCTTCAAATTTCTTATATCATTTTCTTCAAACCCTATTGTTATCAGTTTCCTGTATACTTCTTTTCTTTCCCGCACCTCTATGAATTATATACTCCTTAAGAGCAATGGCTTCAAACTTAAATAGAAAGAGCCATTAATCTGTTCATAAGGATCTCTGTTGGCCAAATACTGACAATTTTAAAATGTAATGTTATCTGTATTTGATTGTATTTTTATTTTGTTATTTTCTAATTACATTTTAATCTGGTTCCTATGTTTGACCCTTCTGCTTAAGATGGCCTTTGTTGTATCCTATCTTGTACAACACAATGCCCTGAATATCACAGGAACTTAATGTTTGTTGAATAAAATTAATGGACAGTATTGTATTTACAATGTGAAGATTAATGTTTAACTCCCAATTGTCAATGACTAGCAGTGACACTAAATAATTCACTCAAGTTCTTTTAGGTTTGGCTTCACCATCTGTAAAATGGGGATCCTGCAACTTACAACTCCCTACCTCACAGGATTGTTGTGAAAATGGCATTCTATAAATAGCAAAGCACTGGATATGTGGGAGCTATTACACATGCAAACAGATCTGTGATCTGACTGATGTGAACATTATTTCTAACAGTACAGACCACAACCCATCCATGCCCACTCATGAAACAAAGAGAATTTATCATTGTCTAAATAGTCTTTAACTGGATTCTTGACGATATGCCAATGCCAAAGTTAGCCTAGTGAGACACAGCTAGCCTTCAGTTCCTCAACAGATGCATCACTTCCAGTTATTTGGGAAACTATGGCTGAAAACAATGGCAAAAGTGGTGAGAAAGTTTAATACAAAAAAGGAAAAAAATCCGGCTTTCCTACAATTAACCACCCCCCTGCCCCCACGAAAACATATAGAACAAAGGGTTTTGTGGTACAGCACGGAATTTTTTATTAGGTTTACCTAATAAAAGAAAAAGATATATGAAAAGATCACATTTTGTAAAAGTTATTAATAACAAATTGCATGTTATTATAGGTTCATTTCCCCAACAGGATGTAATTTAAGCAATTACAGTATATGCTTTTAACATGGTTCAGACTAATGTAAATTAATCACAAAATTATATAATGGGCCCCTATGGGAGCACAGAGATATAATTTGAGGCCTCAGAAGAAAAGCTAAGTCAATAGGTAATAAGTTAGAACAAATCTACTTATGTTCTGCCATGTTACAATCTTCTCTGGCTAATTTACTAGAGGACAAAGTTTCGTGCATTTTTCAAACCCCACTGAGATCAGCCATAAATAATTTAAGCTTCAAATGATTATGATGGAAGTTTAGAAGACTACAAAATATGGGTTCAAATTTATGAATGTTGAGCCTTTAGAAATTACTTCGATGTTCAACTAAGTGAATTCTGGTGTATTACCCAGAGTCACTCTTCCATTACTATTACAAGACAACTTAAAAAGAGACATTCTAACATAAAAGTCCACTTACAGCCTTTTAATTTCTACTATCATTTGGGGAATCTGATTTTTCTAAATGTTATAATTACATAACTATGTACAAAGCAACCAAGATTGATAACCAGCTTTGAAAAAAATAAATTAAAATTACACCAACTTATTTGTGTACAACTATTTTACCTTTACTAAGATTCTGATGCACAATGACCATTCATGAAAGCACTAGAGCTCTAAGACAGCAAATGCCTATATTCCAAGGTAGAATCAATCCCCAACTCTTTTCATTTCCACTTCCTGAAGTCAACTGTAGCTCTAAGACATTTTAAAATTTACTTTTTCATATGAAAATCATCACAACTTTTTTTAAGTCTCATTCTTTTCCTTTTCCTTTCTAGGGTAACTTCCAGCTCTTTCTAAGGCCCATTACACAAATCACAGGGCAGCAAGTCCCTTAATGACAGGCTGATATTGAAAATGGAAAAAAGAAAAATCCAACGTAGAAACACTTGACTGACACAAAGGCTAGTATTTTTTCATTTCAGGCTAAATTCCTGAATTTAGATGACCTACTAGAAACTGTTTATAAAGCATCCTACATTTTTTGAGGAAAAACCAAGTTTATGAATGAAGAATGATGCACACCTCCCAGAACTGGTACGCTGATATTTTATGACATGTAATTTGATGAAGGCAAAGGTCCTCAAAGTCTATAAAATAGTACCTAAACTAGCAAAAAATTGCAAAGAAGTGGTGCAAATGATGTCATAAAAGTATGAATAAAAAACATGAGCTATACCCACAAGGAGAATAGGATATACAATAGAAAAACATGCTCTGCTGGTATCTTGCTACATCAAGAGAACATTAGGAAGGTTTCTAGCATATTGGGTAAAAATTCACTCCAGTGGTGAATTTATGGAAGGGCATGGATAAGGCCACACAGGTTGAAGAGGCATGAATGGGTCAGATGGTATATGTATCACAGGAGGGAATACTCACAGTAATGAGATAAACTATCTAGTCAAATACTGAAGTATTATTGATAAAGAAAACCAAATTCTAAACACCTTCATAAACACAGAATAATCATTACTATAGGCTCATATTTAGACTTTAAAATAAGTCAATTCATAAGCAGACTCCCAGTTATAAGATACCTAAATGCACAGACACACCCTTCTTTTTGCTTCCTAAACTAAATATAATTTCAGGGGATATTATAAGGAAGTGGTAATTGATTAGAGACAATAAAAACAAAGATCCATGACAAATAAGTCTTAGGTATCTGGGAAAGTCAACTGGGTAATGTGGTATATAATAAGAGCTACTCAAATAGAACTTTAAATGTGGACAGTATACGACTAGCCAAATCATCGACTATGAGTTGAAATGAATTAGAATTAAAAAAAAAAGAAACCCCAAAACATAGTAAAAGAACATTGGACTTGAAGTTAGGACTCCTGCATTGTGTGAGCGACTAATTCTGTGTCAGTTTCTTCATTTTTAAAAGTAAGAGACTGGATTACATAATGTCTAGATGTACCTTTCTGTTCTAAAATTTATTTCTATCATCAATTCTAGTAAGCCTCTTATTTTTCAGTTTAAGCAGGACACAAACATACCACTAATTTGAATTTTATCTTCCTCATGAGATGTTTTTGTTTCCAAGAAACTTGATAGGATAGGTAGGCAAGGTAACAGAGCTTACACCTTGAAAACTGGAATCAACGAGAAAAAGTTTAAGGCTGGCACCCATAGCTGATCAAAGAGATCACCATAACTGCTGAATTGACAACTGTCACCTCTGGGGGAAAAAAAAGTTAATGAAAGATGTGAAACTAAAACAAACTATCCCACATGAAAAAAAGCATATTTTTTTTGTATTTTATTTAATGATGAATCTAAGTTATAAAACATCTGCTATTGAAATCTCTTCTATATATTATAATATAACCTTGTAAACATTCACGTAAATGCCTGCCACATAATTGCTTCATTATTTAACTCTTCAGTTATCTTCTCTTTCTTACATTAGGATTATATCTGTAAGGAAAGAAAAAGAAGTCAAAATGACCTAAAAATGCATTCCTTTTACTTTGAAATATACAAGTGATTAAAGATTTTTTCAGCAGGGTAAGCAAGGAAGGAGTTTTAATTTTGCTTTTGTCACAAAGAGAAAGAGAGGCCATTGCAAAGAACCATAGTTTCTCCAATCTGAGAGTTCCCAATATATCCCAGGACCAGTCCCTATTCCTATCCCTATCCTTATCCCTAATAATTAAACGTGGCCATCTGACTGTCCACTTTTCTGTATTCCACTGCTTCACCTGTAAATTGTGACAATCACTACTTAAAACAAAAAAGAAAACACCACCTTTAAAAGGTAACTTAAAGTCAATACACATCTCCCCTAGGCTTTAAAAGTTAAGGTTGAAAATTGCCCACATATAGATTCAGCTCATAAGCTACACAAGTCCTATGAAGAGTTTAATCAAAAGCATAAATGAACACTCCCCAAAACGTTAATATGTTTTCTTATAGCAAAAAAAAAATTGGGCAGCTGAGCATGCAGATACCCCCTTTATAGAAGATTTCTTTTGAGGGAACAAAACAAAACAAAACATAAAATCTCCACAGAATTATGTTCTCCTCTGGAGGAAAAAAAATTTAAACACTTTTATTAAAAAACCTTTTTGTTCCACGTTTTAGAAAACGTTATAAAATTATACTTCCCTGCATATATACCTCCAACTTTTATTTAATGATAGTTAAGAGAACATTTGATAAGAGAAGTAAATTTTTATTATGCCCTTAGGAATGTGTTGAATAAGAATTAAATCACAGCCAATCTTAAATCCCTCCCCACTAAAAGCCAATTCTAATTCTAATATAGCCTTTTGTTTTCATGCATGAGCAACTTAAGGCTAAACAAATGATCTGGTATTTAACATGCTTTAAGTCAGAACTCATTCGTTAATGCTTTTGCTTAGACATGAAAATGTCACAACTTATCAGCCAAATTACAATACTAGTAGATTAAAAGTGTTAGCCTAGTGCCATTTATTTTATTTTGGGGGCTCTAGACCACACAAAAATTTAAAGTATGTTGTGGCATATATCATAACTGATATATCTCCAGTTGAGACATATCTTATAACTGACGTATAGCAGGCTCCAGAATCTAAAGGAAGCTTGCTTTAGAGACTCTAAACTTAGGCTAAGCAGAAAAAGAAAAAAATGAACAAATTTATCCGGAATTTCAGAAAGTGAAAATAGATCAGTATGGTGAGTTCTTGAAATTTTGCATAGTGGTATCTTCTCATAAAAAAAAGCTTGTATGTAAGATATTTTGTGTGTATGTGTATACATATGTGTATATATAACACATACATACACAGACACATGCACACAAATATATGTAAACTATTATTATTACTGCTGTGATGAGGATGAAAACAGATGCGTACACAACACACTACTTCAAAGCTACAAACTGGGGCCATATGTATTAAGTATTTGCTTTGAAATAACATACTTGAAAGCACTAGAAACCTGTAATAAACAAAAGTTTACCGAAAGAGATCATCAGCAAGTGATTCTTCTTTTGCATGTTTGTTCTGTACCTACCAAAATAAAAAGAGTTTTAAAATTTTGCCCTATGGTGAATATTCAGTTTGTTAATTCTGATCAATATCTCTTTCTTGTTTATAATCTTTCCACTATTTTCTATATATTCAAAAGAACATTAATAAGGTAACTATTTTATAATGTACTCAGTACAAACATCATCAGAACTGTTTATTTTTATATACCACAGCAGAACTTATGAAATAGCAACTCTCCAGTAACTGCTTTTTTTTTTTTGAGAGGAGGACAAAAGTTAGAGCTTTGGGACCTGAAAGACTCAAAACTGAAATCAGTATCACTGAAGTATCAAGAGTTATTACACTTGATTGCGTGTGTGTGTAGAGAATAAAATGACCCTAAATTCATAAAAATTGTGAACCAATCAAGTAGCTATAAAATCTAAGCCATGTATGTTTTGGAGTGCATAAAAAGAAGGAGTGAAGTAATAAAAAGATCAATGAGAAGAGAAGTAGAGAACAGATAAACCACAATGGGACAAACAGCAGCAAGAACAGCTGGGAACAACTGAAACAAACTGAGAAAGATGGTAAGATATCAAAAGAGAAGAGATAGAGAGATAAACAACAGCAAGGAGAACAAAGAGAAAAGGATGGTTGTGAGTGGTGACAAGGCAAGTTCGAATTTGGCAGACCAGACTAGGAGCAGAGCTGGCTAGACCCTGTGCCAAGTTTAGTATAACAGTTCTTAGATTACACTACACCACGTCAAAATCTGTAAATTAACAGACGCAGAGTAGCTCAGGAATATGATGCTACTTTCTTTACACAATCCTCCTTATACCTAATAAATAAATATTGATGAAAAGCTACTGTGAATATTAGCTTAAGTGCTAGGATAAGTGTGTTTGGTATCTCTGTACCCTCAGGCAATACTAGTTTTTTTTTAAACTTGTTTTGCTGTATTATTTTCTTAACCTAAATGGCTCGCAGCTGTAAATACTAATGTCTAAATAAAGTGATGGACAGATAATAGCTCTGACATTTCTTATCTGGTGAGGATTAATATATATTTTTAAAAGACTAAGTCTGCCCATCTCACCCAGGCTGTCAATGTGGGGGCTACTAACAGGTTTGATTCCACCAACGATCAGCATGATAGCTTAGATGTTCTCTGTTTCTGACCTACACTGGTCTTTGTTACTCAGGCAACCTAGTGGCCCCCTACTTCTCACTGCTCATTATATTGATGCCAAACCCCAGAGAGATACCTGATTGGCACAGCCCAGTGCAGGTCAGAAGAGATCCACCAGCTAATAAGATCCCTGGGGGCAGCTAGGTGGTATAGTGGATAGAGCTCCAGCTTTGGAGTTGGGAGGATGTGAGTTCAAATCTGGCCTCAGACACTTGACACTTACTAGCTGTGTGACCCTGGGCAAGTCACTTAACCACGACTGCCTCACCAAAAAGCAAATAAATAAATAAATCACTGGGAGCTGGGTATAGCTGTGTGCCACCACTCCAGCCATGAGAATTAACCTATAACTAAAACTCATGGCATTTTCCTGAGAATAAGTGGAGATCACTTATTTTTGTTTGAAAATTTTTTGTTTGAAAATCTGATGTAAGAACACCACAAAAGAACAAAATAGAGATTAAAATAGATATATAACATGATTTATTACTGACCTCTATTTCTTGTCTTAACCACTCTTCTAATTCCGCATTCTTTCTAGCATGATGAGCTATTAGGTCAGAGCCTCCAATGATGCACGGAAGTTTTCCTGACCCAGGATAAGCTACCTATCAGGCAAAAAAGGTCCAAAATTATTACAACATTTTAATAGTATCACTGTAATAATAAAATACATTATCAAAGTGAGACTATGATATTTTCAAAAGAACTTGATGGAAAAGGGCCATTAACTTTACAGAGAAGAGCTATGTAAATGAAGTTTATTTCAGTTGTTCTGAAAAACTGTAGCTTAAGATACTTTACCAAGACAGAATCAATATCAATGATACTATTTGAAATCAGTGAAAAAATACTAAATCTCCAGTAGTCAAAACAGTACTTGGGTATTTGATTGCATTTTGAGATCTGTGAAGTTTTATATGATGATTTTTTTCTATAAGTTTTTTCAAAGAGTTTCTAATTTTTCAACTATTACTATTACCATGACTGCTTTAGAGTAATTCAGAACATATGAGTTCCTGATAAGCTCAGGGAGATACATATAATTTTTTTCTTGTGCTTTTACTATTTAAAAAATTTACATAATTTGTTCATTTTCATTAAATTACTATCTATCACTGGATGTTTCTGTGATATGAGTTATGGCATAAAATTTTCAACTAGAAAAATTTTCAATATTTTTACAGCTGCTGAAACTCAATTTGGCATGACCCTTTAAAGGTAGCTTCAGAACTTACATGATAGAACACATCCAAGAATAAAAAGTGCAATACATTCACTTGTAGATGAAATTCAAAGTACTGGATTCTCCTCTAAAGTCTAAAACATTTCAGCCCAGATCCTCAAAATGTTTCTATTCCTTGACTTGCGTACTAGGAGAATAATGTTTTCATAAAGTTCGAAGCAACTCCAAAAATTTAAAATGACTTTTAAAGTATTTCTGCATATTAAAACAAATGCTATGATAGGCAAAACAGAAAGAAATGCAATTGAAGCATACAACTGAGAGCATAACTAGGCACCAATAAATAAATCCTTAATACTTATAAGGCATCTATCTATTCTATACCCATCCTCCTCTATCCCTCCCCCCCAAAAAAAACCCCACCCAAATACTGAGTTTATAGATTGGCTGACTGAAAGAAGAAAATGTAGAATCAGTCACAATCAAGCAGCAATTCTGAAACACTCAATGTACAGGTTGTCCTTAGCTGCAGATACACAGAACAAGTTAGACACCAAGTACAGTGCAGATTAATGTTAAAGCATATCACTGCTTTCATTTACTAGCAATGGCTCCTACTGAAGCATTTCAAACAGTGCTCTCTTGTGATATATTAAAATAAATACCTACCTTTTTGAATTTCTTGAAGTTGTTTAGCTCTCCATAATCATTTCTTATAATTGATGTATTTCTGGATCCAGGGTGACTAACCACCAGTGATCTAAATTCAGTCAATAAAAGCTTCTTGGGAAGCATCTCACCACCATCTTGAAGTTTGTCATTCTTAAGTGGGGTTGAAAAAAAAAAGACATATGAAGAAAGAAGAAATTATATAATTATTTTAAAATTAAAGTTTCTTATAGATATGAAAATATAAAAATCTAGGATTTTTTATATTAATATATGGAGAAATCAGATCTAAATAGGTAACTGTATAAATTCCCATCATCTCCAGTCAATTTTTCATTAGATTTAAAAACCAAATTGTATTTATCCACATCCTCTGTATCTTCCTTTATACTTATGAGGCATTTATACCTCCTTCAGATATGGATGGATGAGGACAGAAAATGCCAATCAGTTTAGGGGCTATAAGGTTTTTAACTTCGGTAGCATTCTTCTCATTTTTCCCTTTTTTTTGGTGTTCTCTTCCACTACTTATTCAAGAAACCGATCATTTACTATCCAGGTTAAGTTCTAAAGGATAACACAAAACAAAAGATAAATAAAACAAGCTCCTTACCCTCAACAGCTTAAGAAACCTAACATTAGTTTGAATAATTTAGTCTAATTAACAATAATTAATTAATATTAAATACCTACATGAATAACTGGAAAGCCAGTGACTAGGGATTTTGCTTCTAGAAGACAAGGAAAAAACTTCCAATGACTATCACAGAGAGAAGGACTTTTAAGTATCTTTTATCAATGCGGATCTATAGTCACAAGCCAAGATGCATCAGGGGCAGGACTGGTACCCAGATCTCCCCAGCTCTGAGGCTGGCTTTCTGCCTACTACACTATAATTCGGGATCCCAATAGATACCAGAGAGTACACAATGTTTATCTTTCTGTGATGGCCAAGTAACTAATTTCCCAGTTCAAAATGTAGGCTTATCTCCCTGCTAGAACAGAGGGTTAAAGATACTTGAAGAAGTCAAGTTATTCAGAGAATGAAATATTCCTTAAATATGAAAGAAAGGTTTCAAAGTAAAAACAAAGAAGTAAAGTATAACTTATTCAAAAGTAACCAAAAAAGGGGGAGGGAAGAGGGAACTCTCTGGACGAGAGACTGTACTGTTAGGTAAATAACTAAAGGAGGTAAATAATAAAAATAAAGTACCATATATACACCAAAATATTTACAGCAGCTTTTTGGTTTTGGTAGTAACAAAGAATTGGAAACAATGTTGTTGTTTGTCCTTCATTTTCTTTTCTTTCTTTTTTCTTTTTGGCTAGGCAATGGGGTTAAGTGACTTGCCCAGGGTCACACTGCTAGTAAGTGTTATGTGTTTCAGGTCGGATTTGAACTCAGGTCCTCTTGACTCCAAGGGCGCTCAATCCACTGCACCACCTATCTGCCCATTGTCCTTCATTTTCAAAGAGGACCAATGACATTATGGGATGATGTCTTGACTTGAGCATGAATTAGATATAAGTGAGGCAGAGCTGCAATAAAGTCATCAGCCACACTCTCTTTTCCAGAGTCACTGAAGTCCACTAGCAGGGCAAAAGTAAAAATGACTGGAGATGGGCCCAGGGTGAGGTAGATGACCTTGGAGTCTTTGATGTCTGACCACACTCAAAAGTGCTCCACAGCACCTACTTCAGCCACTCCTACGGCCATTGGAACAAACTATTTTCATCCACCATTCCACCAGGGGAAGCATTCACATGCTTGGGGTAGACACCTTCCTAACTCACCAATGGGCAGTTACCTTAATGGTTTAGCCAGTCTGCCAACACAGTTTTACTGTGGTGTGGCTGCTGCACATGCTACAGCTTCTTGGAACCACAGATAAGTGCCAGGTTGACACCAAAGTTAGACAAGCAGCCTTGAAAAGGGCTTGGCAAACCCTCACACCAGAGGTGCTAGTCATCCCTGAATATCCCACATACCCCAGAAAGAACAGAGACATGCATTAACTGAGGACAGCTAAACAGTATACAAAATGATGTAGTAGTATCAGTAATACACAAGACATATCATACAAATATAATGGAATATGGCTGTGTTATAAGAAACAATGACAGGGGAGGAGCCAAGATAGTGGAGTAAAAGGAGAGACTCATCTGAGCTCTCCCCCAAATATCACTCCAAATACCTTTAAACATGACTCTAAACAAATTCTAGAGCAGCAGAACCCACAAAAAGACAGAGTGAAACAAATTTCCAACCCAAGACAACTTGGAAGGTCAGCAGAAAAGTCTGTTGTACCAGGGTGAGAGAGGCGTGCAGTCCAGTTCAAGGCCATGCAGCACAGACAGGACACCAGCAAACCAGGAGCAGGCCTCAGGGCAACTGAATCACTGGCAGCAGTGGCAGTTTCTAGACCTCTCAGCCCACACACGCCAAAGATAATTTGGAAAGTTAGCAGAAAGGGTCTGTCCCACCTTGGTGAGAGTGGAGCACAAACCAGAAGCAGGCTTTGGGAGCCACTGAATCACTACAGGTGTGAGTTGAATATGAAGGGATGATATTTAAAAAATAAAATTAAGGACTGAGAAAGGAATGTATTGGGAGAAAGAGAAAGGGAGGGGCAAAACAGGGTAAATTATCTCACATAAAAGAGGCAAGAAAAAGTTTTTACAGTAGAGGGGAAGAGGAGGAAGTGAACTTATTCTCTTTAGAATTGGCTGAAAGAAGAAATAATATACAAACTCAATTGGGTACAGAAATCTAACTTACACTACAGGAAAGCAGGAGGGGAAGTGGATGGGGGGGCGATAGAAAGGAGGGCAGATTGGGGAACGGGGTAGTCAGAAGCAAAGCACTTTTAAGGGGGGACAGAGTGAAAGTAGAGAGAGAATAGAACAAACGGAGGTGATAGGATGGAGGGAAATACAGGTAGCTATAGTAACTGAAAAATATTTTGAAGCAATGAAGCTCTGATAAAGGCCTCATTTCTCAAACACAGAGAACTGAGTCAAATTTATAAAAATAAGAGTCATTCCCCAATTGATAAATGATCAAAAGAAATCAGGTTTCAGATGAAGTAATCAAAGCTATCTATAACCATATATAAAAAAATACTCTAACTCACTACTGACTGGAGAAATGCAAATTAAAACAATTTTGAGGTACCACCTCATATCTATTAGACTGGCTAATAGGACAGAAAAAATGAACGACAAATGTTGGAGGGGATGTGGGAAAAAGAGACATTAATGCATTGTTTGTGGAGTTGTGAACGGATTCAACCACTCTGTAGAGCAATTTGAATCTATGCCCAAAGGGCTTTAAAACCATGCATGCCCTTTGATTAAGTAATGCCACCCCTAGGTCTGTATCCCAAGAGATAAAAAACAAAAAGGAAAAGGACCTATATGTACAAAAATATTTATAGTAGCTCACTTTTGGGGGCAAAGAATTAAAAATTAAGGGGATGCCCATCAATTGGAGAATGACTGAACAAGTTGTGGCACGTGATTATGATGGAATACTATTGTACTGTAAGAAATGATGGGCAGGATGCCTTCAGAAAAACTGGGAAAGGGGCAGCTAGGTGGCAGAGTGGATAGAGCACCGGCCCTGGAGTCAGGAGGACCTGAGTTCAAATCCAGCTATAGACTAAATACTTGACACTTACTAGCTGTGTGATCCTGGGCAAGTCACTTGACCCTAATTGCCTAAAAAACACCCAAACAAACAAGCAAACAAAAAAAAACTGGGAAAGACTTGCATGGGCAGAGCATGCAAAGCAAAATGTACTGTGTACAAAGTAACAGCAATATTGTAAGATGATCAGCTGTGAATGACTTACCTATTTTCAGCAATACAATGATCCAAGACAACTCTGTGATGAAAAATACTACCCATCCCCAGACAAAGAATTGACAGTATCTGAATACAGATCGAAGCATACTTTTTTAAACTATATTTTTTCTTGAGTTTTCTTGTCTGTTTTTTTCCCCCAACATAACTATTATGGATATGTTTTGTCTAACTACACATTTGACCTGTACTGCTTGTCTTCTAAACGAAAGCAGGGTGGAGGGAGAGGAAGGGAGGGAATTTGGAACTCAAAGTTTCCAAAACAAATGTTAATTATTTTTACATGTAACTAGAGAAAAAGAAACAGAAAGAATGATAAAGACAAATACAGAGAATCAGTGGAAGACTTCCATGACTTGACACAAAGTAAGCAGAACCAAGAAAGCCATACTCATCATGACTACACAATATAAATGGAAGGAACAAAAACAACATAACAACTAAAACTGAAAGCTAAGAAATTACAATGACCAAGCTAGGCCACAAAGAGAAGGTATGCCTTCTCTTCCTCCCCTTATTCTTTATAGAAGTAGAGGATTATGAATGTATAACACTTACATGTCAAGACTTTTTTGATGCATTCGTTTTGCTGAATTGTTTTTCTTTTTAATGGTTATTAACGATAGTACCTTGAGGAGAGATATAATGGGAAATATAAATGATGTAAAGGACAAAAGATATACTCATGTGGGAAAAAATGGGAACCATAGAGGGGAAATATTATAGAAAGTATCTGGTTGAAAGTTACTGAAAGGAGAAAAAAGAACTCCTGTACAAAGGAGGTCTAGGAAATAGATCACTGCCACAGGCTTGAAATGGAGATCTGATAAAACAATGTTGAGGGGCATTATCTATATATTTGTAGTTCTTCTGCCAAAAGTATGTACGTATACAGCAGCCAATAATTTCCTGGCCTCTCAATAATTATTTTACTTTCAAATGGTAGAGGAAGTAACAGGGAGATCATATTCTGGATTCTATTTTCACCAGCAAGGAGAAAATGCAAGCTTAAGTAGTAATGATTAGAACCTTGGGGGCAAATGACTATTCTATCTTATAACTTGTGATGGAAGACAGTGGTTTGATAAGTACTCTTGATATCTGGAAAGCAGATTTCAACAGGTGGTCTAAAAAATATTTATGACCAATTGGTCAAGGATGGACAGGTAGGTATCAAGAATGAAGTTCTAAAGACGCAAGAGAAATAATTCTGGGGAGACAGAAAAAAGTTTTCAAAAAAAAACCCAATTAAGTGCATGTAGAGTCATCAACCAGTTCACATTTTTTTTTAAATGCACAGAAAATGGAAGCAAGGGCAGGTAATAGAGACTGAATGAATATAAATACATGATATGGTTCTGTAAGAACAATGTTAGGAATTCTAAAACTCAAATTGAGCTGAAGCTGGCAGGGAATACTGAGGACAACAAAAAAGATTTCTTACTTCTTAAGCTATTATCAGGGAAAAGAAGGGGATCAAAAAAAGGATGAGACCACCACTCAAGGTAGATGGGACAATAGCAGATAACTGAAATATTAATTTTGCTTCATTTTCTCTACCAAGGAAAATAATCTTTACATCAGAATATTAAATGGCTAATAGAGGGTTGAACTGGATCAGTAGGGAGGTAGCAAAGCTCAAGCTGATTGCCTTTGATGAGTTTAAGTTACCAGGTCCAGATGAACTACATCTTGGATTCTAAAAGAAGTAAAAGAGGTGCTCGCTGAACCACTATCATGAATCTCCAATGGAAATGTGGAAAATGGAGCTACCACTGATTGAAGGAGGGCAACCATTATCCCAATGTTTAAAAAAAGGGAACAAAACGGAAGTCTGATACAAAAGGCAAATGACTTTGACTTCAATTCCTAGCAGAATTCTACAACATGTGATTAAGGGGTAGTGAACATTGCTTCATCATAAAACAGTTCATGGTAGGCTAACCTCATTTCCTTTTTGGGCACAGTTATGAGATTATTAAATCAGGGGAATAATGTAAATATAATTTAGATTTTGGCAAAATGTTTGACAATAAGTAGGATGATAGAATATACATCTACACAAGATCTTGAGAGCACTAGATATTTGTCTATACTATTAAGATAATATTTTATTAGGGATATGGTCTTATACTAGGGCTCATATAATCAAATCTTAAATGTAAACTATCAACAAGCATGTGAAAAAAATGGTCCAAACAAAAGAAATGTTACAAGAAATGCCAATTAAAACAACTCTGAGGTTTCGCTTAACACCCATCACTTTGGCAGAGATGATAAAAGACAGAAACATTGGGGTATCTGCAAGGAGAGAGTATAACTGGTAGAGATGTGAATTGGTACAATCCTTCTGGAAAACAACTTAAAATCATGAAAAAAAAATCATTAAAATGTTCATTCCCTCTGATTGACAGAGCTCAGTACTGAGCATGTACTCCAAGGTAGTCACAGAAATATATTAAAAATATTTGTAAGCAGCATTTTTGTGGTGGCAAAAAACTGGAAACAAAGTGGGTGCCAACTTATTGGGGAATGGATAAACAAACAGTGGTGTATGAATTATAATAACTTTCATTTATGAAGTGCTTTAAAGTTTGCAAAATGATTTATGTACACTATCTCATTTGGGCCTCAACAACTGTCAATAACTCATGGGTACCACAATTAATAATACTGCCATTTTATACACGAGGAAACTGACTCTGAGAAAGATTAAGTAATATGCATCCGGTCATAAAATTAGTGTTACAAGAAGGATCTGAATCCAGCTCTTCATGAAACCAGGTTCAGTATTATTAACTGTCACACTGTCTGGAACACTGCACCATAAGAAACAATCAATGTGAGGAATCTGAGAAACACAGGAAGACTTGTATGAATTGAGGCAGAGAGAAGTAAGCAGGACAAGAGAATAATACACAAAATGACTACAATAATATAAAAAAAAACCCCAATGTTAAAAGGAAGCCCAACTCAGACTAAGGGTAACAAATAGTCTTGGTCCCATGAAACAGAGGATGAAATATAGCTTTTTTTCTTGATAGAAAAGTGGGAGGCTAAACATGCAAAATATCACATACACTGTCAGACTCTATTGTTTTTTGCTGTTTTAGTTTGTTTCATGGAAGAGTATATCAGGAAATGACCGTGGCATAAAAATACAGCAATTAAAAAACAATCGACTTCATAAATGCAAGATAGGGAAGGAGTGGCCAGAAAGAAGTTCATAGAACTAAGATCTAAGGCATTATAATGGAATACATATTAAAAGAGGAATAGTATCCAGGACTAGGGAAAGCATGGTCCTGTTTTCTGCATTTGTCAGACCACATCTATATGGGTGTTTACTTTTGGGTATCACATTTTAAGAAGCAAATTTTTAAGTGCAGAATACTCTGAGGAACAGAAGCTACACAACGAAAGGACAAGAGCATATTCCAGTGACTTAGGAATATGTAGTCTGGAGAACAGAAGGCCTAGGATACAGATGACAACTGTTTTCAAATATCTGAAAGCCTGACATGCAGAAGAGTCACTAGACTTGTTATGCTTGGCCCCAGTGTGCAAAAACAGGAGTTATGGATAAAAATTGCCAAGAGAAAGGTATAGGTTCAACGAAATAAAAAACTTCCTAACAATCAGGGTTATCTAAATATCTAACAGGTTGCTTTGGGAAGTAATGGGCTGAGACCTAAATCAGAGTTGTTTAAACAGAAGCTGGATGACACTTGTTGGAGAGGCTGACACTGAGACTCTTAGCTAGATGGTCTCGAATGTGGCTCACAAGTCTGAAAGTCTCAAAGCAGAAGAGTTTGAACTTTATTTGAAAGGTAACATTAGTGAGCTTCTCAACATGTTTGAGCATGCTAGTGGCATGTGCATCCACACATGCACATGCACACATGCACACACACACAAACTTATTCTGGGAGTGGTATGAAGATGCTTAATTCATACTCCAAATAAATACTCCAGTTAAAAGATCTAAAACCATTTCGGGCTCTCATTCTAGGGAGTTTTGTGCTAGGCAGCACCATTACTCTGGTATACAATAGATTATAGTACGTTACAGTAAGAAGTGATTTATTAGCATCAACCAGAGTTTCACTGTTAAACTAGGGAAACATATAACATGATATATGATGGATTAATGGGCAATAACCTATTATTTTTATACATTATATATCTGAAATGGAAAAATCTAAAATATGCTTTGGTTGGCAAGAAGTAGAAACTTGAAGACAGAAAAATATAATTCTAAATCATCATAATCTGGTATGGAAATGGTTAATCAAAAAACCAGCTGTGAATCTGCCCAAAAACTAAAACAGAAAAGAAAAGAAAAAAAAGAAAATGGTAAACAAATTAAAAAATTTGGGAAGGTTGCACATTTGGTTGAATGACCACTACAGTACTACTAAATAATTTGTCTGATCTATAAAATATTCAAGACCTATCATATGCAAGGCTCTTAAAAATTATGGCATGCAAGGTTTAGAAAACTGTCTTTTTGTTGTTATTCCTGCCATCAGAAGTTATCAAATATTAATTTTATTCTTATAAAATTAACTGAACTTATTGTAAATTTACTCTAGTTACCTGTTCTTTTACAGAAGAAAGTGTTTCTTGCTTGACCTCACATTTCTTCCCTAGTTTATTTTCTTGCTGTTAAAAACAAAAGCAAGTTTGCATGTTACTTTACATAAAATATTTTATCTTTTTACATTTAATACGTAGAGAAGTAGCTCTAATACATATACTTTCTTAAACAACTCTTCCTAATACAGTAAAATATCGCCTTGGCCATCTTTTTAAACTAAAACCTCTTTATAATACTATCCTTAGCACCAAGACCTCCTCACTATATTCTACGCAACAGAATTCTAAATTTCCTCCTGGCACTTTGATTCAATTTGACAGGCATAAGCATCTATCATATGCCAACCACTGTGCTAAGTGATGGGGCTACAGACACAAAAATAAAACAGTTCCTACTCTCAAGGAGCTTATAGGAATATTAAATTCCCTTACAAATGGTTCATAAAGACTAAATTCATAATGATATCACAATAAAAATTCCAGTGAACTTATATACTTAAGATGGAATTCAGAAGCAATACTGAATATATAATGAGGAAAGACAAGTAAGTAGCCTTTATTTTTTTATGTTTGCTCCAGGTGGAGAAGATTCAGCATAAGTAGAAGAAAAACTGCTAGGTAGGTGCTGCCTGGAAAGTACCTGAGAAGGAAGAAAAATGAGAAAAGGTAGAAATAGAAAACAGAGACAACTACAGAGGACCCAATGTCACTGGGGCAGGTCATAGGGAGTATAGCATTGACTGCAAAGGGAAATGAGAATGTTGATCAGCATTTACTTCCTTGTTGTGGTTTGTCCTTCATCCTCAAAGAGAACCATGACATCAGGAAAGTGATGCCATGACTGGCAAGTAACTTAAATTTGAGTGAGTGAGGGCTGTGCAAAGTCACCAGCCTCATTTTCTCCTCTGGAGCCATCTGGGTCCAGTGGCAAGATATAGATCAGGACGACTGGAGATGACCCCCAATGAACACACAGGGCTATTATAGAATAGCAAGACAGTCTATATTTTTTTTTTGTCTTTTGGCTAGGCAACGGGGTTAAGTGACTTGCCCAGGGTCACACAGCTAGTATGTGTTTATGTGTGTGAGGCCACATTTGAACTCAGGTCCTCCTGAATCCACAGCCGGTGCTCTATCCACTGCACTATCTAGCTGCCCCAAGACAGTCTATATTTTAAACTAGAGGTGTCTAACACACAGTTTGCAAAGCTGCCATTTACTGTCTGAATCAGATTAAAACGTAATTGGGAAATACTGAACAAAACAAATTAAAATGTAATAGAACACAGACAATGTTAATTTATGCTTTTCTCAGTCAATATGAGCAGCAGAGATCCTAATGTACTGTTTAGTGGCCTCTGTTTCTATTTGAGTTTGATACCACTGATTTAAACCCGACCTTGCACAGAATAACTGATGGAAAGAAATTTACTTCATTAAATGAAACACAAAGAGAGACAGACTATTCAGACATTAATTTGGGCATCATTGTCACCAGCAGCTACTTGGAGACTAAAAAATACTATTTGGTTGATTTTAAAATGAAAAATAAACATAAGTGCTATAAACTAATTTCTTAGTTCTCAAAAAGCATGAAGATGGATACTTCACCAATAACTATTTTAGGTACTGCCTTTCCAAAAAGTATATTTTAGGGACCATAGCATGAAAAGCAGGAAATCATTCTTATTAAGTTAAAATTGCAACTTAATTTTTTTAAAATGAGCAATTTTATTTGCTCATAGCCATAAGACAGGACCTTCATAACTCTGTAGTTTGTGAAATTGAGTGTGTTTCCACTGGTCAGCTAAAATTGACATGGGTCTTGACTTCACAAATTATTTTTGAAAAATGATAAAAACTTCAAATTAATTAAAAATTCCATCTACCTAACCCTTTAAAGTTCAAAAATTGCTTTTATCTCATTTTATCTCCCAAATGACCCTATAATATAGGTAGTACAAAGATTAATTTTTAAAACAAGGATACAGAGTGTTAGAGAGGTTATGTAATTTGCCCAAGGACATAAAGCTTCAAACTTAAGTATCCTGACTCCAAGTCTTAATCTCTTGGCACCATACCAGCCTCCCTCTTGGGACAAGAATCACCAAAGTGGCAATTTTCTTGTGAAAAATTTTAGTCCTAGGCTATGAAACTTTTTTGATTTTTGTAAGATTTGCCATCTTAAGACAAATGAACTCAATTCAATATATATTAAGTACCCCTTATATTAAAGTCATTTATTCATAATCAAAGTATTCTCTCCAAAGGCACACTAGTTTTGTTTTTAATTACATTACTTTAGAGATTATGAATGCTGAACCATAAAAACTGAAGTCAGAAAAGAAATCAAATGTTAGGAATTACAGAACTCATAATTTAAGAGTTTTAAACAATTACTAAATAGTCTAGGTAGGACTTACAAATAGTTTGCTTGCTGCTTTCTCTGCCCCATTCCTGCCCTCTGTGTCCTTACTCACCATTTACTTTTTACCAACCCCTTGCAATTTGCCTGCCAATCTGACCATTCTATCAAGAATGCCCTCTCCAAAGCCACTAATGATCTCCTAATTGTTAAAGCAGATGACCATCTTAACGTCACTATCTCCTGTCCTTTATACGATCCTTTCCTCCCAGGTACTATCTCATTTACTCCTTCATTTAAAAGGCACTGAGCTCCTACAATGGAAAAAGCATTGTAGTTATGTCCCAGGGATAATAAAGACAAAAATGGAACACAGTCCTGACCTTCAAGCAGCTTACATTTTTGGGCAGCTAAGAGAGTTGGGGAAGAAGAGCAGCAAAGATAACATGTATGAAGATAACTGAAAACGAGATAATGTGAGGAAAAAGAAAGCCTAGGATTGCCTACCTATCATTTCTCTCTCCCAGTTGTTTTCCTCAGTTTTCTCACTGGTTCTCTAGCCTTCTCTTGCCTACTATGTGTTAGTATCCCCCAAGCCCATGTTCAAGGCTCTCTTCTCTAACCTCTCATATTGAAACAAACCAGCCCCAAAGTTCCAAGGAGATTAAGAGTTTGTTGTGCTGGCGTGGTCTCTCAGATTCTGAGCAGGATATGATGGAAAGGACAGCATCAGAGTACTCGCAATCTCCTTAATTCTTGGACTGAATATATTCTTTCAGGGAATGATACATGTAAAACTAAGTTTTAGGAAAATTAATTTTTATAGATTACTGGATGCTTTTTTTAAAATTTTTTTTGGGGTGGGGCAATCAGGGTTAAGTGACTTGCCCAGTGTCACACAGCTAATGTCAAGTGTCTGGGGCCAAATTTGGACTCAGGTCTTCCTGACTCCAAGGCTGGTGCTCTATCCACTATACCACCTAACTGCCCCTACTGGATGGTTTCTTGACTATCTCTGATTCAAGTACCTGGTTTCCAGCAGAACAGAGGTTACTATCATATGTACCAAGAATAGTATAAATAGGAAAAGAAAAAAGAAAAGAGAAAAAGGAAAACAGCAAAAGGAATAGAAATAAAGTATCATGGGAGAGGAAGGTAGGAAAGAAGTTAAAAAATATTAGAGAAAGCAGGATATGAACAGAGAAGGCATAGAAGAAACAAATTCAAACATGTCCCCAAATGCCCAGTTCTGACCTACCACTTCCCATACTATGGCCCATTCTTGAGAGGTTAAACATCACTGATTAACTAGTCCCACCCCTAGAAAATAGCAAATTCAAAAACTGAGCTAGCTTTCTTAACCATTTATAATTCAAAGCAAACAGAATCCTTGCAGAATAAAACCTTAACAAATCAGTAGATTTCTATACGTGTTTCTTTTTTCACTGGTGGACAGAGAATATCCAATTTCCTCTGTACAGCAAACTGACAGTAGCAAACTTCTAATATCAGCAAGCTCTTCTGCAATGCACAGGATTCCCCAAAGCACTTGAAGGTTAAGTGACCTAACAAGGGCCCCAAAATCATGAGTGAGAGGAAGGACTTAAAGCCCCATCTCCCTGACTCCAAGAGCAACACTCAATCCATCCTACCCTTCTGTATCTCAAGTTTATAGGAACATTGTTTTGTTTTGGTCAGTACATGAGTTATTCACAAAGCCGGCCCCTTCAAAGAGAAAGCAAAAACCACAGAACCTCAGAGCAGGAAAGGCTCTTAGAGTCCTCTGGACCAACTAGTAATTGACAGAATATCTCTTTAAAAACCCTAGACATTGCCTATATGGTCTTTATTTGAAAGATTCCACAGGGGGCACCAACCACATCCCAAGGCAGCCCATATTCAACTCCTGTATAGCTTCATTTATTTGGGGGTGGGATGGGCAGGGGCTAGAGGATGTGCCCAAGGCGACAAAGCTATTAAGTGTCTGAGGCCAGATTTGAACCAGGGCTGGTGCTCTATCCACTGAGCCACCTAGGTGCCTCTCTGAATAGCTTTATTAAGCAATTTTCTATTAATGCAGAACTAAAATCTTCCTCTCATCAGTTTTAAGTCATTGATCCCAATTCTGTGTCCTGGGCCCATACAAAACAGTTTAAAGACACAATTTGTTTTCAATACCCTTCTGCAAAACTGTAGACATCAAAATCTCAATAATCAAAAGTGCTACATATGCTAAAATAATGTGTTGCCTTTTTATAGGCAGACCCTTTGCAGCATTTGTCCAGTAGTGGTTCAAGACCCCAAAATAATTATTTGTTGGCTGATCAGTCATATTGATTCATCCACACTAAGTTAATATTATCTCCTTTGGTTCTAAAATTGCGAAACAATTTGGCAGGGTAGAGGAAGTATTGGTTTTCAGGTCTGAGTTAGACTAGATGGTTGCTGAGATCCATTTTAACCCTGAGATTTTTGTCTTCTATTTGAGGTAACTGGCGTCAGTAATAATTCCAACGAGAACAGAGCAAAACAAGTAATTTTCATTATTCATGTGTACTTAAGAGAGGCAACATGGTGTTGTAGAGGATAGAAATAGGGCCTTGGAGTTAAGTAAGACCAAGGTTTAAGTCCCATGAATGATGGTCAGTCTTGGGCTTTGGAACAAAAGGAAGCTAATTACCTGTATGAAGAGCAGAATTATTCATCTTACCTTTGTCAGAATTAACTAAGATAACTGACCAGATTTCTTCATGTGATAGGACTATTTCCCTTGATAATCCTCTCCTTAGTTTGGAATTTGAACAAAGACCACTTGTTTTTAACTAAAGGAAAGCCTGGGGAGCTTCTGAGACCAGATGCAACCACATGTGTTTTTCTTTAAAGGCAACGTAACACAACTCACTATTTAACCCATCTTCACTTTGTTTACTCCTTGGATAACGGTAGGTTAAGATGAACACAATGCACAATGGAAACAGCATCAGATATATCCTTAGAAGACCTGGATTCTAACTCCAGCTTTGGTTGAAGTTAGCACATTAGCAATGTGGCCCTGGGCAAGCCACTTTTCCTTTCTGACCTTCAGCTTTCTTATCCTGTAAAATTAGTGGACCTGGAATTCACTTTTCCTTTTAGAACAGAAGTGGGCAAGGTTCACTTTAAATAGACACATAAGACTTCCCCAGTCATTAGTGGGATGCTCCTAAATTCCTATTTTGTAATAAATTTAACATAAATATCAAATAAATATTACTTACAGCTACTTTGCAACTCTCTTCAATTGGTTTATTATCCTCAGAGTCATTTTTTCTTATATCCAGTCTCAGTTTTTTTCCTAAACTGATTTCACTGACTGGCCCTTGAATTCCAACTTCAATTTCTTGTTCTTGTTCTGTCCCCTGATGTAAGTGTTCTAACACCTCATTTTCCACAGCTAAATCATCCATTTCTTTCCTCTTTTTCAGGTTGGGTTTAAGAAGTTCATCAACAGGACTGTTTACATTAGGTTTTAGGTTAATGCTTCTATATGCTCCATCTGTTTTTCTGTCCAATGTACATGGTCCTTTCTGGGATTGGTACTGTTCTTGGTTTCTCCAGGCTGAGGAAGTTGTGGGTTGTGTTTGGTCTAAAAGAGAACAAGACAGTTCTACTCTTGCAGATTTGGACACAGACTCTTCTTGCTCTTCTTCATCCCTTTCCCTGAATTACAAAGAAAAACAAAATAATACCTTGCATTTGTCATATCTCAACCTTCATTCAATAGTTAAGAACAACATATTAATCAATAGCAAAGTAGATTTTTGTACTTAGGGGAGAAACTGAAGAGGTAATTTAGTTACTCAGATACATAATACTATAGATCTCTCACATACTATAATACTATGGGTCCCTACATAGGACTAATCCTGTAGAAACTCAGTATCAAGTCCACCTTCTCTTTCCTCAGAAGAAGGTGAAAAGGTGAAAGCAGCAGAGTAAAGAGACAGATGCAGACACCTCTATTGTAGTAAGTCATAGTTAGAAGAATAGTCAAAGGGCTTAGAAACAAGACAGATCTGGAATGATAGGGGAAAAAAGATTGTGAAACAGCAGATAAAAGTTGCCATTTGCATATTTAAAGGATTAAAGTTTTCCAAGTGTTTCACATATTTTATCTAATTTGAACTTCACAACCCTGAGGTAGGTATCAGAGGCATTACTGCCTCCATTTTATGGATAACAAAACTGAGCACCAGAAGTAAATGCACTTGCTCATTGTGCCATAGATGGCTAAGTATATGAGACAGCACCTAAATTTGGGTCTATCTGACTATAAATCTAGAACTTTATTCACAATGACAACTGGCTTCTTTTAGGTCGGGTACACACTGTAAATAATCCATAGGTGTTTCCTTTTAAGTAGTTACTGTTGTATGTGAAAGACCCTTGAGGATATTTTGTTTGACCTCATCCTCAAAGCAGAAACTCCCTCTACAACATCCCTAAAAGAATATTCCAACCACAGGACACAGCTTGTTCTGTTTAATTTTGTTTTTACCATCAGGGAAAGAACTGCAAGGTTCTGGATCATGGAATTGGAATAATTTTCGCTGATGGTGAGGTGGCTGCATACCTCTCCAAATGGATGGCTGAGGTAAAGTGAAGATGGGCAAAGGTAACTGAAGCAGAAGAAGAATTGGGAGACCAATAGGATAGGAGGATTATCAATAGATGAATTTGATTTTAAGGAAGATGAAAGACTATGAGACAAGTGTGGTAGGCACAGAGGAGGGAAGATGTCCTGGAGTTTAATAGATGAATGAATAAGGATCTGTGTAGGATGATATAATTTGAAAGCATGAACTTCAAAAGAAGTGTTTGATTAGCAGAGCAAGGATCTGGAGGCAATAACAGAAAACAAAGAATGTGCCAACTCCTCCTGCCCTTTTTTAAGGGCCAAAATAGACGTTCTTAAAACCTAGCCCCTAGCTATCAAAGAGGGGAGAAATAATTGTGGCCAGGGAGTTTACCTTCAAGACTACTGGCAACAACGGCTCACCAGCTGCCATCAACAGGCAGAGAAGCTCAAGAGCCCTGGGGATGGCAGCACCCTTCTTCACCACAAGACCACCAATCTTGCTTCCAGCTCAGCCCTTACACACATCATCTAAGGAAGCAACACCTGTGAACAGGTGCCAGCTGTCCTCACCAAGTGTTACCCACAGGGCAGGTATGCCAGCCTAGATAGCAGCCAGGCACTCTGAGGAGGCAATGTGTGCCAGCCATGTCAAACCACCACCTCCACCACGACTACCATTTACCCTCAGACTCCATTAAAGACTGCCTTGAACCCAAGAGCCTTGGGATACGCAATGCTTCCAGCACAGTGACCACTGCCATCATCCTGGGAAGCAATTCCTGTGCAAAAGTAGCCTGCCAACTACAACTACTGAAGCCTCAAAAATTCTTGTCACCAAAGTCCTTAACACTGTCAAATGGCTCAATATTAGAAACTGATATGACTTTATCAATGGTAATGCTATTAAAGAGGCATTACTGTCTGCCACTCCCTAAGGGCTATTAGATCTAGTCATCTGACTTGAAGCTGAAACCTTCCATATGTTGTTGTCTTCCCCAGTAGAACATGAACTCCTTAAGAGCACAGACTGTCTTACTCTTCATCTGAATTTCCCTGCTCTCAGCACAGTTCTTTGCACATAGTAAGCACTTAATTTTTTTTTCATTCATTCAATAGGAGTGACCACTATTAGAGATATATTTAAAGGTAGAGACTTCAACTCCAATGCTCTCTGCACTGTGTTCTAGTCATTCATTTGAGTTTAACTGTGAAGAGAAGGAAAAATAGTAGCTATAAGCAAAAGACAACAAAGTGGTGAGGGGGAGACTAAAGCTGTTGGAGAACGGATATAAATAAAGTAAAAAAAAAGTCTTACAGAAGAGAGTGAATGGCTTCAAGGGTACAAATGGAAGGGTTAGCTTAAAAATGGAGACACCTCCTCCTCTGATTTGGGAAAAATAGGATGACTCATTTTTTCAGTTAAGTAGCAGGCAAAGATATCTTAAACCTTAATGGTGAGCAAGCACAACACATCAAATACCACAGACCAACATATATTTGTTCCATATAAGTAAATAATCATGTCTTCGCAAAACGTAAGTAGAATTACGGAAATTTACCTTTTCTTTGTAACTGACTGGAAATAGTTTTTAATGGAGTTAGTCTGTTGTTGCTGAGAAGCCTGTTCTTTCTTTCTGCTCGAAGTCTGAGTTGAGGAAAGTTGATTATTTGGAATTTTTACTGTAGTATGATTAAGTGCTTTTGTCCCTAAATTAACACTGTAATTTGTGTTAGGAGTCTCTTTTACAGTGAATATTTCTTGTGAAAATACTTTGGATCTTTGTTCCATTTGGGGAGTTTCACTCTCTTTTGGACTTTCACTTAAATCCATGCTGAAATAAAAAAGACATCCTAGCTTAAGATGAGTTTAATAGAAAGCAACTCAATACAGAGAAAATTGGTTTTAAATAGAATTGTGTACTTTACTTCTCCAAAATTTTAAAAAGCTTTGAACAGGTACCAATTCAATAACACAAAGAATTTTTCAATCTGAAGAGACGTTATCAATTCAGCATTACAAAAAGGTGCTACTTTTTCGTCTATGCTCTTTGATAACACAAGTTATTATTTTTAGGAATTTTTTTAAATAGATTTCTTTTTTTTTCCTACATATACTTCTGCTGTACAGCTTACCATGTACTCTGGCTGAACATGTAACAGGTACTGAGTTCAAAGACACTTGACACTTACTAGCTGTGTGACCCTGGGCAAGTCACTTAACCCCAATTGCCTCACCAAGAAAACAAACAAACAAAAAATATATAACAGGTGCTTAATAGATATTAATCATAATATATAATTTCTTCAAAAATATATGCCACTAGTTATTTGCCAGACATACACTGGCTAAGAGGAGTTGATTTTGTGGTTTAAATGGTAGAATCCAGTATTAATACATGTGACAAACTTCACATGGGCAAGTTTAAATTGGGAACAGGAAAAGAAGGTTTGGTGCAAACCTATGACCTTGGTTTAGGGAACTTATGATGAAAAAAACTCTATCAAGCAAGTAACATGCACCTGACTTGCCCAGAATCATGGAGACAGTGTAGGTCAGACTCAGACCTTGAACCCAGGTTTTCCTAACTCTAAGGCTGGTTTTCAATAGTTCAGAGAGTACCTTAAATACTATTCCATCCAAATACTAAGGCTGTCAAATCAATGTTTGACAAAAGAGAAAATTAAAGTAAAACTTAATGGAAATCAAATGAACTAGTGAGAATTAAAATTTGTCCATTACCACAGTTTCAGAACCTAGTCTTCAGCATAAATTCCCTCTTTATGAATACTTCAAAATAAAATGCATTAGTATCTAATAGAGAAAATATTAACTGCAAGAATAAAAATGTAATTATAAATCTGTGATGTAAATATATTCAACATTATATACACACATACATACATATATATATATGCATTCTACAAATGTCATAAAAACTAATTTTACCACTTTATAGCCTTAATGAAATACATATATTTTCAAAGAATAAGAAATAATTTTCTCTTGATCAGTATCTCTGTGTGTATTTCTCAAGTTTATTTTCTGAGAGACAAAATTACTAGAAAGTTAAAGGTGATTAGAATATACACTAGTAAGATGGTTTGAAAATGATATTAGCAACTTAATTATTCTGGGTGTTAGAGACTCCTATGTATGCTATTAATTTATTAATAAAATAACATCTCAGAAAAGGAAAAAAAATCAAATACATTTACAAAGAAACTTTACCAAGTATCTGCATGTTCTGATTCTGTGTCAGGTATACATGCTGTGATATTCATTGTGGTGCCTGGCATTATGGTTTCATTTACCATTACGTTCTGAGAAAGACTTGGCCTTGGAGTTGGAGTCAATCCTATAAATTACACATGAAAAGAAATAAAATAATGAATACCTCTAAGTCATTTCCTCATACCTCATGCTAACAAGTTGACAGACAACATACACTTATATCTACTCACATGGAGTTAATACTGCATGTACAGACAAATGAATAGGCTAGTTTGCCACCAGTGACACTGGTTATGTTCTTAATGCTTCTTACTGGTTGGTAATTAAGAATGGATTTATTTTAATCAAATCAATTAAAAATGAATCAGTACTTAGGTTACTCTAGTAATAACCTGCTTAATATGGTTAACTGATTTCTAGGTGGAAGTGGCCTGGATTTAGTCAGAGGCCTTGGTTTGAATTCCAGTCCCCCTCTTATTACCAGTGGGGCCTTGGGCAGGTCATTTCCTATGTTATGGGCCTGAATTCTCTTATCTGTAAAATGAAGAGAGCTAATTAGATTATCTAAGACCCCCTCTATTCTAAATTCCTTGAAAGCACATCACAGGTAGCATTTAAGCTTAGTTCTTCTCATGAGAACAATGTGATATAAACGGATGACTTGTCAAATGAAGCAGAGTTTTGTGGCTTTACAGTAAGGTTAGGTTAAAATGCATTGTTATTGGAAAATTATATCAATCAATTACATAGCATATTCCTTATGTGAAATTTTTTTTTAAAGGCAGTTGGGGTTAAGTGACTTGCCCAGGGTCACACAGCTAGTAAGTGTGAAGTGTTTGGTCTGAGGCTGGATTTGAACTCAGGTCCTCCTGACTCCACAGCCGGTGCTCTATCCACTGTGCCACCTAGCTGCCCCTCACGTAAGATTTCACTTACAAAAAGGACATTCGTTATTGATACTGCACATTCTTCACAAGTCAGAAATAAAGACTTCATTTTTAGAAAGAATACTCATATTTTTGGAAGAGGTGGGATGGAGTCAAGAAAACCTTTGAGACTCCTTTGTCTCCCAAGAGAAAAGAGGTAAGATTTTTAATCTTTACAGAAAACTGCTAGTTCAGAATGGGATATTTCTTGGTTTTGAGAAGGCAAAAGGAATAAGATACTCACTGGGGAAGGAAAGCAGGGGAAAGTGTGTGCCAAGGTCACATCCAGTTGAGGGGTAGGAGAATGGCAGAGTTTGGTAAACAAGTAGACCAGGAATAGTATATCATATTCTCTGGGTGCTGAATGATGCTTATCTTTACAGTTTGGTGAATATTTCCTGTTGTCTCTTTTCTATCTACTTGGATTGGTTAAAGAAAGTGAGGCTATTTAGCCTGGAGATGGGGGGGGGTAATTACTATGTCTTCATGTACTCGAAAATTTTTCATGTGAAGAAGATGTAAGGTTGTTTTGCTTAGCCCCAGAAGGCAAAACCGTCTAACAATTAGAGCTGACTTGATAAACAGCAATCAAAAGATACTGTGGAGGACATTCTTGTTCAGATAGAAGTAGGATTAGTGGAGTTTTCTAGGCCTCAATTACCTCATTTGAAAAATAAAGGGGTTGGATTAAATGACTTCCAAGGTTTCTTAAAGCTCTAAATCTGTGATCCTATATCTTTGGCTCTTTCCAACTCTGAGGTTCTATGCTATGTGTAAGAGAATTACCCTACCCCTACATATAAAATATTCCAGGTTAGGAGTTCTTAAAGTGGTGTTCATAGAAAGGAAGCTTTCAGGGAACTTAGGGGGAAAAAATCACATTCATTTGCATTAACCTCTAACTGAAAATTTACCATTTCCTTCAATTTTGAATACAGGCAACAAATATGATTCTGAAATAGGGTCCATGGGCTTCACTAGAATACCAAAGGGGTCCATGAGACAAAAAAATAAAATTAAAAACCCCTGCTCTAGATCAATCCCTCCCCAGGAGTTCTGAATAGGAAATTAAGAGGCAGCTGCCCTTAAACAGAGCAGGGCAGACTCAGACCTTTCAACTCCTATTTGTATGAACAGGTCATTTCTAGGTCAGTCTTAATGCACACAGGATAGTCATTCTCTATCAAAAAAAAACTCCAAAAAATAACACTGATCAGACTTTTTAGGAATTAAAAGTCAAAAAATTACCACGGTGTCAAAATCTTAACCAAGTTGTCATGTTTACCATTTCCCTCCTTATCTCTCGCTAATTAACCCACATGGTCATTTCCCAACCCATAATATTAGCTACAAAGTAGTCAGAGAAGTTCAATGGGCACAAGTTGTATTTTCTTCATAAAGCTGCAGATGGCACACTTGTGAAATCTATGGATTAAATTAAAATTAAATCAAATCTATGGAACTACGTGGGAGAGCTAACAAATCAGATGCACAGTCAAAAGCCAAAAAAACCTTGTCAGGCTAGTAAGGTGAGCCAAATTTATAAAGATAAAATTTACAGGCATAACATTAAAGGTCTACACTACACTTGGGTTAAAAAAAAATCGACTTTCATGAATACAGGATGAAGGAGGTCAGACAAGGGTGCATGTCAAAAAGATCTGGGCATTTTGGTGAGCCACAAGCTCAGTATGAATCAACATCATGACATGACAATCAAAAATTCAACTTCCGAAGGTACACTGAGAGTCTAGCAAGGTAGGTGACCGAAGCGGTATGCTTTTTCGTAATCAGACCACATTTGAAATAACTGTGTTCTGGACATGAGATTCTAGTAATGATATTGAAAAGGTGAAGCACATTCAGAAAGGATGAGATCATACCACATAAGATTAATATATACAAGTTGTAGACAAATAAATAAAATACTTGCTGTCCAAAACTGGCATTGACTGCCTTGGCAAGCAGTATAACAACCACAATACAAACAGTTATAAAATGAGTTAGTAAAAAAGCCTCTGAACCAATAGCAATATAGTTCTATGCCACCTTAAAAAAACAAAAACAGGAAAAGAAAAAATGCAGGAAGGCTAAATTATCTTACCCTGTCAAGCAGAGGAGTTACATATCAAATTCAGATAAATTTACTTCACAAACAAGATTAAAAAAAAAATTAAAATAGTGTTTCAGTTACCTGCACCAGGATTGCAATATGTCTCTGTGGACATGAAAATAACTGCTAATCCAATTTCTGCTTCAGGGATGGCTCTAAGATGCTGGCTATTAAAGATAAGAGATTTTAATAGTAATAACAACATTCTAAAACTATCAATGACTTTAATTAAGCTATGTGACTATGGAAGTTGCTTGATCTCCCGAGATTTCAATTGCCCCCTTTCACAAAATGAGAATACTTCTACTGCCTCAGGCAGTTATGAAGAAAAGGCTTTTTAAAACTTAAGAGCATTACCTAGGAGTGATTTATCATGGGGGATCCTCTCTGCACTCCAACAGGGCTCTTCCTACAATCTCCATCATCACTAACCACCTACTGTGTGCGACTTATTTTTCCCCACAATGATGACAGACACAATTTCAAGATACCAACTTCATTGTTCATCATGCTTCTCATTTCTGCCTATGTATTGATTATAAGTAAGCATTTTTTTCCAATGGGTGATGACAACTTTAATTGTAGGGAAATTCCCGTAAAATTCTGCCTCCAACTTGAGGCTTCCAACAGAATAATCCTTCTTCAATTATTATACATTCTACCCTAAAACTTAAAAAGTTAAGTTCCTCTAAAATTCATCTGACTTATGGATTCATGCCAGAGAGGATAAGGAACATTACAGCACAAAAGAAAAAATGCCTGTGACATTAAAATGTGCCAATTTTAGCACACTAACTGCTTAAATTGCTACTTTTGAGTCCCTTCATTGTACCTCGTTTCTTTCTATATTTCTGTTGAGAAATGGAGCAAGATTGCAATGACCTTGCATATATCTACTGTTCTATTATCAAGGAGCAATTTTATACCTTTGAAGCATATCCATAATTGAACGGATCCATTTTCTCACAGAATCAGGTACTAAAACCTGTGAATTTGTTAATCCTGCATCAACAATACATGTTCCAGGAGTTAAAAAAGAAGAAACAGCTTCTTTATCTTCCTCTGTTGCCAATTTAGCTTCTCCACCTCCAAGAAGAATTGCAGGTCTCAACTTCTTATGCTAAAATTTAAATTTTTTGAGGAAAAAAAATAAGTGATTATAATTCATTCCTGTTGAATATTCTTACATTACTTATACCAAAATGTCCATTTTGGCATTAAATGACAATCTAATAAGGAATCTTTGTGCCTCTCTTTTTTAGAAATGTGGCTAATGCTGATTTGACAACCACTGTTCAATTAATGTGACTATCACTTAGGTTACTTAACTCTAAACTTGATAAATGTACTTTCTGTTGCCCTTTTATTTTACTTTAGAGTACATATTACTCTCATAGCTCTCACCAAGAACAGTATAACCAATAGAAAACAATATGGCTCCTTTGATGCACAACATGGCCTAGCAGTGGCTTAAAGGTTGGCCTTAAGAGCCTGGGAGCCCTGGAAGTCATCTCTTTGATACAGTCTAGCTGTGTAATCATAGACAAGTCACTTAACCTCTCTGTTCCAGGTAACTCTTAAATTTACAGATCTGCAGCAGTGAAGGGAGCTTCTATTGCAGTAAAATCACAGGTTTAGACCAGGCAACAAAAACAAAAAAACCACACACACAAAAAGCTTCCTCTAGGAAATTTTCTAGGGAATTGCAATTTCTCTCAAAGCCCCAAATTATAATTATTATTCTTGCAGAATTCTGAAAGAGTGGCTAGCAACCCTTAATGACAATCCAAAAAACAAATTTAGAGAAACTCACTTAGAGTTAAGTACTATCTTGCATTGGTATAGAATTTTATTATACTAATAAGCATATCAATATCCATTATCTAATTTGACCTCACAATAACCTTTTAAAGTAGGTACAACAAATAATCACTCATAAAAATAAATATGTATTGGGTGCCTACCTCCTATATAACTCATTAGCTAGATAATCTGCTGCATGCTATTTTCATCCTTATTTTCTATATGAGGGAAATAAGGCACAAAGAGGTTCAGTGACTTGCCTTAGTAACTGAGATGATGAGAACTCAAGTTTCCTGACACCTAGTAAAGTTCTTTTTTTCTTTTCTATACCATGCAGCTCCCACTGTCAATACTTTTCTTTTATACAGCCTGTTCAAAAACCAGATATTAATAAACATGATTATATTGTGCAGCAGCTCAAAATAGAGCAGCATTACTGATTACCAAAAATTCTACCTATTGATAGAATCAGAAATAATCCTTAAGTTTTTTAAAATATCAAATTAGTACATGATATGCATAAAAACTGTTGTTATTACTGACACAGGGAGATGAATTGTAATATTTCATGTTTGTATCCCCTGAATAAGGAAGGCAGAGACAACAATGGCCTTTGGGTCAATAACAGCAGGGTTCAAGCCCTGACTCTGACATATGCTATCTGCATAACCCTGGGCAAGTCACCTAACTTCTTAATGTCTCAGATAATTCTCTCAAGTTCCTAAGTTGCAGAACAGCTCCCCTTCTACCTCAGTAGGGGAAATTTCCTATGCCATTAAAATCAAAGGGCCAGACTTCTTTCCCCTCTCCCTCTCAAAATTTCACTGGTATTACCTGTTTGGCATTTAAAAATATAAAAGTTCTCCCACTGAATATTTGTTTTCTTTCTTTACGCCTCGATAGATCCAGATTTTCATTATTAATAGAAGGTTCATCAATAGGAGGATAAAAACTGTAAGAACAAGTGAATTATATTAAAATAGTATACTATCTGAAGTTCTCTTGTTTGATAATTGTGACTATCCAAACAATAAGATGGCTTGACTTCTCCAGGGACATGATCACTACGAACACTGAAATACCATAATAAGCTTTTTTGCATATGATGACATAATAGATGCCAGAGATAAATACCTCCTCCAAGGAGATACCAGTGTGGACTAAAAGAGGAACTGGTCAGAGAGCATTAGGGAAAACTGCTAAACCAATCCAGCTGGCACCACACAAATAAGCTGCCTTTTTACCAATTTGTATCTTCCTTAAGGTTATCCCTTTTATTTCTTCTTGTCCTTCCATCCTTGTCTATATTTTCTTTTCCCATTCTCTCACCATTTCTGCAGCCTTCCACCTTCCTAATACCCTATATTTTCTTCCCAGAAGAGGAAAAGTTACTGTTTTTCAAACCACATAAATCCCTTTGCCTATTCCTTGTGAGCTCAGAGAAGATACCTGCTGTGAATTTTCTTTAGCTTAAAATGAATGTTTGTCCCTTGAGAACAGGGAGCATTTTCATGAGCCCTTATACCAAGTTGCTGTGTGTATGTACGTAGGAATGTATGTATGTTGGTAGTACTCTTTATAAAATCATTGTAGTAAATGAATTATTTCAGAAACTGTAGCAAAAAAAGGCTATTAGAGCTATGCAGGTATATAACTGTCCTATGACTTCTCTAAGTTGAGCTGTGACGAGGTTTCAGTTTGTCCTTATGTACTGTCTACAGTTTATTTCTATCATATCCTGATAGGTATGCAACGTAAGTTTGAAAGTTAAAAAACTGCCCAAGGAGCTTACAGTCTGCAATAAACAAAACACATATAGTAAGAACATTAATTCAGTCATTCGTTCATCAATGAGTACTTAATAAGCACACAGATGCAATGCATTGTTCCAGATGTTGGGGGGAAATACAAGAATAAGGAAAGCATGGCCCCTGCCACCAAAAAGCTCACAACATATTAAAGAATAAACTAAGCAAGTTATTTACAGCATGTGAAAATATTTGTATAACACTGACCATTTTGAATCAGTCACGAATCCTACCAGTTGCCTTCCAAAACTATTAAAATGAAACCTTTTGCTAACCTGCCTAGCACCCTGATTTCTCACCTAGCCCCACTACTCTGAGACTTCTCAGCCCACTCTTCATTTGCAGCTCTGCCTGGTTTAAACTCTAAGGTGAAAACACGCTTCTGGAGTTCAAACCCCCTCTACCCTCTTCTTGCTTTCCACCAGCCTTTTGTGTTGTTTTCCCCCATTAGACTGTAAGCCCCTTGAAGGCAAGGACTGTCTTTCTTTTTCATATTTGTATCTCTAGCTCTAAGCACAGTGCCTATCATATAGTAAGTGCTTAATAAATGCTTAATGAAATGAACTGAATTTTCCACCATATCCCAGAAAGCTCATTACTGGAAAAAACATCATCCGGCAAGATCCCATTTGCCTCAGAATTCAAACTCATCACCACCCTCTTATCCCTCAGATTGGAGGGTAGAGCCATGAACTCCAAAATCTCCATTTAAGGATGAAGCCCAGGACAGAACATCTCATTTCTGACCTGGCTGTACTACTCTGGGACTTTTCCATCATCCTGGGCCCCATTTTTTTTTCAGCTTCCTTTTGGGTGTTATCTTGCCCTATTAAACTGTAAACTCCTTAAGGGGGGCAGGAACTGTCTTTCTCTTTTGTATTTTTATCCCCAGCATTTAGTACAGTGCCTGAAGCACAGGAGGTACTTAATAAATGTTTACTGATTCACTGATCTAGGAAAAAAAATATATGTAATACATGTAGATTTAAAGCTTTAAGGTGCATTCCAACTCCCTCATTTTACAGATGAAGAAGCTGAGGCCTAGAGAAGTTAAATGAGTTCCTCAAGAACATAAAAACAGTAAGTGGTACAATCTGGATTCAAATCCAAGTCCTCTGACTCCAAACCCAGAACATATTCCACTATACTAAACTACTTATCTAAAAACATTTGTATCTCTCCATCAGAGAATCAAATCCTGGTCTTCTATGTGACAGTCAGTAAATAAACATTTATTAAGTGTCTACTATGAGTCAGGCATTGTGCTGAACACTGAAGAGAAACAAGAAGATAAAACACAGTTCTTGACCTCAAGAAACTTACAACTTAATAGGGAGACAACAAACAAACAAACATGTTCAAATTAGTTACATACAGGATAAACAGAAACAAATAAGCAAGAGAAAGTTCTAGAATTAAGAGGGGTTGGGAAAGGCTTCCTGTAAAATGGGATTTTAGTTGAGACTTTAAAGGACAGGAGGGAATAATCACCATTTTATACAAAAAGAAATACATTGGACATAAAATCTTACATAGAAATTCACTATAATAAGTGACTATTTCATAATGATAGTAAGAAAATAGGATCTAATAAGCTGAAATTCAATTTGCAGATTAACTTTTTTAGGACATATGTGTGTATGTTTACATTTATATGTACACACACAGAGATTTATTTACAGAATGCATCCTGTCTCTTGGCATTTAGGCTGCAGAACAACCATAAAATTACAGTTAATAGTTCTCAAGCCTGCCTAGGGTAGAAACAAATTATTAAGTGCTATATGTTGCTTTGTAAATTACAACCACTAAACTAAATTGATCATATGGTAGTTCAAGAAAATAATTCCTCATGCTCCTAAATTTTCTCAGGCAATTTGCTACCAAGTAAGATTTAAGATTCCCAGAACAGAATCTACAATCTTCAAAATTGTCTTTCCTCTACGACCCAGGTCATCTCTTGACTCTCGGTTCACTATATTGTTCCATACTTCATTGCCTCAGTAAGATCATAAATCCCATCCAAATTCTGTTAAGATGTAGGGTTTCAGAAAAGCCCATGCAACTGCCTCAGGTAATATTTTTGTAATCAACATACTATCTCCTTTGGAATATCTAATCACAGCCCTCAATTTATTTTTCCCAAGTAAGGTACTTAATATTTGTTTTATAGAAGTGTTTTAAAACCACAACAAAAAACAAGACAACTCCTTTATACTACAGCAAACAATGTTCTACTATATGGCAGAAAGAATACAGGATTTGGAATCAGAGGACATGGGTTCAAATCCTGACTCTGCCACTTACTACCTTGTATGATCTTATTCAAGTTACATAATTTCTCTAAACCTATAAAATGAAGAGGTTGGACTAGGTGAGTTTTAAGTTCCCTGCTAGCTCCAAATTGTATAAAAGTGTAAATATATCAATTTTTATGTCTTCATTAATGATTAAATCTGAGATTATATTTTAAGCCAACCTTTCCTTAATGTGATGATGAAAATATACTTCACCTTTCAAGTTTTGGAGGCTGTTTCTTTGTCTGAATGGCTTTGAGAAATTCAGTAAAATAATCTGGTTTTACAATAGGACAACCACAAATCAGTGCACATATTGTCTAAAATGAGAGAAACAAATTTGTTTATTAGTTATCATTACCAAAAAACTAAGAATAGTGGCTAATGAACATTAAAAATGCATCCCAAATTTGTATACAACACAAAGATAATAAAAGACTTATCTGAGGGAAAGATTTTCAACTTCATGTTCTTCAACAACAGAGAATAGGTGGTTCCCCCAAAAAAACCACATAACTTACCTTTCTTCAATAATGAGAGTAGCTAAAAGTCAATGACATGTCCTATTTTAGGATGGAATTTTTTTCATTAGAATTTTTTTTTTTTGGCTAGGCAATTGGGTTTAAGTGACTTGCCCACGGTCACACATCTAGTACATGTCAAGTGCCTGGTCTGAGGCCAAATTTGAACTCAGGTCCTCCTGACTTCAGGACTGGTTCTCTATCCACTGCGCCACCTACCTGCCCCTTAGAATATTTTTTAAAAATAAAACCTTAATTTACTCTCTGTAAAGGCTTCAAGATACCACATAAAACAAAGGCTGTACCTTGCATTTGAAATAATGCATATGTAACTTTCTTTAGATAATTTTATAAAGCGTCAAATATGAAAAAGGATTAATCCTATGGCTTCTTTAGATTATTAAGGGGGGGAAAAAAGAGAAAACCACCTCAACTGGATTACAATTACTGCTGCTTATTTCTAGTATTCATACTGTGCATTAATTCCATAGATAATAAGCTCAACAGCAGTCAAAGATATAGTGCAGGGGAAAGAGAATTAGAGTTGATGTCTGGAGACCTAGGTTCAGCTCCCAGCTCTGCTATGCTACTTATCTGTGTGACCTTGGACAAGTCAATTACTTTCCGAGCTTCAATTTTTAAAATAAGAGGACTGGTCTGGGTAACCTCTCAGGATCCTTCTAGTTCGCTAAAGCTATGATGCTGCAATTCTAAGATCAGAGTTAAGAGATCTTGCTGTCTCACTGTCTTTCACAAAGCCTAAATATAACCCCTCCCCATCTCACCCCCCAAAAAAACCCCAGCTTTGTCTCCAACTAGAAGGTAAAAGAATAAAAATAGCCATGACGTACTCGGACAAGCATTAGATTTTAAGACTGATACTTTCGAATACTGACTTTGCTCCTTACTTCATTCATAACCACAGGCAAGTCACTGTGCCTCTCTGGGACTCAGTTTCCTTACATGTATACTGAGAAAATTGGATTATGATTTTAAATTCTAGGATAGTTAATGTAATGACCAGACATGACTCCATATGACTGATGAGGAGAAATGCTATCCATGTCCTGACAGTTTCCTCATCCAAGAAATGGGGATGACAAGAGTACCTCCCTCACAAGTTTGTTGTGGTGAGATACCCTATATAATATGCTTTGCATACTTCACAACACTATACAAATGCTGGCTATATTATTTTTAATATGGACTCAATATCCAGAATAAGACACATATTTTTGGATATGGCCATTATGGAACTTTGTTCTACTTAACTACTTATCACATATTTCTCACAAAGGTTTTCCTTCCTTTTTTTTTTTGGTGGGATGATGGTCGGAGGGGGGACAAAATAAATGCTTGAAAACTGACCAAAAAAAAGAAATTCAATTAAAAAATAATTCTCCAATACTGTGAGCAGATCTAAGAAAGGACCAGATTACTAATAAATACAGAAACACAAGTATTTTTCTTTTACTAAGACATATGCTAAAGGTGATACTGAATACTTTTTTGTGATTTTTAAAATAAAATTCCATCACAGCAATAGTGAAAAGAGCACTCGACTTGTAATGAAAGAAACTAGGCTTGGGTCCCTGCTAAATACACTATATAACCTGAGACAAGTCACATATGTCTTCTAAAATTCTTCATCTATAAAACAAGGATGTTGAAGTAACTTCATAGTTCCCTTTCCAGCTCAAAAAGTTTCTGACAAATGGAGCACATAAACTGGATTAACCTCCTAAATCTTTCTCAAAATGTATTATTACTGAGGCTAGTTTATAATCCTATACAAATGAACACAAGTAAAAACCTATTTCAAATAGAAAGTTATCTAAATATAATGGTTATAGAACTGCTAATTATTACTCATTTCACAGAAGAAAAGATATAAACTATAGTGAGTGCAACTCCCAGATACTTGTTTCTACCTAAAACCACAAGCATGTGGGTATCACCTGGCAATTATGAAGGTGAACTTTTCATCTCTGCTTCAATCACAGCTGTTCTTCTTCCTTTCCTTCCTTGCTTCTAAAAAGGTGCATTTCCTTTATACTATACCCTAGTCAGGAATACTTGTACATTCTTATAAGTCAATGTAATTTTAATTCTTCTTTATAATCCAGAGCTTGACATAGCCTTCCTTTTTAGAAAATGAAGACAATGCACTAAAGCAGTAATTTATTTTGACAAACTTTCAAACTCTGAAGTTATGTCAGAAAACTGCCTGCTGATTTTGCACAGCAAGAGAAATGTTATGTTTGGTAACTAGAAGTTTAAGCTTCACTGAATTTTTAACACCACAGTATAGTTAACTTACTTTAATAGTAACTTTAACTGACACCATGACAAGGTGAGTACATTCTTCTGTCCAGTTGTTTACAACAAGTCCTCCAAGTTGTAAAACAGCTTGATTTAAAACAGTTTTTCCAGACACATCTAAACAAGAGGGACATGCAACCAATGGTTCATATTCTACTCTGTAGGAAATAAAAAGTTACACAAGTTTTATTATGGGCTTTATAAGGATAAAGAAATAGATCAGTTGGAAAATATGGTTACTTGTTTAGTAAAGACTAAACAAGATCAGTTCTATTCCACCACGAAACTGGTTAATTCAAAGAAAAGCTTTTCATCTCTCATTTCATTCAGATATATTGATTATAGTTCAAAGAGAGTCAAGTTATTTTAAATCTCACCATGCATAAAAACAAGAAACACTATAATCAAGAGCCTAAAGGATTCACTTATACTTTCATCCACTCTTGATACTCAAAAGAACTTGGATCAAGTCAATGCAATGACTCCAGAAGATCAGTAAGGAAGCATACTCCCTACCTCCTGACATAAAGATGTTGAACTGAGGGTACAGAAAGAGATATTCGGGGGTGGGAGTGTCATGACCAATGTAAGAATTTGTTTTGACTGTGACTATTTGTTACATGAGTTCTAGTTTTTCCAATGGGGTGGGGGTGAAAGGAGGAAAGAAGGCAGGGAAGATAGGAGGGAGAAAAAATAGAATTTTTGTTAACCGGGGAAAAAAATATTAAATTTAACCACCCCCCCAATCAAAACACAAGACAATATAGAAGTGACACTTCTGGACCTAAAAATGCATTGGACAAATGTGGCTCCAATATTAGCACTGCATTATGTAGGAACTAAGCAATTTCTCCTCAAATTTTTCATCTTTCAGTGTAACAAACTACCTTTAAAATCTGAGAGCAGTGATCTCTGCTAATGGGCCTCATAAAGCATTTTGAAAAGTTCTCATCTTTCATTTTCTATTGGTGGAATACAAACACAGTCCTTATTATTTGCTTGTCCTACATCTCTATTAGCATTGACTTTGGGGTAGAGATAGACTCAGAGGTCCCTTCCAACTCCTGAGATTCTATGATTCTGGTTCATATTGTATTGTATAACTTTGTTTTGTTTTGACACACTGGGTGCATGGTCTTACAAGCTTTGGGGATCAAAAACAAAATAAACAGGAACTCAGGTTTAAAAAACATAAAAAACAAAATTTGGCTACAGAGAGAAAGTTTGTCCACTTAAATATCCATCTAAGAAGTACTTACCTAAATTTGCTTTCAAAGACTCCAAAGGTAACTCTGTCTCCTGTCCTTAAAGGTAGTGGAATCCCATTCTGCATTTTTTCTTCATTAATAAATGTACCATATTTAGAATTATCTTTTATTGTCAATATAGGGATTTCAGAAGCCTGACTCTGGAAATGAACACATGCATTAAAGTTTTTTGCCACTCAGAAATACTATTTTTTTTTACATATTATAAAGTCATAAATACATATCTATAATGTCAATTGAAAAAACAGTATAAAATCAAAGATTAATTTACACGGAAAAAAGATATCAAACAAAATAGGTTGAAAAATTTGGTGAGGAAGATGCTAAGATGATAGCCAACCTCATGATAAACTAGATGGTGTAGTCATCATTACTACTTCCCGTTGGAAATTGTTGCCTTTATTCAGCAATTCACTATTTCTTGGGAGCGCTTTCATAACTTTCCCCCCAACCAATCATCATCCCTCAGACTACCTCCTTCTCAACACGCTGTGCCTTGATTTCCTTTACTCAGAAGAATTTTCAGCATACCTTGACTTTATACTCTCAGCTCTTAGTACTTTGTAATTCTAGCATGTCATCTTTTTTACCTTTTCAAGTTTTTTTATACTTTCTACATCCACAATCCAACCCTTATCAATCACCATTTTCCCAAATACATTCCTTTACTATAGAAATAGTTTCAATTTCTCATGTTCTGTTCTCCCCCTACCCCAGCCCCACCATTTAAGTGATAGACTCTCCCTCCCTCCCAAGATACTGAGTATCTCTGAACCATGTTCCTGTGTTTATATTTTCCCACTATACTGTCCTCTACTTTACAAAGCTCTAAGCTATCACTCACTCCTAGTCTTTATTTAAGAAATAAGAATAGATCTGTCTTTTTTTAAGTACAAAGAAGCCAAAACAGTCCAAATCTTGAATCTTAAGTATAATGCTGCAACTGTCCACTGATTCAGCATTTTACTCCCTATGAAGGAAAGGTACACAACTACAAAATAATTGATGTCATGATGGAACCTAAAAAAAAATCCTCAAATTGGTCTGACAGACATTAGGCTTTTGTAAAATTATAATAAATTTCAGCATACATACATATGTTGTTTATTTGTATAATTTTTGAAAGCTAAATGAAGATTTGGAATAAACTATCAAAAAATGTCAATAATTAAGTAGTCACTTCTGACAAGGTGCAATTGTTCATTTCTGCTTTCAGAAAAGAGACCATTTTATCTTAAAAAGCCCCACAAAATTTTTTCTTCTAATTTCAAAACAATCTTTTGTTTTCACAAACATATAGCTCAACTAACCTTACAATTTATGGTAATAAAGGAAGAAACATACCAGGTTGGTCACAGAATGTCTGACAGTCAACAAAGCATGACTTCTACTGATTGACTGATCATCTTCAATTAGAATCCTACAATTTTTTCTTCCAACGACATAATCAACATCAACCAAAAGTCGATAAGGGTCCCCTACAGAAATCATAAACCATATTGATTTAATGAAAATTCCAAAGACTTTTCCATCTAAAGCAATAATTTTACAGAAACAATTTTTGCTAGCTAAAACTATTGAAATTCTCTACTGAAATCAAATATCAATATTGTGTTTTAAGCTTTGGGTTTTTTTGGTCTGGACCTGTGGGGAGCTTCAAGTAAGAGAGAATCTATATTAATGCAGAACAACAAATATTCTGCAACACAGTTGTCTGGGTCACTGAGAGGTTAAGAAGAAGTGATCATGTAAAAATTAATAGGAATATATATATTGCTAAGAAGTATTTATCAAATACTGAAATGAGTCTGTGATCTTATCAATATGGATGTTTCCTCCAATCATGAGGATCACAATCCATGCATGCCTGACATCTGGTGATAATTTTGCCTGTAAATTTGACATCTGATATGAAGAAGACATCACTGGAGTACTAGGACTGTCCAACTATCATCCTTTACCACTCCCTAAAGTCAATTTCCTTGATCAATAAAAATATACAATGGTAAAAAAAACCCATTCATTACACAAAAAATGCCAACTGATAAAACTTTAAATGTAGGAAGGAAAAAAGTTAATTACAATAAAAAAAATTTTTCACTTCACTCATTACAAGGTTCTCTTAAACAGCTCTCTTAGTTGATTTAAAATGATTCAATTGACAAATCAGTTTCTCAAGTACGCTATAAAATACTCCTTCAAATGTTGGCAAATTCTAGTTACTGCCAAACAAGCATACAGTTAAAACAGGTAATTTTTTAAATGAAAGCCTATATTAACATTTGAGAGTTGTGAAAATGAACATAAAATGTTAATGATATTGACCAATATTTCATTTAGCTCATAGAACAGTAATTTGGAGCCAGAAGACTCAGCACAAAGAATATTTATTTATTTTGTGTGGATTAGGAAAAAAAAACACAATTGCTTTTAGCTGATTAACCACAATCTGGCTGTGATTAACATTTTCCTGTAAATACAATAAAATTGATAATAATAAACATTTATATAGTGCTTTAAGTTTTGCAAAGCACTCTTTCCTTGTTGCTCAGTTGTTTTCTAGTCATGCCTGACTCTGTGGCTTCATTTGGGGTTTTCCTGGCAAAGATACTGGAATAGTTTGTCATTTCCTTCTCCAGCTCATTTTATAGATAAAGAAACTGAGGCAAACAAAGGTTAAGTTACTTGCCCAGGGTCACACAGCTAGTAAGTGTCTGAGGCCAGATTTGAACTCACAAAGATGAGGCTTTCTGACTCCAGGCCCAGCGCTGTATCCACTGTGACACCTAGCTGTCCTAAAGCACTATATGAGTGCGCATGTATCTATACAGACATACATTTATATGTACACATATATTGCATTTGATCCTCACAACAACCCTATGAGGTAGGTTTTGTTATTATTTCCATTTTACAGAGGAGGAAATTGGGAATCAGAGAGGTTAAACGAATTACTAGGGTTACATAGCTAGTAAGTTTCTGAAGGAAGATTAGATCTAGCAGATACGGGATTGACCTTGGAGTTAGGAAGACTAGGCTTCAAGCTTCTGTGAATATGGGCAATTAGAAAAGCATTATAGTATCCCTATTGGTGGGGAGATTTTCCACTTTGTGGGGTGGGAGGTTCTCAAAATAACTGAAGTCACAGGTGTGGACCGTAAATTAAAAGTTATTCTCATAAAAGTTGTTTAAACAAACATGAAATAACTGCCCCCACCCCCAAGCTGGCAATGAATGTAATGAATGCCTGCTAACACTTTACAAATAATAGTTTTCTTGTAGGTGGTCCTCTGTTGCCATCTTGTGGTCAGTTGTGAAAACTGTACTATATTATCGCAATACACAGAAGACTCCTTTTTTAAGAGACATATTTGGTTATCTGTTGGTATCCAGTATCAAGCTACTACCTAACATAGGCGGCAAACAAGTCGCACCAGAAGAGCTAAAAAGCCCAAGGGGCTATTCAAGAAAATTTGTCTTTGGTATTGCTACCTTGAAATAAGAAAAACTAGGGCAAAAAATGAGCAGCAAAAAGCTGCAGTCATATCAATCCTTTTGCTACTTTGCTACTTTACCACCATTATCTTTATTGAATTTAGTCCAGGAGTCACGTTGAAGTATTGCAGGACTAATTAAAATTCAGATCAAAGGCACAGTGGGACAGGGAACCAGAGGAACTGGGCTCTAATCTCAAATGCTAAAATAAAAACTTAGGGTATGACCTTAACTCAAGTAAATTTGCCCTCAGCCATTGTTTTCTCTAGTGTCAAACTAAGGGACTGGGACTAGGTTCTGAAAACCCAATATGAGCCCTGGCCTACTTGATGGTGGGATGCAGACCACCTGAAATATTTAACAAAATCAATTTGTACTTTATTTTAACTAGTACACATGAACTATCAAGTTAATTAGGATCTAATAACCTAAAAGTTCCGGCTATGTGGCCAAACTCTAAATGAGTCAGCCTATCTAGTTTTATAAAGTGCATTATCTTTTGCTATATTGATGAGAACAAAGCTGTAATAAGAGCTGGAGTCAGAAATGGAGATGTGCCCTCACAGCAACTTAGTTAAATGCAAACATTATCACTGATTTGATGGAAGCGAATTAAAAATTAGCACTAAGACTAAAAATATGCTATGTTGTAGGAGCAAAGATTATTTTTTTTAAGAGAGAGTGGGAATTACTTTGTTACTTCTCTTTTAAACAATCCTATTTATGAATAAAAGATAGACTGATGGAAAATAACAGTTGTACAGCTATTTTCTAAATATGTATCCATAAAAGAATAGAAAGTCTCGAAGAACAATTAAAGGCTGAAAAGGATCTGCACCAGTGGAGGACCAACAGTGCTGAGATCACAAATAATCCATCCCAGTACCTATGAGTGAATGACCATAATTATACTGCTGTTATAGAGTACAAAAAGATGTGGCCCCTACTAACACAAAACAAAACCAAAAAAAGTAGGGCACCTTGCAGAAGATAGGAAAGCAGATTTAGAGCTGGGAGGGACTCGCTCATTTTAGAAGGAGCAAGAGAGAGGAGTTAGACTCGTAATCTGACAGGATTTGAACTCATCTTCCTGAATCTCAAGTCTAGCTCTCCATCCACTGCCTAAGCAACTTAAACATGATAAACTATATATTTCTTTCCCCTCTAAAACTCATTCTACAAGACCTGCAGTACAGGAAGACGTATTCTCAGTTTTCCCATCTGTAAAATAGGGATGCTAACAGCACCTACCTCCTAGGGTTGTTGTGAGGATCAGAAAACCTAACATTTGTAAGGTGTTTTGCAAACCTTAAAGCACTATATAAAACCTATCTAATGTATTATTGTTGTTGTTCTCGCTAGGTAAAAATTGTCCCCAGTAAAGTTACATGCTCATTCATCAAGCTGATCAGTCTTTCCTGGGTTGGCGAGGGCCCCACTCTTTCAAGTTCTAAGGGAGATTGCAGTCTGAAGGGGCGGGGCTTCCGGTCGCCTGACCAATCAGATAAGGGCAGGGAGCAGGATCAGAGGAGAGCGACTCGGCTTCCTGGAGAAACTTTTCCGGCCTGAGGAGGGGGGAGTGACTTAGGGCATGCCTCGCAATCTCACAACAGCCTCCGACGCCCCCTCCCTTCCGCCACCTACCCCAGCTGCTCTTCTCCTCCCCTTTCCCTGCTTTCCCTTTGGCCGGCGGGGGCAGGGCTGTGGGCCCGCGTGAGAACTCAAGCTTGGGCCTGTTCGGCCGCCATTCCTCGCCGTCCTTACCTCGGGCCGGGCCCACGGCGGAGAGAAGCGTCCACATGAGCCCGGTCGAGGTCCGGACTCCGGGAGCTATGCTCTCGCTGAGCCGTTTCACGCGCAGGAACAGCGAAGAGTGACCGGCGTTACTTCCTGGTGGCGACGTGCCCGCTCCTTGCGGATCGCTGGGACGTGCGCACTCCCGCGAACAACTCCCCGCTTTACCCTCCACGGATCCAGAGATTATAGAGAAGGGAAGAAATGGGAGTGAGGGAGAGGAAGAGTTGGTGACTGCCCCGCCACCTGGTGGTTGGCGGAGGGAAAACAGCCTAGACTGCGTGACTGATTTTTTTTTTTTTGCCCAGTATTACTTCATAGGATTTAGAACTGGAGGGGACTTTAAATGACCATTTAATTCCCAACCCCTCCTCAGTTTGCACATTAGAATCTTGATGCCCAGCGAAGGAAAGGGACTTTCCAAAGATCACACAGAGTAATTCAGCGTTGGAATTCTAATCATATCCAGAAATCAATTACAGGCCACGCTACATTTGCCTCTCCACAACAAGCACCTTAGTACAATGCCTGGCACGTAGTAGGTGCTTAATAAATATTTATTGAATTGAAGCTACTGAACCAAGATCCAGTGAAGTTCAGTTCAGTTGAACAATTGAATTATATGCCTATTATACCTCAAGCTATATACTAGGTGCTAGCAAACACGGATGGCCCTCAACAAGCTTATATTTTATCTCAACATAAATTGCTCTACTTTTTTTTTCTTGTGAAGGGGCAAAAAAACCCGGAAATGTACCCCTAAGTAGGATGAAAGACCAGACTGATGCTTCAAAAAAACCGAAATCTTTTACAAAAATGTTGAAGTGCTGAGTACTATAGATTTTCAGATTTTAAAAATTCATTTTCACTCATTTATGTTGTATTATGATGTTTCTTAATCTGTAAAATGAGGGGATTGGAGTTGGTGGCTTCTGAGGACACTTCCTACTAGGATCTGTGGTCCTATGATGAATTTCTTCCAAAAAAGAGTTTTAATGTTGCTAGCTCTGCTTTTTAGATTGAGATAAATCCTGGAGGAGTGATGTGTGTGACCATCAACAATGCAAGATATGCCAGAGCTAAGATGAAAATTGAAATTGTTGTTTCTGTCTATTGCTTAGCAACTGTAAAGCCCTGCTGCTCTGAGGCTAAAAAAATAATGAAAAGGAGAAGCTTGAAAGATCATACCCTATGACCAGGTAGAATTTTATACCAGCAATGCAGGGCTACTTCAATGAAAAAACTGTAAGCATAATTGACCATATCAATAACAAAATCAACAAAAATCATGATTATATCAATAGATGCAGAAAAAACCTTTGACAAAATACAACACTCATTCCCATTAAAAACACTAGAAATTATTGGAATAAATGGAGACTTTCTTGAAATTATAAGTAATATCTATCTAAAACCAAGAGCAAACGTTAATAAGGATTAACTTAGAAGGTCAGATCCTAATAAGAGCAGAAGTAAAGCAAGGATGTCACCACTGTTATTCAATATTGTATTGGATACACTAGCTATAGCAATAAGACAAGAAAAAGAAATTGAAGGAATAAAAATAGGCATGAAGATACAAAACTATTACTCTTTGCAGATGATATGATGGTATATTTAGGAAATCCTAGTTTTTTGGCTCCGGTGTCCCCCCCCTTTATGTTTCATTTCCTCGTTAGAATATAGATTCTTTGAGAGTAGACACTATCTTGTTTTCTTGTATATGCATCCTCAGAGCACAGGACTTGGCACATAGTAAGTGCTTAATGAATGCTTTATCTTTCTATCTTTCCCCAACTTCCCCTCTCAATACCTGTCTATCCACAGACACTATTATACTCAAATATTTCTAGTAAAATGAATTTTGCCTCAATTATGTAGAGGTCAGAGATTAAGTAAAGTTAGGTAGATAACCCAACCTCTGCAAAAATGTTGGGAATTTCCTAATAGGGCTCACATCAATTGTGACTGAATTCCTACTGATTGTCCCCTCTCAGTTGTGCTTCTGGGTCTCTGGACTTGGCAACCTTGCCCTAGCTGGTACCTTCCCCCATCCTTCCAGCTTTTCATTTCCATTTATGTGTTGTCCTCCTTTATTAGATTATAAGTTCCATTAGGGCAGAGACTGTCCTTTTGCTTGTATTTGTATTCCCACCGCTTAGCACAGTAGCTGGTACACAGTAAGTACTTAATAAATGCTTGTGGCCTTCCTAGCCAGTCTACCTCTAAAGTCAGAGTAGGGAACCACCTGGAGCTTAGGAGTCATTCTATTGCACCCAAGGCTTAAAATCAGTTAATTATTATCAAATAATTTCAGTTAATTAACACTTTAAAATTGCCTATTATGTGTCTGATACTATGCTAAACTGGAGATACAATCACAAAAAAGAAAGATAATCCCTGCCCTAAGAAGCTTACAATCTTTTGGGGAGAAAAAAAAAACACACAAAAGGAAGCTAAAAAGAAGGGTAGGAGAGGGTACCCAGTGGGAATGTTTTTGGGTTTTGTGTCCAAGTACAAATGAATGCAACCAGGTGGGAAATGAAGAGAGAGCTGGCCTTCTGGCCCTTTTTAAGTGGAAGATCTGGGTGGACCTTGGCACTCCCATCCTCCAATCAGAGGGGCAGAGGAGGTGTGAGTACCAAGGCTTGATTCAGTCTTGCAGGATGATGAGATTCTTGGTGAAATAACAAAATAATGCACCTATTTATGCAATGTCTCATTAGCAGAAGTTACTTGTCTGTACCCTAGATCATTTATATTGTTTTAATTAATCTTTTTCAAGTGAAGATCCATCTTCTCTCCCATCTACCTCTTCTCCCACCCCCAACTTTTGAGAAAAGAAAAACAAAACCCCTATTACAAACATGTATAGTCCAGCAAAAAAAATTCTTGTATAGGTCATGTTAAAAAAAATATCTTTTTAATACATATCTTTCTTAATGGTGAGGGTTTTTTTTTCTTCTGCTACTATATATTTCTATACTTTGCTGGTGTAGCCAATCAGAATAAAGCAAGCATTTCCTTTGATTTTTGTTGCTCTTCTGCATAAAAGAAACCTTACAGAAAAACGGAATTTTAGGGGCAACTAGGTGGCCCAGTGAATAGAGCTCTGGCCTTAGAGTCAGGAGAACCTGAGTTCAAATCCAGCCTCAGACACAACACTTACTAGGTGTGTGACCTTGGGCAAGTCACTTAACCCTGATTGCCTCACCAAAAAAAAAAACAAAACCAAAAAAGCCAAACCTGAATTTTAGTTGGTGCTCAGAGATATCATCTCTCTCTGTGCAATTTGCATTGCAAGTTAAACATCTCTCCGCCAGCTACCATCTCAGTTTTTCTCTCAGGTGCCATGATACTCTATGGTCTTTTGGACAACTTTCTGACCTATATATATTTCTAATGCTAATAACTACAATTTACGTAGAGCACCCTGAGAAAATTGGTGGCTGAGATATATATCATAAACCTGAACAAAGAACAAAAATAAGTTACTGATATTTTGATGGTAATTTAAGTTTGTAAAGAGCTTTACACAGATTATTTCATTTAAGCCTTAACCACCCCCTTGGGATATCACTGGCAATATTATCCCCAATTCACTTTCCATAAACCTGCCAAAGTGATGATTCCAAAAGCATAGTTTTGACCATATCTCTTTCCTAATCAAGTATTCCCATCTAATGTCTATGAGAAAATTAAAACTCCCATTTGGCTTTTAAATCCCTTCACAACCTGGCTCCAGTTTATTTTTTCAGTATTACACTCTACATTCCAGCCAAACTGGCCTGTTTGCTGTTTCCTTTACAGAACAATCTGTCTCCCATTTCTATATCTTTGTACAGGCTGTTCACTCTCCCCTCCCCACCCCACCCATTCCCTTCCCTCCATGCCTGGAAAGTACTCAACCTTACCTTTTCTTCATGGACTCCTTGGGCTTTCTTTAATACTCACTTGCATTTTCTGCAGGAAAGCTACCCAGATCCACCCAGTTATATATAAATATATACACTCTTCTACCAGAAATTGCTTGTATCTATTTTGTATTTAATGTCCTGCGTGTATGTTGTTTTCTCCCAATAAATGTAAGCTCCTTGAAGGATAGGCTTCTTTTTGTGGGGAGGAAGCGTTGTCTTTGTATCCCCAGAATCCAACAAGATGCCTGGCATGTTATAGATGTTCCCTAATGCTTGTTGAATGAATGATTGATCAAATAAATGAATGAATGAATATCAGAATGTAGATTTGAACCCAAATCTTCCATATTGAGAGGACAAAAGAAGAGTGGCCAACATTTGAGATTGCGTTATCTTCAGATATCATTGACTTCAAGTCCACTAAGTCACAGAAAGTTGATGCTATCTCCTCACCTCTACCTTTTGGATTCCTTGGCTTCCCACAAAATTCAGCTGAAATCTCATTTCGTTTGTACTAGGGCCTTCCTTATGACATTAGCTCCCATTAACCCTGTATATGCACCCAAGTATATATGCATACTTGAAGGACACTTGAAGAGATTCAATTAGATAATTCTTAATTAGAAAATTAGTGAGTTGTGCACTCACTATGTGCAAGACCCAGAGATTACAATGACAAAAAAGTCCTTCCCTCTGCTCTACCCACTCCACCCCCAATAATGTAGTAGCAAGCTGATGCGGAAAAGAGTATTGTTTTTTATATAATCAGGATTTCCTACAGTAACCCTTTCCTCCTCCTTTCTAGAGCATCATCTCACATCATTTATTTTACAGAAAAAAAGGAAAAGAAAAAAAAACTTCTTTGGGTTTGTCAAACATGAAATTACCAAGGTTTTTTACTACTGTGTATTGCGTACCTAATCGATTTCACTGATCCACCAGTCTGTTTCTCAGCAGTACCAGATTGTTTTCATGATTGCTGCCCCCCCTTTTATTTGCTATTGATTCCCTTGACATTCTTGACCTTTTGTTCTTTCTGATTAATTTTGTTATTTGTTCTAGCTCTATAAAATAATGCTTTTTCTTTGGAAAGTCACTTTCCCTCGAAGGGCATCAAGATTTTAATCTGTAAATTGGGGAGGGGTTGGGAATTAAATGGCATTTTAAAGTCCCTTCTAGTCCCATAGTTCTAAATCTTATGAAGTAATACTGGACAAAAAAAAATCAGTCTTGAAGTCTAGACTAACTAGCTCGGAATGGCAAAGGAAAGTGAATATGGGTGAAATATCTGGGCAAGGGCAAGGTGAGTTCAACTGGGAATGAAGTGAGCTTGGCTAGCTATCCTCACAAAACAGCAATTTTGGACAGTCAGAAGAGCAGGCCCCAGCAGGGAGTCATGACATTTTCTTGGGACTTCTCTCAACCTTGGGACTTCTCTGAGATGCCTTACAACCAAAGACTCCAGGATATCTCCCTTTTCTGGCATAGTTCAATTCTTTTCTCCTTTTTCCTTAGATGTTGCTAGAATACCAAAAGTTATTAATTGGGCATACTCTTTGACCCAGCAAGTCCATTACATATATTGCAAAGTACCTCCATTTTGTGAAGTCAGCCAGTCCAGTCTGCCTTCATTCCCTTCCCCTTCTTTTTCCTCACTTTCTGGACATGTCTCTTCAGATACACATGATTATAAATATTGGGTTTACTTGGCAAGCTACAGGAGTAATGTAATTACTTAAAACCAAGATGGAGTTATTTAGGTTTAAAGTTAAAGTCCATTTCAATAAATAAAACTGCTGAACAGCAAATTAAAAACATGACTTCTGAACCTATATTTGAAGCCCAAATCTGACACATTAATTAATAGCTGTGTGACTCTTAGCTTTTAAGGTCTTCATCTATAAAATGAAGGGATTGAGCTAGAATGGCCTCTAAGCCTTTTAAAACTCTAAATCTTTGATCGTAATTGTACTAGTTCTAGAACCATAGTATGAATTTATGTGATATTTAGAATCTTTTTATCTTCATTTCTAGTTTGCTAATGATCATTGTACACTTTTTAGTACTTAAAAATATTTCATATGTATTAACTCAAGACATGTTTCCTTATAGTCAATTGTACCTACTATGTTTTGCAGACTGTGTACCTGAAGAAACTTTATGCTCTAGAACCTGCTGATTAAGCACTAATTATGCCAGGATCACTCCCTTCAGAAATATTGGGGAAGTAGGAGTAAATAACCTCCATTAAAGTTGTCATCCATGCCTCCTGTGTGGAAAGCAACTCTGGGTTCCGAGGCCATGGTAGCCCCAGCACAAAATCTGGAAGGTCCTTATAAACAAATTTAGAAAGGTTTAGAAAACAGGCTAGGTAATAAACTGAACTTGTGTCTGCCATCTAAGCATAAAGACGTGGAGAGACAGCCTCATTTAGCAGACAAGTCACTTAACCTCTCAGTGTTTCAGACAATTCTCTAAAATTTTTAAGTTCCAGCCGTTGAAAACCTGTAATTCTAACAGTAGAAACCCAGATCCAGTCTTTATCCCCTCTCTGATGCATCATTATTTTACTGATGCATTTACTTATGGTTTTCTATTTATACCTCATTACTGTTGAGGTTCAGGGGCTTAGGGGTGCTGGGACCCCAAAATCACCACACACAGGCCCTGTCCAAAAGAATTCGACCCAAGCCTTCTTTCAGCCAAAGACAAGGTTTATTAGAACATCCTCCATATTGACCAGACTCTTAAGGAATCTGAACATTAGTGTGTGGGACAAGTGAAAGTTTTCATGTGAGATGTAAGCTATGCTACAAAAATGTAGTAAGGCTTCAGCATGAGCTGGGCCTAAGTTTTACTTTCATTTTTGGGGAATGGGGCTCTGCACCAGCTGCCCATTCCACTCCCTTGTTTTGTACCCACCCCCTCTTTTGTTTTGTACCTTATCTTTACCAAATAAGGTAATCCTCTAGCTCCTAAGCTTGTTTTCAGTAAAATGTATCTCTTGGGTTCTAAATATAGACTGTGAGGTCTCTTGCCTCAACCAATGAGGATAAAGAGATTGAGAGAAACAAGTGGGGAGGGGGGCATTTTGGAGTGGTTTGTCTAAGAGTATGTAACTGCTTGCTGCTGTTTGTGCTGGGCCTCACTACTCCAGTGCACCCTGGGTAGGTGACACCTAACTCCCCCGAGAGACTTGCTAAAATAAAACCTTCTGTTTTCTCCCTGGAGAAACCTCTGAATTTTTATTTGGGTAAGTGGTCTCAATCCCACTCATTAGTGAGCTATCGGCTGGATTATAAGAATCCGAGCACCTTACTGGAGATAAGATGGACCTTATACACAGAAAGACTGTGGGAGGGATGTAGGAGTGGCCAAGTAATTTGAGGTGACTGGAGGAGGGGTCTAAGGAACCTCTGGATGGGAGTGGCCAGTAAGCTCCAGTGAACAGAACGCCTGGGACCTGGACCATGTGGCTAGGGGAGAATGGAATTTGACTGTGGGAAGTGGCCTGGGGCCGTAGGGTGGGGTAAGACAATAAGCTAGGTGAAGGGTAACAGAATTGGGAGATAAAGTTTAGGCAATAACAAAAGGCCGGTTGATGGGATTATAGCCTGAGCCAAAGGCCAGAGATTTGGCCATGTGGGAAAGTCCAGGGTTTTTCCTTTTTGAGGTCTAGATCCTTTCCTCATCAATTACCACAAGTAGCTTGGATGGTTGAATAAAAAGTGGAAGATTTTAGTTGGGTCTTAAAAGAAAGCCAAGGGAAGCAGTAGGCAGGTGAGGAAGGAGAGCATTCCAGGCACAAGAGACAGAGAAAATGCCAAGAGCAGAGTTGGAGTGTCCTATTCCAGGAACAACAGCCAGGAGGCCACTGGTCACTGGAATACTTGGTGGGGGGTAAAGTGTAAGAAGACTGGAAAGGTAGAGGGGTTATGAAGGGATTTGAATGCCAAACAGAGGATTTTAGTTTCAATCCTGGAGGCAGCTGGGAGCTTCTGAAGTCTTTACTTGTGCTTTAGTTCTTAAAAGCAAAAGCAAAGCCGGAATTAAAAGCAGCAAAACCTCAATTCCATGTAAAACAGCCATTTATTTCAGTGGTAGTGCCCTGGGTGTCGTATGAAAAGCCAACAAAAATACTCCACGAATTCTGAGCTTCCTACAAAGGATGCTCTTAGAATTAGAAGGGCTTAAGTGTCCACAGGTAGAATAATGCAGAGATTTAAAGAACAAAGGCCCCAGGAGGTGGTACACTGTAGGTGGGCTGGGCTTGACCAATGGGAAGTAAGTGGATTGTTCCAAGAAGACCCCAAAATCAAGATAAGGGTCGAGCCAGCTCAGACCAGTTAGGGTCAACCTGAGGACACCTGAAAAGTGCTAGTGCCCCTGCTTAATGAACTTCATTACTACTATCTGACACACCCCGCATAAAATTAGAACCTCATTAACGAGTCATGGGACGTATGACCAAGGGAGGGGGAACATACTCGAGCATATCAAGGGGAAACATGTAAGGAAAGGTGTAACCTGGGAAGGGTTGGACCAATCCCGGCCTGGGAGGTTTCCCGCCGAATTTAACAGCATAAAAGCGCACTTTCCCTTGCACTCAGGGCCCACCCCTCCTGAAGAGGGGTGGAGCCCGCTTCTGGCCAGAAACGTCTAAATCCTCTGGACTTTCTTTATAATAAATTTTCTTGATACTAAATTTTTGGTGTCAAGTCTATTTCTAACAGATGCCTTTCCTGATCTCTCCAGTTATTCGCAAATTCTTCCTCCTGATTCTCGTAGACATGTTTGCCTCCCCTCCCCATGGAAGCGTCTTGAGAAGACACCATTTAGTTTGTGTCTTTCATAAATGTTTATTAAATTGAAAGACTACAGGAGACCTGGCAGGTTTTCTTCAGTGCTGATGCCTTGTTATATATATAGTGGTATGCAGTGGGAAAAGTTCTGGGTCAGGACTCAGAGCAAGTCACTTCATCTCTAGGGGATTTACCTTCTTTTCTTAAAATTTAAAGGTTTAATTGATCAAAGTCAGGTCTCTTCCACTACTAAATCTGTAACCGTGTGCTTTCTAGCAATGTGTACTAACATTGCTTTTGAGACACAAAAGAAGAACTCATAATTGAGCACCTTCAGTCATTTATCAGTTAATTACCTAATTAGCACCACACAAGCAAGTTAATACAGCCCAATCTTTGTATTTGGCAAACTGCACACGTCAGGAGAGGCACTGACAGAAACATGCTTTCACCTCCTTCCTTTCCTCCGGGTTACGACCGTAAAAGGGCAAAACTGGTTGGAAAGTGAGGGGGAAAAAAGCCCTGGGAAGAAAGGAGTTAACAGGAGCAGCAGGCACGGACTTCGGCCCCAGTGTTCGGGAGGAACCGGGGCAAAGTTGAGAAGACCCCAGACAAAGTCACGCGCAGCACGGCCCCGGCCCCGCCTCTCCCTTTTTAACCCGCCCCCTACTCGCCCTCGCCCCGCAAACGTGTTTGTCTGTAACCCAAAGCGATGGCGCTGCGAACCGGTCTGTGGGCGCCTTGGGCCCTGCGGCCTTTTGGCCTCCCTCCTCAGCGGGTAAGGCCGGCCTCTTTCGCCCTGGTTGCCGCGGGGACGGGAGGACGGGGCAGGGCTGGCGTCGCAGCTCCGGGCGCTGCAGCTGCGAGCGAGGCCTGCGGGGCTCGAGGGCCACGGAGGGGCTGCGAGGGGGGCTGCGGCGGAGAACGCGGCCATTTTCTTGAACCTCCTCGCGTCCCGCCTTCTCCCGTCCGCTCTTTCCCCTCACCCCCCACCCCACACCACCCCCCAACCCCGCGGCTGCGTGTGTTAGCCGGAAAAAGGAAAGTCCTTTGTTGAACCTTGTATGCCTCCTGCTCAGTTGGGGGGCTTTGGTGCTCGCATTTAAAATTAGATCAATTTAAATATGTAGGAGTTCCTGCTCCCTCCCCCGCGGGTGGAGAGAAAGTGCCCTTTCCCCATTCTCTCGGACTCTTCGCCCCTATGCACCCCCCACCTCTCCATTCCAGAGTCGACCAGAACTCGGAAAAACTTGAAGCAAACAGAAAAACCTCGAGTGGTGAAGGCGACGGCTCTCCTCTGCCTTTGGGGAATTTGGGCCACTGTCTAAGTGAACTAAAGAATAAGCATTTATTGAGCGCTTACTGTTTGGAAAGCACACAGCAGCATAGTAATTCATTTATGCTGGTGATTTCAGTTTACAAAGTACTTGGTTAAAAAAAAAAAGCAATACAAAGAAACAAAACAAAAACCCCTGTGAGGTAGTAGGTTGTATTATTCTCAGATGAAACTGTGACTTCTGAATAGTCATACATAGAGTGTGCGTGAATGAGTGAATAATAGCTCTCTTCTTCCAAAGACCTGTTAGTTGTTGCCTTGGTGACCTGGGGCATTAAGGGACTAGCTGGTATCTTAGTCTTCCTGACTCCTGGTTGTACTGTAAATTGCCCTATTAGAATATAAGCTTCTCGAAGGCATGGGCTGTCTTGTGTGCTTGTACACACAGCACTTGGCATAAGGCCTGGCACATGGTAAGTGCTTAATAAATGCTTTGTCTCGTTCTCTTTTCCCACCTACCCCTCTCACCTCCCCGCTGCTGCTTGAAGAGTTTGGAATTTTTATTTTTTTTGAGTAAGAAGGGTTTTATTTTTTGAACAAGATTTATTCATGTGTATAGGATATGTTTATTATTGTTTTCTCCGTATAAAGACAAAGTTTTGGGAATACAAAGAATTAAGATAATTTGTTTATTAGTTCACACGTAAAGGACAAAATTATTAACTCAGTGTAGTAGAAAAAAAGTAGTGAAGTTGACACACCTACCAGCTGTTGGACCATAGGCAAGTCACTAAATCTCTCTTAGCCTCAGTTTCACAATCTGCTTCATGGGCATAATAATTTTTGTAGGTACGTAATTATAGAGCTGGAAGGGACCTAAGAGACTGTCTTGTCATACTTGTTCATTTTACTTATGAGAGACTGAGGCCCAGGGCAGTTAAATGAATTACCCAAGGTCGTACCAGTAGTAAGCATCAGAGGTGAGATGTAAACCTAGGTCATCTGGTTCTAGAACCAGCAGTGTTCTTTTCTCTGTTATTATTCTGCCTCCCTAATAATAATTTACAAAATGCTTTACACACATTTTCTCGTTTTAGCTTCACAACAACACTGAGGTAGTTGTTGTTATCCCAGGTTTATAGAATATGAAACTGAGTCTGATCCAAAGAGGTTAATAACTTTCCTAAGGTCACCAAGCTAGAGGCATGATACAAATCAAGGGCCGTGGTTGTCCAGGCTCCAAGAACAGTGCTCTCTGAGTACACTGTCACTACAGTGGCAGGAAGTACAGGCTTTGAGGGGGTTAGTTTCTGAAATTAGCATGTAAACTGAAAATCCTTGTCTGGTTAAAAATTATACTCTTTCTGCAGTACTTCATCAAGGTGAACAGCCTCTGGAAGGTTAAAACAATGTAGATCAGGGTAACTGGCAAGCCGTAGCCAAAGCTGTGGGATAGTGATTGGCTCTCCTGACTGACGCCTAAAGCTCCGAGGTATGCAGCTGTTGCCTCTTTCCCTAGTGGGAAAGGTTTGAGACATTAGGGGACAAAGGGCAGATTTATGTTTCCCATTTCTGGGCTCCTCAGGTGCCTGAGGTTATTGATTGGAACAGGAGTGGGGAAGAGGAATGTTGGAAGTGTACAATGCAGATTCAACTGAGTAAACATTTAGTAAGTTCCTACTCTGTGCCAGGCATAGTCTTAGGCAGGCATTTTTAACCTGAGGTCCATGAACTTGTCCATTTGAGAATATCTCTTGTGAAAGCCTGCTTATTCTTACTAGTATCCTTATAGAGAACGTCTTCAGTGTTGGTACAGATGACTCTTACAAGGATTTTATATAAATGAGAAAGTAGTTGGTATTCTCTTGATTGCTTTTCTCTAGTATTTATAAGGTTCAAGATTTTTTCCATGCCTTCCTTATCTTTCCCTACTTAGGGTACTGTCTATATTAATACCTCAACACCCCATAATTTTGTCGTGTCCAGCACAGATCTTCTCTGTGTACTTACACTTGGTCCGCTCTGGCTGCTTTTCCCTCTTTGTTCTGTACCATTCCTACCTCTTCCAGAAGCATGTCTGGGACTGTGATGTAGTGTAGTTACTTCATCCTCTTTGAGGATGAGAAGAAATTGTAACAGTAATCTTTGCAGAACTTTGCTATTTTTCTCACGTTTGTAGTCCTTGCATTTCTGTCCTTTTATGTTTTATACCTTACTCCCTATCACATACTCTTCGATTAAGTGACACTGCCCGTCCGCCTTGCTGTTCCAGGAACAGGACACTCCATCTCATAGCTCTGGGCATTTTCTCTAGTCTTTCCATGCCTGGAGTATTCTCCTTCATCATCTCTGCCTATTGCCTTTCCTGGCTTCCTTTAAGTCCCAACTAAAATCCCATCTTCTCCAGGAAGCTTTTCCCAAGCCTTCTTAAATCTAGAGCCTTTCCTGTTTCTCATGTAGATAACTTGTTTGTATATATTTGTTTGCTAGTGATCTCTCACATTAGATTTGTAAGCACCTTGAGGGCTGGGACTGTCTTTGCCTCTTTTTGTATCCCCAACACTTAGAACAGAAAGTGTCAATAAAATAAATAAATAAAATGTATGCAAAAGCACTTTTTAAACTTTTCAGTGGTGCACAAATATGTTGTTATTGCCAACGATTTTCTCTTATTCCTCTCCTACCCCTCTGCCCCCCTCCAAATCCATCAAAAAACATACCACACAAATAGAAATCCATGGTAGAGCTTTTGCTGTAGTAGAAGAAGATTTTCCATTTTTGCTAAGTAATGACAGTCATCAGCCTACACACAAACTCACTGATTCATCATCTTAATGTCATAATTCTGGGGAGGCAGGTTGCAGTCTTTAAGCAAAATTACCATTTCTGTAGAAGTAGTTTATTGTAGGTTGCTCAGCTTATTATGCCTAGGCAAAAATGGGAGAGACAAATAAATTTCTTTGTCAGCAGAAAACTAAAGAAGTAATAGTCCACTTACACTTTTGCATTGCACATTGGCAAATTCATGTCCCAAGTTTTATCGAGTTTTCAGCTTAGTTTTTAAGGTATTGAGGAGCTCATATTTTGCTTGGGAGGGGACATAAAAGTACTTTTTTATGGGAAAACAGTAATGGGTTCCAACTTGAGGGAAAAAAATGGTTTGCTTTTGTTTTAAGGCTTGATAGCTAATGTATAAAAGTATTGGACTTCCACCTTCGCTAAAGTAATCATAATAACTCATGTTTATATAGTACTTTTCTCACAACAGCCCTATTAGAGTAGAATCTACTCAGTAGATTGTTCAAGTATTATTAGTCCCATTTTAAAGGTTAGGAGAAGCCTAACTAGGAAACTGTGAGTTCAGGAAAACCTGAGGTCTCATCACACGTCTTATTGGCAATTGGGAGTGGTAGCAGAGTCCATATGAGGTGGTAATAGTAACCACAGTAGTTGGTCACCCAGCAGCAACCTGGAGATGAATGTATCTAGGACAATGCAGCATCTGGAGAGATGCTTAACAGATGATTAGCTTAGCCCAGATGCAGTTGTGCTCAGCAACGAGCCAGGGCAGCCCTGATATCCTCCCCTTCCTTGGCACCTCACAGAGCTAAACAGTGATTTTCACAAGGATCTCCCAATTAGTAATGTCAGACCCAGGATTTGACTTCATATTTGCCAACTCTTGTAGTTTAATCATTCCACTTGGATACAACTGGAATCCAACTCTTCATGACTGCGTTTGGGGTTTTCTTGGCAAAGACACTGGAGTGGTTTGCCATTTCCTTCTCCATTCCAACTCTGTACCAGTATTCGTTCTGCTACACCACATTCTTTCAAAGATAAATATTGTGCAAAACCTGAAGAACTGAATACGTGGAAAATTGTATATGCTATAAGACTGGTTATATGTTGGTAAGTTTTTCTAAACTAACTTTTTTTAAAGTTCCTTTTTTATTCTGTTATAAGGAATGGCTTGCTGGATAGGGGATGGAGGGAAATGGATATATTCGGCAACAAAATTGATACAAAAATAAAATATTTAAATAAAAATTAAAAGTGGCCAAGAAGATTAAATATTCCTTGGAGCAGGACTATAATAATAAGTTGATATCTTTGGGGTCTGTTTTCAGTTCCCACAGAAACATTTGGCCTTTTTTTATTTAAACCCCAAGGAGCAAAATTTTAGATGAGAGACCATAGTGGAGTGCAACAGGTGTTGACTACGGAGTCAGGAAAGACCTGAGTTGAAATTCTGCCTCTGCACTTACTAGCTGTGTGTGTGACCATGGGTGAATTACTTAATTTTTTCTGAATTTCTGTTTTCTCTCCTGTAGTATGAGGCTAATAATGCCTGTAGAACCAATCACACTGTTGTATATCACCCCATCTAGAGTTACCCAACTAGTCATCCACAGTTACAGGTTGGGGATCCCACAGGGCAGCTGATTACTACTCTTTCCAAGTTCTATTAGATAACCTAGGAGGTATAGTGAGATTTTTTTTGCCCCTAGGCCCCCACCTAAAAAAGCTCCCAATTAGCTTTTAGAAAAATTTACTGAGAAGGCATAGCCAGAATTATTGGTGCATACCATTCCCCCCAAACAAGAGACATGCTCACCTCTTAGACACACAAGATCCCTGGGGACTGTGAACTCATATTTAAAGTACAATAAATATAATAAGTATATACATAAACAAATATATATTTATATTATATATACAATATAAATATGTAAATTAAATAAGTATGATAAATATAATAATAAAAGTATAATAAAGTAGTGAAGTATATGTGTTGGGCTACCTCTCAATTCTGGTCCAAGAAGACCTTTTCTCCCTTTACTTAGTGCTCTTGAAGTTCCTTTTAGGATACAGTATTCTGCTGGCTGAGTCATCAGCTGCTGGACTGTACCATGCTACTGCTACTCTTCCCCACTTCTACTCAGGTCCCAAGTTGGGGAAGGTACTTAGTTGCTGTTTTGGCTCCATGCCAAACTCAGCTGCAACCAATCATCTGCTGCCCTATCTTTCCAGATGTTGCATTGCCCACCAAATCATTGCTTGGGCATGCGATGGGCATCCCACACCAGACTGCTTCTGGGTTGTATTCTAACTCCTGTGGCTGCTGCTACTCCTCTATGGATTTTGCTACCAATTTCAGTTGGCACAGGGACCTATAGAGGGAATCTCAGGATCTCCTCATGTCCTCTTAGCTAGCTACCTTTTGACAAGCCCAAAATCAGTCTACAAACATAAATTAAGAACTTGCTATATACTAAGCCTTGTGTTGAGGACTGGGGAGACAAAGAAAGACTAGAACATAGCTCTTGCCCTCAAGGAGTTCACATTTTAATGGAATCAGCGCCATTAAATGTCTAAGTATGTACAGATAGGTCCCTATTAGTACAAATATTGAATTCCATGAAGTGGTGGTATTATTCAGTTTCTTATTGCATATTTCCATTGGTCTGAAAGTTACCATACTTTACATAATTACAGCTTCTAAGTGCAGTTCCACTTGACTAGATTTATTATTTGCACTATTCAGGACTCAGTTGAACAAGGTATATGCAGAGTAGATGAAAAGTAGGCACTGGAGTAGGGAGGAAGAACTGGAAAGACCTGTAAACAAAGGCTTATTCATATCTTATCAAGTTTATTGAGAATTTATCATATTGATCCTCTTGCCATAGAATCAATTTTTAAAAAAAGCCTGCTTTTTCTCTTTTTCTTCCTGTCTTAAATGGTTAATGAATAGCACTAATAGAAAATTGTGACTCTTTGTAAAGGAACTAAATATGTAAATGACTCTAAATGATGATGATGATGATGATGAAAACTGAGTACTCTTAAGTACTCAGTCTCTAACTTTAGCACCCCCCCTTTTTTTTTAAGTATGCAGATGAATCTACCCAGGAAACCATTTTTGGTGAGAACTACATCCCTAGCTACCATTCACATTCTCCCTCCTCCATCTACTCTCCACCCTCCGTGCAAGGCAAAACCACTCTTCGTCTACTAGTGATACCATTCACTCCTTTTTTTCTCTACCAGATTGATCCTGTGGAGTTCCCATTATTTTCATTTAGCAGCTTCTGAATTTCCCCATCATTTTCGTCAAAGCAGTCTGACATTTGCCAGTGTTCTGATCCAGATGAGCAAATGCAGTACAGTACAACAAATCCCTGAAAGCTGCTTACTTATTTTCTGCTCCACTGTTGCCAGCTATGTGTTGGCTCAACTTTCCCTCCGAGTTAGCAACAAACTGTTCCTGTTCAGAGAAGCGCTCTGATCTGTTGACTTGGATTCTTCTCATAATCATTTTGCTTTGGGGCTGCTGCTTTGGTTGAATGTAGATATTTATGTTGGAGAGGATAATTCTATGATCAGTCCAGTACTCTGCACCACACATTGCTATCCTTACTTTCACATCCTGTCTCTTCTACTTACAATCATATAGTTTATTAAATGCCAGTGTTTGCTGTGAGGGTGCATCCATGAAGTTTTATTGCATTTAGATAAGTGGAAGACAATGTTTGTGATGAGAAGGTCATGAGATGTACAAGTCTTCAGTAGTAAGTGACCATTGCTGTTGCTGTTTGCAACTCCATTCCTCCCAAGGACTCTGCCATGTCTGGTAGTCTGAGCCTAGTCTAGCACTAAAGTCACCCAGAATGATAAGCTTGTCTTCTTTTGGCATACTCTCAAGGTCTCTCTTGAGAACTTTGGAATTGACTGTGTGACATGGGAGACAGTGGCACAGGACTGCCCAGCATGGCATGCCTTATCAGAGAAGGTGCAGTGCTCTGTGAGCAGAGCAGAATTGAAGTGGCTCAAAAGAAATGCAAGATACACAAATTTAGAGAATCCACCCCAAATATTCACAGGGACTATTTGTGCCTTATCTGTGGTAGAACATTGGTCTGATCAGCTATAGTCAGACACACTGAAACTTGACTCTAACATAATTATGTCATTTTGGTCCTCTTTGAGAACGAAGGACAACAGTTGGCCAATCAGATTGATCCCTCTATCACCCCTACTCTCTCACTTACCTTGAATCTCTCTTTGTTTACTGGATGCTTCCTCACTGCCTACAAACATGCTCATGTCTCCCCCATCCTCAAAAATCCCACACCTGATCCCTGATAACTATATTTCTCTGTTTTCATGGCTAGACTCATTATGAAGGCTGTCTACATTGGGTGCCTCCACTTCCTTTCCTCTCACTCTCTTAATTCTCTACAGTTTGGCTTCTGACTTTATCATTCAATCAAAATCGTTAGCTCCTGGAGTTGCTTTGTTTAAAGTGAGTCCCTGCTGGGAGGACGTTGAGTTCCCCTAATTAACTCAAGTTCTAGCATTGGAGCCTGAGAGCAGCTAAAATTCTTGTTCAAGGACCCAGTTTATATCCAAGGAAAGGTGGGGGCAAACCAGAGGCACTGGGAAAAACAAACCTCTTAATGAGTTCAGATGCTACAAGTAATATGTAATAGCAGTGGAGAGCCCTTCAATGGAAAGTTTTATTGGCAAGTGGTAGAGAAGAAGGGGAGGGAGAGGAAGAAGAGATCTAAAACACAACTCAGACATACAAACTAATAGAATAAAACTCATCTAAAGGCAGCACTGCATTGAGGGGCACAGAGACAGTGGAGCCATTTAGCTGAGAAGGCTTTGTTCCCATGGCAATGTCAAGCCTCCTGGGAAGGGAAGTATGCTGAAAAGTATCCTTTCTTAGAGTGGGATACTTAAGCCCTGATTTTGGTGTTGGTCTGGAGCTGGCCGGTTTGCATTTCAAAGTTTAGGGCACATGGGAGGGTGTGTGGGGAGGGTCGGGGTTGAAGTACACAGGTACAGAGAGGAAAGGCAAACTGGTGGTTGGCAAGATTATTATTTTTGAACACCCAGTGCTATTAACCTTAAAAATATCATTTTTTCCATGCCTAGATTCTATAAACTACAGCTTTCCTTAAGGGGGACTGTCATTGTGGTCTCAAGACCACCAGTCCTTATAATACTAATTATTTGTTAATTATCAAATCTAATGGCCCATTTTTTTTTATTAGTCCTCATTCTTTGGTACCTCTCTGCAGCCTTTGACGCTGCCTATCACTTTCTTTTCCTTGATACTCTCTTCTCTTTAGGTTTTCATTCTTCAGGTTTTCCTCCCTATCCCTGTTCCTGTTGAGGATACTACCAGTATCCTCAATGATCTGGGCTCTTTCACAGAACTGGTGCAGGGAATCCACAAAATCTGGTGGATGGGCTATTCACAGCCTATGCAGAAGAGAAGCTAGAGGACTACTCTACTGGATGTGTCATGAGATTTGAGAGACATGCAAATTTATTAAATCATTATTAAATCATGATTTAATGATTAAAAGAACTCTGGTGTGCTCTGAAATACAACTTTAGCTAATTACAGCCTGATGGAAATTATAAGGATCTTGTGTTAACCACACACCCCACAAGATTTGATAACACACTTCTTTTTTCTAATTAAAGCTTTCTGGACTTTTCTTATTTTTGAATATAGTAGAACAGTGTTATATATTATGAATTTATTAGCCAGAGGATCAAATAGGGATATACAAATTTATTTATATCATATATCAGTTTGAACATTTATAATCTATATTGATTTTACTAATTGCTTACTTTTGATTATTTTACTGTAATGAAGAAAATTGGCAGCTAGATGGCACAGTGCATGCAGTGCTGAGCCTGGAGTCAGGCAGACTTACCTTCCTGAGTTCAGATTTGGCCTCAGACACCTACTACATGTATTATCCTGGGCAAGTCACTTAGCCCGGTTTGCCTCAGTTTCCTCATTTGTAAAATGGAAGAAGGAAATGCCAAGCCACTTCAGTATCTTTGTCAAGAAAACCCAAATGGGGTCACAAAGAGTCACACATGATTGAAATGACTGAACAACAAATGAAGAAAAGATTGAGTTGTTAAATCATATAATTTTAAAGATTATAGGGTTGTAGAATCATAAGATTGTTATAGAATCATAGAATTTAGAGCTGGAAAGTAATTTAGAGATGATTTAGTCTAGTCTACTCTGGATATTTTACCTAGGGGAACAAACTGTGACCCAGAGAGGTATAATGAACAGAATTGCTAGACTTAGAGTAACAAAGATGAGTCCAAGTCCTGTCCTGCCCCGGATAGTTACTAGGTGTATGATTCTAGGCAGGTCACTTAATGCTCTCTGAGTCAGTTTCCTCATCTGCAAAGTGGGAATAATAAGGGTAGCTGTGTGGAGTGAATGAGATAATCCATGTAAAGCATTTTACAGATTTTAAAGTGCTATTTAAATGCTAGCTATTATTATTATTATCATCCGATTGTCTGACTCCCAAGTTATTCAGATCAGTTTTAGTGCCAAATTGTTACAAGGAAAACTAATATTTCTTTTCTACAATTTTATTGCATCATGCGACGTTAGGAATAAGTAACATTTTACCAAGTCACTACAAATACAAAAGATATTTAGGATGAGATTTATGTTCATCATAAAACTTTGCTAGAAGAGTTACCTTTAATTATAAAGGTAAGTAATTTATAATTTTGTGCATTTCTGTGTATGTAGACATGATTTGTCATTCAATCATTCATTTATCTTTTGTTGTTTTTTCTTTTTAAGTTTTTCAGTTGTGGAACAAAAGGATTATACAAAAGCATTGAGGCGGAACGAGCTAAATTCTTTCAACCTCTTAAAAAAGTGATGTTACCACCTAATAGTTTTCAAGGGAAAGTAGCTTTCATCACAGGTGGAGGTACTGGTCTTGGGAAAGGAATGACCACTGTTCTCTCCAGTCTGGGTGCAACCTGTGTGATAGCAAGTCGGTAAATGACTTATGTAAAAACTTTCTTTAGTTTAGTAATGAAAATTTGCTTTCTCTGGGTATTGTAATATCAACACATTGTTAATGGATGAGAGGTTAAATAATGTTTTAAATCTTGCCTGATTCCCTTAAAATTTGGGATGTAGTTAGATTATTTGTATAAAATCACTTTAAAGGAAAATTGTGGGTTATTTGACATGAAGGAGGGGATGATGTGCATGGAATTTGGAATATGTAATAACTCACATTTGTATAGAGTATTTTAGGGTTGGTAAAGAGCTTTCCTCAACAGCAATCCAGCACGCATCCTATTTAACAGCAAGGTTAAAAAAATAGTTCAAATGAAGTAACAAAGTTGCTTTAATTGACTGTCCTATTTTCAGTGGCAGTAATTAATTTTCCTCAAGGAGATAATTAATCTTCTACCTAGGGTAATGTAGATTAGAATACCATTTTCAGCGAGATTGACAGCTACTGTAGTAACATTTGTCTTGATAGATTTTGGGGTGGCAGTAATAATAATGAAGGGCAAATGTATACAAGAACATGTGTATTTATTTACTACTGACATCTCGTGAATAAAATAACAGTTATGCAGTTATTTGGTGTTTTAAGATTTGAGAAGGTTTCAGCCCACAGAAAGATGTTGGAGCTTCAGCCTTTCAGATGGGTTAAATCATCTTTGAGTCTGAAAAATACATATATAAAATCTTATGTCACCCTTGAGGGACATTAAGATTCAGTAGCTCTACTTACAGCCCTAAGGCTGTGAATTGTTTAGTTTCCTCTGCATGGGCCTATAAATTTTGGTCCAAAGCCGGCTGCCTTGGCTTATTTTTGTTTTCCATTGAAGTTCATTTTGAGAATGAGAAAGGTACAAACAAATGATCTTAAGTAACTTATTATGTATTTAGCTATAAGATGCCTTAACAATTGGTTAAAAATGGAAATATTCAACACATTAACACATACAGAGCAAAAAAAGCACAAAAGGTCTTTAAACTTTAAATTTGACATTTTTAGTGAATTCAGTCAAATTAAGCTGTTTCAATACAGTCATAGTGTTTTCTTTATTCTCTTCCCCCATTCTAATAATCTACATTTTTAGAAAAAAAATTGTGAAGAATGTTATCCAAAAGAAAACAAAGCTTTGTAATATACAAAATTTTTTAGGACTCATGCAGAATATTACTCATTTGTTTCTAGGAAGATTGATGTTTTGAAAACTACTGCAGAAGAAATTTCTTCTCAAACAGGAAATAAGGTATTTTCAGAAAAGTATACTCACATTTTATTTTTGTATAAAATCAGATAATAGAAATCTTGTTTATTTTAACTAATATTTTAAGCCTTATTGTTTGGTTTTTTGTCCAGTTCTATGATTTATTCAGTGTAGGTAACACCCTCCACTGCAACAATTCTTGAAGTTATAGACTTAGAAGATTGCTTGGGGCAACCTTACAAGGTAACCAGGAAGTTAAATGGCTTGAATACAGCCCTTTCCAGTGAGATTGGCCTTCTGTTTACTATACCACTCTCCTTTTCCTTTACTAGTTTAGGATAGTGTCTTGTTATCTAAAACTGAGAAGCTTTCAGTTTTTTTCTTTCCTTTTGTGATTTTTTTCAGGTGCATGCAATCCAGTGTGATGTGAGGGATCCTGAGATGGTTAAAAATACTGTCTCTGAATTAATCAAAGTAGCAGGACATCCTGACGTGAGTATAAAAGTAGGAATGCCACAAGACTTTTAGTGCATTAGGTGGTGAGTATGCTTCACAAAGTGACATTGTAATGTAAAACCTTTTCTCTGACGCTCTGAAAAACTTTGTTTCCAGGGGCTAGCTATGAAATGAAGAATGATAAAGTGTGAGGCTGTTATGAAGGCTGAAACCCTCCCTGTATTTAATCATCTGTTAGAATTCAACATTTTCTGATTGTTTGTTATAATTATTTCTTTTTTGGACCTAACCATGATTTCACTGGCATAGGGTGCTCCAAAAATAGGCAAATCCCTTTTCTAAGGAAGATTGGTGCCTGCTTTGCAATTTAGAATTTTAGAAGTTTGACTGTGACAATGAGAAGTTAAAAAAAATTGTCTAGCACAGCCAGTCTGTGCCAAAGATAGATTTTGAACCTAGGTCTTCCTGATCCTGAGGCTGGGGTACTCTGTCTGTTTATAATCATAGTTGACATTTATATAGCACTTTAATATTTGCAAAGCTCTTTCCATAAATTATCACATTTCATCCTTACAGTGGCCCTGAAGGTAGATGCTGTTATTTTCCCCATTTTACAAATGAGGAAAGTGAGGCTTAGAAAAGTTTAGTGAACTGTCTGTAGTCATATACTTAATAAGCATCTAAAGCAGGATTCCAACAATAATAATAATAACTAACATTTATATAGTGCTTATTATGTGCCAGGCATTGTGCTAAATATTTTGCAATTATTATCTCATTTGATCCTTACAACAACCTTGGGAAATAGGTGCTATTATTATCCCCATTTTTACAGATGAGGAAACTGAGGCAAACAGAGGTTAAGTTACTTGCCCAGAGTCACAGAAGTAGATTTTGAACCCCAGTCTTTCTGACTTCAGGCCTGTTGCTTCATCTACTTGTGCCACATAGCTGCGGTTCTTAACTGTATGTAGAGTGCTCTATTCATTCTGCCACGCTCTCATAAAACTACGTGCAAACTACATGCAGGCGACGGCGGTGGGAAGATTGGCTGTTAAGTTTTAGAGTGATGTCCACAATGAAGTTAGTATTAACACTTCTATTTTCTGGAATCATAACTAGTTGCAGAGGCAATTCTACATATAATCTGATGCCCAGGCTACTCTTGGTATCCTTTGATGGCTTCGTGGCTGACTGTCTAAGGAAATATGAATTTCCTTATCTTTGTAATTTTATTGAAGAAGGTGTCTTGGTGGAGCATGTTAAGAACGTTTTTATCATGAAACCTTTTCCAAATCACCACAGCATAGTGACAGGCCTGTATTTAGAAAACCATAACATCATGGCTGACTCATTGTATGGTGGAGACACAAGAAAAGTTTTTTCAGCGTTTAAAGACAAAGATCCTTTTTGGTAGAATGAAACAACCCCCATTTGGGTAATCAGTGAGCTTGAGAAAAGCAGAACGAGTGCTGCTGCTACGTGTCCTGGTACTGATGTGGCTGCCCACAGTACAACTCCTTCCTATTTTATGAATTATAATCCTTCAGTAACATTTGATGAGAGATTAGGCAATGTTACTAAACGACTGAACAGCTCAGATCCTTTGGTTATTTTCGCAACACTGTATTGGGAAGAACAGGATACAAGTGGACACAAGTATGGACCTGAAGATAAAAGAGCAAATGAGTGCTGTATTGAAAGAAGTAGATAATCACATTGGCAGTGTTGTTCATAAACTCAAGATGTTGGGAATGTGGGAAAGCCTTAATGTGGTCATTACAAGTGATCATGGGATGACCCAGTGTCCTTACTCAAAGCCTTCCCAGATTGGTTGGAGCCCCTGGAGCATTTTTAATGACAATTACTAATTGAGAAATGCCTGCTAATACATCACTTGGAGACAGTGGGTTGTACAACAATACAGGCAGGTAGAAGGCTAGGCCCCTACCTAATGTATTCATTAATTTGATTTTAAAAAAGTTTTTGCTAAAAATCTCTAGTGGGCCATATCCTGAAAAGGGGGCCAAATTTTACTCCATGTGGTAGATGCCTGGGCACTAAACCTTCAAAGCTGTGATCACTTAAATCCCACAGATATCACATAATTTCATGGGTATATGGGACTGGCAGCTAGATAGCTCACTGGATAGAGTGCTGGACTTCGATTCAGGAAGACCAGAGTTCAAATCTAGCCTCAGATACTTACTAGCTATGTGACCTTGGTCAAGTCATTTAAACTTTATGTGCCTCAGTTTCCTTTTCTGTGAAATGGGAATAACAATAGTGCCTATTACTCATAAGGATAAAATGAGATATTTGTAAAGTGCTTCGTGAACCTTAAAGTACTATGTAAATTCTATATGTTATTAATATTATTATTACTTCAGAAGCCATCCAGTTCAACCCAAATGTTGGTGTCCTATAAACACCTCAAATTCAATATGCCCAAAATAAAAACAATTCTTTCACCTAAACTTACCTATCCTTGAGGCTTCTCTGTTTCAGTTAAGCATACTAAATTATCTCAGTCATCCATGTTTATACTCAACCTTTTTTGTTTTCATTCTTAACTCCTCACTTTCTGTCATCCATTATATCTGATCATTTGCTGTGTTTTATCAAGTCTACCCTTATAGTATCTCCTCATCCATCTTCTCTTCTCCACTCATATAGCCATCATTCAAGTTCAGATCTTCATCAGGTTTTTCCTGGACTGTCTTAGTGATGTCATCCTTGATACTTATTCTCTTTGCTTCTAGTCTATCTATCCCCTCTCCAATCCGTTCTCTACATAATCTGCCAAAATAATTTCCTGGACAACATCCCTGATAGGCATATCCATCAGCCAGACCCTGAGACCAGCTGTGTTCCAAGGTAAGGGGAATATAATTAGTCGTCGGCCAGAAGCTTACTAATTCAACGTTGTCATCCTTTCAGTCAAGCCTTATATTCAGTACAATAACTGGGTCACCATCTGATCCCCTCATGCCTGAATTCCTCTTTAGTTCTCAGCAGGGTAATCCAGTTTCTCTTAAGACGAGGTTTCTTATTTCTCTTCTTACCTCCAGTCCTTTTAAGTCTTGCCCCTGAATGACAGAACCCATGTCTGAGGCTCCACCACTTGTTATTGGACCTCCTTTGTGCTTATTATTGTCTCCTCCTACCTTCTTTTTGCCCTGAATTCTCATTGCTGATGCCATTCTAATGAAGACAGCCTGGCCTTCAGGTCCTGGCTGTTCTTGGTCTGGCCTATCCGGGCCCTAGTTGTGACAATCTACTTCTTCAGTTTTCCAGTTGGAAACAAAAACACCCTTTTTTGTCTAATTTCAAACATCTAGTCACTGTTAAATAGCAACCAAGGTACAGTTTGTCAGATTTTTCTGATGGAGGCCTTGATTTGGAATTTGGAAATCTAACAAAAATGCCTAATGAACTAAGTTTTGTAAAATTTAAAAAATTATGCATACATTATAACATTATGATTATATTTTATTTATTCAGATAAGTTGCTGAGTTTCAGTATCATTCTACTAGTCATTACATTTGATAGAAGCATCCTACAATACTAGTGCAAACCAAGCATGACATTTTTGATGACTCGAAAACTAATAAAACCTTTTTGTATATGGTTTTAAAAAATTTACTAGGAAAAATAGGAGATCTAGAGAATCACCATTCCTCATAAATAATAAATAATAAAACAAGTCAAAATGCAGCAATCAGAGAATTAATTATTTGAAGGTGGGGAGTAGTCGCTGAGCAGCTGGAAAAGCATGAAAACAAAACCTTATGTCATAGAAAACAGAATGGAAAGGAAATGTAACATTCTGTTTTGGAAGAAAGCAAATAAATGATCAGACAGACTTCAGCCTCTATTTCAAGGCTTCCAAGGAGGGGGAACCAAATGCCTCTCAAGGAAGCCCATTTCACTTCTGCATTGTACCAATTGTTAGGAAGGTTTTATTGACATCAAGCTTGACCTTTTGTAAGTTTCACCCATTGTTCCTGATTCTGCTCTCTGGAGCCAGAAAACCCCAGATCTAATTTCTCCTTCACATGATAGCCTTTCAAATAATGAAGACATCTATCATGTCCCCTTTGAGTCTTCTCATTCAGTTCTTGCCACCTACACGTACCCAGACTCTGTTCAATCCCTTTTCTCTCTCTATGTTTTTTCTGTTGTGGACTTGTTAGCTCCTTAATCTACATATGCATTCCTAATCTGTCCCTTGAGCTCCATTTCTTCATCAAGCATCTTTATGTGCTTCATCAACATCTTACTGAATTCAATATGCCCCAAACAAGCCAGTCCTTTCCCCTAAACTTGATTGTCCTTCAGATGTTTCTGTTGAGCGTACTGCAGTCATCTCAGTCATCCATATTCATAGTCTGGACTCATTCTTAACTCTTCACTTTCCATCATTCCTCATATCTAATCATTTGCTATATCTTACCAAGTTTACCCTTACAGCATCTCTTACATCTGTCTTCTCTTCTTTACTCATCTAGCCACCGTTCAAGTTCAGGTCTTCACCATGTTTTCCCTGAGTTATCTTGGTGATCTCCTTTTTGTCTCCTTGCTTAGAGTATCCCTTTTCTAATTTCTTCTCTACATGTCTGCCTAAATAATCTTCCCAAGTTAGAAATTTTATCATATCACTCTACTGCTCAAAAAACTTTAATGGCTCCCTGTTGCCTTTAAGGTAAAACACTGTCATGAGTGAAATTAAACAAAAGTAGACTGAAGCAAGTTTTCTTTAAGCAATATGACATTTTGTTGACAAGATGTGAACCTGATAATAAAGTAGGTCAATGGATGCCTTAGTTAAGCTAAAGACTTCAAATTGGAGGCACAGATCCCTTTTATAAGCATACAACAAAGAACAGAACAGGGTAGGTAAGGAAATAATACAATTGGTTATAGGGTTGGCATTATCATGGGAGTGAGGACATGATTGGTTACGTAGCTGAGTGGGGGAAAATATGATTGGTTGGAAGTTGGGAATAAGGGGTTAGCAATGACTCCTTCCATCCTGTAACTAAGAAATAGTCATTGTTTGAGTTTACCTGCAAGGTTAGAGATAGTGGGCCAGACTTTGATACTTCATCAGACTCCCTAGTGTCCGCTTGAATCCCCCAAGGATGATGGATTTCTGTGAAGCAGGAATAGAACAGTGATTAGCAAGAAACTGGACTTCTAAACTTAACTCATTACAGGCTAGCTAAATTTCTGAACTAAATTCAAAGAAAAAAGAACCATAACTTGGGCAGTTACAGGACAAGATCAATGAATTGTAAATAGGATCAATAAAAAATGATATAAAATCAGTTTAATTTTCTCAATATAAACTCTTCAGCCTGAAGGCCCATCGTAAAATCTAGCTCCAACCTACCTTTCTATCCTTATTTCATATTATTCCTCATCTTATAATCTACTTGAAAGTCTAGTCAAGCTGCACTAGTGTTACCCATACCAGATACTTCCTCTCCCTCAAGCAAATGTCTACAATTAACTTTCTTCTCTGAGTCTTTATCTTCCTTCAACACTCAGTTCAGGTGACACTTGCTCTGTGAAGCTTTCCTTGATTCGCCTAGTTGTTAATGATCTATTCTTCTTCAAATACCTTTTTATTTACTTATTTATGTGTATATTGTGGGCATCTTGATAGGGCATAAGCTTCTTGAGGTCAAGATTTCATTTTGCCTTTGTATCTCTGGCACTTAGAATTGTTTAATTAATGTTTTATAAATGTTTATTGAATTGTGAGCCCCCTGAAAAGCAACTGTATCTGATTCCATGCTCTATAGTATTCTCATACCTTGAGATTTTTTGTGCACACCTAAGTTTAATCTTTTTCATTTGAATTGGCCGACCAGTTTAATTACACTTATTTGTTTTTGAGACTAGATCTCCCTATCTCGCTCAAGCTGGAAATGCAGTGGCATGCTCCTGATTAGCATGGGAGCTTTGACCTACTCACTTTTTGAACTGGGGTGAACTGCTTGGAGGCCATAGTGGTCCAGGGGAAAGACACATTCTTCATGTAATAGTGAACTAAGGAATACTTCCTGGGCCTTCTTTCAAAGTAGTTATTTATTTTCCTCAGGAAGCTAACTAGTGCTTTTTGTATTTTTTGTAGGCAACACTCAGTCAGCTGCATTAGTCAGACAATGCCAGGTGGTCATGGGTTTAAGACACTTGTTTGTCAGGGGCTCACCTTAATGGTGTCAGATTTATGTGGAAACTCAATTGACTTAGCCTACTGAAGCTCAGGACTCCTGAGCGCAAGTGATCCACTAGCTTTAGCATTCATTCCCTGTACTAGGAATGATAAGTATCATTCCTAGCCCAGTTTAATTTAATCAGTTTAGTTAAAATTTAACATCTAGCTGGGTACTAGGTTAGTAATTGAGTAGTATAGTCAAAATGATTAAACTGGTTTGATGAATGGACAAGATAAGTAAATGTATTATTACTACTGTTATTATTAATAATTATTAGACCCATAATAATATATAGTATGAATAATATTAAATAAAATATCTAGAGGAGACTGAAATGAGGAGTAATGAATGCTATGTGTATTTTTAACAACAATTTCATATGAAAACCGGACAACTTGATTGCCTTTTATTTAATAGGATTATGAAACAAGAATAACAGTTATTAGTTACCCAAGGGCATATTATCCAGCTTAGATGATTCATGATCTTTTGTGAGGCCGAGAGAAGCCCTTTGCTCGGCTCATGAAAAGAAGGGGAGCTTCTGCCTTCTCCCACCCCACCCCATCTTTCTCATAAACACACTTTGGTATAGCAGAGATAAAGTGATATAAACTGAAACCCATAGACCCTATGGATAACTGGGCAGAATGTTTCACTAGGTTAGGAAAAAAGCACTTTACCAGCTGAGATTTTCATCAAGACAAATAAAACAAAATAGTATATAAAATGTAGTCTCCGGCAATAGTTTTCCAGTGCCCTTTCATGGAAACCCAGAGATTCATGGGGCATCTCTTGAGGGTTCTAGAAGTAAATTTTAAACATGCTCAATCCACGTTTTTTCCTTTACTTCCAAGTTCCATTCCAATACTCAGTCGGGGGTTATGATTCAGAGTCTTGGGGGATACAAAAAGGTTTTCACAATTTCAGAAACTTAAAAAAATCTACAGTAAAGAACATAGCTATATTGTTTCTCATCTTCAAGTTGATGGAATCATCTAGAAAAATTATATGAAAAATTAAAGCACTTGAAAGAAAATATTTTACCTACCCCCCAATGTCTATAACTTTTTTTTTTATTTTTGATTTGCTAGGTTATAATAAACAACGCAGCTGGGAATTTTATCTCTCCTTCTGAACGTCTCTCTCCTAATGCCTGGAAAACCATAACTGATATAGTTCTGAATGGCACTGCCTTTGTCACCCTGGAAATTGGAAAGGAGCTAATTAAAGCACAGAAAGGTATTTTGAATCATTGCTAAGCATTTAAACTACCCTATTAAGATGATTAACATAATTTTTAGGATGTATGTACTCAGTTTACTCAGATGAATTTGCCATCTCATTAGTTCTGTAATTCAGGAATGTGGGTCCCAACCCAATCATTCCTGCCCAAGTTGTATGACTCTTGTCTATGTTCCCCTAAAAATTTGCTACAAGGAATCCACCAAACATGTGGGAGGCCTTCTTCATTTTCTCCCGACATCATGAGGGTACCATCGTAACCCTTTGGCTGTCTGCTTGTCATCCATTTGTCTTGCTATGTGTTCAAGACCATCTTTTCTTCTTGTCATATAGTTTCTTGATGACATTCTTTCCCTCTGTTCTTCAGAGTTCTTTGTTGGTTATGCTGCAGCCTGCTTGGGCCATAGCAACCCACAAAATATGTTTATTTTAATAAAGGATTTGATTTTTCTTATGACCTGATTTTTACTAAATTGAATTGAATTTCTAGGTCACTTGTATAAATACATTAGAAATGATTTGTGTTTTAAAAGTTTTTAAAAAAAGTTTTATAGTTCTTTTAAAAGTTTTTAAAAGTTTATAACATAGGTAGCATGAAAAAAGTAATTTTTTAAATTAATAAAAATAAATTTTCTCTCACTTCTCTCCCCTTCCCCCCTCCTCCATTGACAAACTAAATTTTCAACAAAATTTTTAAAAATTTATTTATTTTTAGTTTTCAACATTCATTTCCATAAGCTTTTGAGTTCCAGGTTTTCTCCCCATCTTTCCCCTCCCTCCACTCCAAGAAAGTGTGCAATCTGATATAGGCTCTACAGATACATTCATGTCAAAACTATTTTCACATTAGTCATATTGTAAAGAAGAATTAAAACCAGTGGGAGAAATCGTGAGAAAGAAGGAACAACCAAAAAAAAGAGAGTGCTTTGTTCTGTATTCAGACTCCATAGTGCTTTTTCTGGATGTGGATAGCATTTTCCATCATGAGTTTTTTGGAATTGTCTTGGATGCTTGCATTGCTGAGAGGAGATGAGTCTGTTAAAGTTAGTCATCACACATTGTGGCTGTTACCGGATACATCGTTCATCTGATTCTGCTCACTTCACTCAGCATCAGTTCATACAAGTCTTTCCAGGTTTTTCTGAAGTCTGCTTGCTTATCATTTCTTGTAGCACAATAGTATTCCATTACATTCATATACCATAACTTATTCAGTCATTCCCCAACTGATGGGCATCCCCTCAATTTCCAGTTCTGTGCCACCACAAAAAGAGCTGCTGTAAATATTTTTGTACATATGGGTCCTTTTCCTGGACCTGGAAGCGGTGTTGCTAGGTCAAAGGGTGTGCACATTTTTGTTTTTGTTTTTTGGCTAGGCAGTGGGGTTAAGTGACTTGCCCAGGGTCACACCACTAGTAAGTGTTATGTGTCTGAGGCCAGATTTGAACTCGGGTCCTCCTGAATCCAGGGCTGGTGCTCTATCCACTGTGCCACCTAGCTGCTCAAGTATGCACATTTTTGTAGCCCTTTGGGAGTAGTTCCAAATTGATCTATAGAATGGTTGGATCAGTTCACAATTCCACTAACAATGCATTAGTGTTCCAGTTTTCACACCTCTTCTTCACATTCATTATTTTCCCTTTTTGTCATGTTAGCCAATCTGATAGGTGTGATGTGATACCTCAGAGTCATTTTAATTCACATTTTTCTAATCAGTAGAGAGAGAGTTTTGTCATATGACTACAGATAGCTTTAATTTCTTCACCTGAAAGCTGCTCGTTCATATCCTTTGACCATTTATCAATTGGGGAATGACTTGTATTGTTATAAATTTGACTGAGTTCTTATATATTTTAGAAATGAGGCCCTTATCAGAGACACTGGTTGTAAAAATTCTTTGCCAGTTTTCTGCTTTCTTCCTAATCTTGGTTGCATTGGCTTTGTGTAAAAACTTTTCAATTTAATGTAATCAAAATTATCCATTTTGCATTTCATAATCTCTCTCTTGTTTGATCATAATTTTTTCCGTTCTTCATAAATCTGAGAGGTAAACTATTCCTTGCTCTCTCAGTTTGCTTATAATATCAGCCTTTATATCTAAATCATGTACCCATTTTGATTTTATTTTGGTATACGGTGTAAGATGTTGGTCTATGCCTAGTTTCTGCCATACTGTTTTCCAGTTTCCTCAGTAGTTTTTTTTTTTATCAAATACTGAGTTCTTTCTTATCCAGCCTGCCAAATTTTAAAAACTGTTTATGTTGGCTGGAATCATATGCAACAGTCCTGTAGAGTTAGTGAGGCTGAAGTCCAGGAGTCGGGGTAGAGTTGGGCAAGGAGCCCAGGGCTAGGATGAGCATCATGGGGATGAAAATTCTAGGAGTTGTTGAATAGTTGAAATGGACCAAGGTCTGGAAACCAGGAAGTTAAAGAGAGCAAGCAGGGAGTCTGTTGCTTTCTGTGATCAGAGGTAAGTCAGAGGTCTGGAAATGAAGCTGTCCTACAAGGTGAACAGAAACAAAAAGGTGGAGAAGGTGAATATGGGTAGCAATCTGGAGATCCAGGAAATCAGGTCAGAAGAAGAGCATCCGCAGTGTGATCCTGAGGTCACAGTGATTGCCCTAGAGACTTTTTTCTATTTCCAATAAGGAACAGAAAGTAGTACTAGGCATGGACAACCTGCAGCTGTGCTCAGGGAATGACTGCAGCTGCTGAGAGAGTTAGAAACCTGAGACTGCAGGTGTGCTTTGATGCTGGCTGAGTTAGGTAGCTGGGATTACTGAGAGGTTGTTACACTAACCTTTCTTTTTTCTTTCTTTCTTTTTTCTTTCTTTCTTTTTTTTGTTTCATTCAGACTATAAACCTTTATTAGATTATCCATTTGCTACCCTTCTCATTGCTATAAGCAAAGCATCATAATCCATAAAGCAAACCTGGATCTCTCTATTGCCATGAGGAAGCCTTTAATAGGCACTAAAAGCTCCATTGGCTTTATTCTTGTGGAATTACCCATTTGTATTCAGCAGAGAAATATTTTTGTAAACATGTGATCATGGCCACAAATTATTACAAATCTGATGGCATAGGAAATGAAGATTGCATGTTGCCTGGGCCAGGGCAATAGTAAAGATTTTCCCATCAGAAACAATTTCCTGTCACCCCCTACTTGTCTCAGAAGCTAGAAACTGTTTACATTTTAGGCTTACTCACTTTAATTAGTATCCCATACAGAAGGTATAGTTCTAATAATCATATAAAGTCAGCTACCATTAGAATTCTGTATGAGAGATTCACGTCATAACAAGGTGTCATTATATTTCATTTGTTTGGAAACCCCTTAGAGAGTCAGAACTTGAAAGCTGTACCTCTGGTCGATTACCTTATAGCAATGCCATAAGCAAATGCAAACTCAGTGCCATCATATGGGTATTGATTATTTTTTAATTCCAATGGGACAGGAAACTCCTGTCCCCCAGCCCACAGTATCCATTGGGATTCTTGCTTAGGTATTGTTGATGGTAATCTTCAGTGTAATAGAATTCTTGACCTTCCTGGATATCAGTTGTAATTGTACGCTTTCTGTAATAACTTTCTGGTAAGCGTCTTTCGATTTAAGAGCTGCATCTGCCTGTTCTGGAGTGTTTGGGAAGATAGCAGAATGGTACTGGGTGCCAAAGTCATTACCTTGATGCACTTCTTGTGTTGAATTTCTCACAGAAGACCTTGAGCAGATTCTCAAAACGGACGTGTTTTGGCTATGATGTGACTTAGACAGTTTCTACATGGCCAGTTTTCTCTGAGTGGACCTCTTTATAAGTTGGGTTTGAAGTGTAGCTTCCAGTAAAGCCAACTTGAGGAGAATACAGTCCCTTCAAGTCCCAAAATTTATGCTCTGCTCCCTAGAAACAAGACTTGGCAGGGGCTGGGGAAGGGTAGGGTTGAGCTCCAGGCAGGCTGGCTGCTCTGCCTACACTGACCTTTTTTCCTAACCTCCAGTCTCATATCTCCAACTACCTACTAGACATTTTAAATTGAGGTCCTGTAGACATCTTAAACTCAATATGTCCAAAACTAAACTTACTCTCTTTCTGCCCGAGCCCTTGCCTCTTCCTAACTTTCTTGTTACTATTGAGAGCACAGCCATCCTCCCGGTCACTGAACTCACAAGCTAGATATTGTCCTTGACTTCTTATTCTCTCTCACCCTTCTTCCATACACTCTGATGTCACATCATGTCAATTTTACCTCTGTAACGTCTGTTGTATGTTCTTCCTTTTCTCTTTAACATGCCACCGTCATGGTACATCATGATGCTTGGACTACGGCAAAAGCCTCCTGCTTGGTCTCCTTGCCTTAAGTATCTCCCCACTACAATCCATCCTCCACTCAGATATAAAAGTGATTTTCCTAAGCTGTATCCCTGACCCTGTATTTTCTCTATTTAATGAACTCCAGTGGCTTCCTATCACCCTCATGAACAAATGTAACATTCTGTTTGACATTTAAAGGCCTTCATAACCTGGACTCCTCTTACCTTTCCAGTCTTCTTACCCTTTATTCCTTTCGTATGCTCTGTAGTCCAGTGGCACTGGCCTCTTTGTTGCTTGTACAAACCACTATTAAAGACACTGCATTTTCACTGACTGTCCCCCCCCCCCCCAGCCCTGAGGGAGAGGGAATTCTCTCCATATCTTCTTGGCTCTGTGGCTTCCCTGGCTTCCTTCAAGTCTGAGCTAAACGGCCACTTTCTCCTTTGGCAAGAAGCCATTCCTGATCTTTCTTAATACTAGTGGCTTGCTTGTGCTGATTATCTCCAAATTATCCTGTATATATCTTGTTTTATGTAGCTTTTTGTTTCTTGTCTCTCCCATTAGATTGTGAGAGGTCAGGGACTGTCTCTTGTCTTTCCTTGTATCCCCAGTGCTTAGCTTAGCATAGTGCCTGGCACATAGGAGGAGCTTAATATATGCTTATTGACACTATGTTTCTAAATTACATTATTGTAAAATAAGCAATTACAGTCCTAGAGAGGGATAGAACAGTTGTCTAGATGGCTGTAGCCACAAAGACCAGTAAATTGCTAGGAAGAATTTTAGAAACAAAACATTAAAACATCTGGTGCTTTTTAAAGCCAGATGTAGTCACGCCTGAAATATTTATGTGCTATGTTAAAGAAAGATGTGATTAAATTCAGTTCTGCAAACAGATATTAAATATATACCGTTTACAAGGCAAAGTTCAGAAAAGGTCTGCAAAAGGATAACTAAAATTATTAAAGGAATAGAAAGACTAAAAGTAACACTTTTAATTTAGAAAGACAAAGACTGAGAAGAAATACGATTAAAGGGTCTAAAAATCCTGAAAATCATTGGCTTTTTCATCAAACTCTAGAATTTTAGAACTAGAGAACTTCTCTCAAGCATTTAATCACTTTTCATCTGAAGACAAATTAAAGGAAGAACTACTTTGTACTTCGAGTGGTAACTGATTTGGAGTGGATTACTTCAAGAAAGGGGTACAGTCTAAAAAGATTCAAGAGAGTGTTTAGATATATTCATGATATAAAGACAAAAGGTTATTAGGTGATGCTATTGCTAGTGATGTTAGGACATTCCTTGCTTTGTTTGGGGGGGGGCATTCCTTACTTTTGAGATCAAGATTATGAATATCAACTATTCCCTTCCTCCTTCATACTCTCTCTTTCTCTGTCCCTCCCTTTCCTTCCTCCATTTCTGTCTTCCCTTCCTCTTTTTTACACCTTTCCTCTTTCCCTCTCATGCTTCCTTCCCTCCCTCCTTTTCTTCCTCTCTCCCTTCCTACTTTCCTTCTTCCCTCACTTTCTTCCTTTCTGCCTCTCTTTTCCTTCTCTTCTCTCTCCGTCCCCCCCTTCCTTATTTCTTTTCTTCCTTCTCTCCTTCCCTCTCTCTCTGCCTCCTTCCTTCTTTGCCTCAATGCAAAAGCATTGAGAAATAAGCTTGATGTTCATGTATGACCAAAGTCCAATTTTCTTTTTGGATACAGGATCTCATATTTTATAAAAACATTCATCTGTTGACCTGGTTATAGTCTAACTGTGTTTGTGCTTCAGTGCTTCATTGCATCCTTTAATTATCTTGGTCTCATTTACACTGATTCTGCATTCTTGTGATGTTCTTGTGGCTATCTCTTCCTACGAATCACATTTGGCCATGCTCTTTCACAAATAGTTCTTGGCACCACCATCAAAGACATAATATTGAGCTGGTTTATGTGACCCAATATGACATGGTTTTTGTTTTTATCTTATTCTAGATCTTCAGATTATTTGACATTTAAATGAAAACATGTCATTGACCTATCAGGATTCTTTAAAATTAAACTTTTTGGGGTTTTGTTTATTAAAACAGGTTTCTTTTTTTTTTTTTGACCCATGTCACAGACATTAAGAATAATAGAAAGTATGACCTCTTTCTTGATCTTGGAAGTTTTCTGTCAGAATTTGGTAACTGTTAATTTAGTATATTGTCAAACTAGCTTAAATTCTCCCCTCTCTCTGTGTTCTGCTACTAATTTACTTCCTTTTTTTAATATAAATTTATTTTTAGTTTTCAACATTTACATCTACAAGATTTTGAGTTCCACATTTTCACCCCATCTTGCCCCTCCCTCTATCCCAAGATGGCATACATTTGAATACCCTCCCTAGTCTGCCCTCTCTTCTATCTCTCCCCCCCTTCTCTTATCCCCTTCCCCTTCTATTTTCCTGTAGGGCAGGATAGACTTCTGTACTCCATTTCCTGTATTTCTTATTTCCCAGTTGCATGTGAAAACATTTTTTTTAAACATGTGTTTTTAAAACTTTGGGTTCCAGATTTTCCCCCTTCCTCCCTCCCCACCCACCCTCATTGAAAAGGCAAGCAACTCAATATAGGTTATACATGTGCAGTTATGCAAAACACTTCCATTGTAGACATGTTGTGAAAAACTAACTCTATTTCCCTTAATCCTATCCTGCCCCCCCATTTATTCTATATTCTTTCTTTTGACCCTGTCCCTCCTCAGAAGTATTTGCTTCTGATTATCCCCTTTCACAATCTGCCCTTCTCTCTGTCATCCCCCTGCTCTCTTGTCCCCTTCCCCCCCTATTTTCCTGTAGGGTAAGACAGATTTCCATACGCAATTGAATGTGTATGTTATTCCCTCCTTAAGCCAAATCCTATGAGAATAAGATTCGTTCATTCCCTCTCACCTTCCCCCATTTCCCCTCTACTGTAAGAGCCTTTTCTTTTCTGTTTTTTTTTTTGTGTGTGTGTGTGTGAAGAAAAGATGAAATCTGTCTATGTGTCACATCATTTTATGAATAATTTTGTTATTTTATGTGGGCATATTATACAATTTACTTTTTTAGTTTGATGTTTTATATTCCACAGTTACATATAAAACAGTTTTTAACATTAGTTTTTTAAAATTTTGAATTTCAAATTCTCTCCCTTCCTCCCCTCCCTTCTTGAGAAAGTAAGCAATTTGATATAGGTTATACATGTGCAGTCTTACAGAACGTTTCCATAACAGTCATTTTCTGAAAGAAAACACAAACCAAATAAAAACCTCAAGAAAAATAAAGTAAAAAAGTATGCTTTGATCTGCATTCAGACTCTACCAGTTCTTTCTTTGGAGATTGATAGCATTTTTTCATCTTAAGTCATTCAGGATTGTCTTGGATCATTATACTGCTGACAATAGCTAAGTCATTCACAGTTGATCATCATATAATATTGTTGTTTCTGTGTACAGTGTTCTCCTGGTTCTGCTCATTTCACTTTGCATCAGTTCATATAAGTCTTTTCAGGCTTTTCTGAGAGCATCCTGCTCATGATTTCTTTTAGCACAATAGTATTCTATCATACCACAATTTGTTCAGCCATTCCCCAGTTGATGGGCATCCCCTCAATTTCCAATTCTTTGCCACCACAAAAAGAGCTGCTATAAATATTTTTATGCTTACAGGTCCTTTTCCATTTTGTTTTTTATGTCTTTGGGATACAAACCTAGTATTTTGCTGGGCCAAAAGGGTATACATGGTTTTAAAGCACTTTTCACATAGTTCCAGATTGCTTTCCAAAATGGTTAAATCAGTTCACAACTCTACCAGTAGTGCATTATTGTCTCAGTTTTCCTACATCCCCTCCAACATTTATCATTTTTCTTTTCTGCCATGTTAGCCAATCTGATAGGTGGTAGCTCAGAGTTGTTTTAATTTGCATTTCTCTAATCAGTAGTGTTTTAGAGCATTTTTTCATATAACTATAGATAGCTTTGATTTCTTTGGGTGAAAAATGTCTCTTCCTATCCTTTGACCATTTATCAATTGGGGAATGGCTCTTATTTTTATAAATTTGACTCAGTTCTTGCTATATTTGGAAAATAAGGCCTTTATTAGAGAAATTTGCTGTCAACAGTTTTTACAGTTATGATTACTAATTGTGAATTTTCCTCTATCCTGTTTTTCCCCCTGTTTATCCTACTCTTCTCTTTTCACCTGGTTCATCTTCAAAAGTGTTTTGCTTTTGGCTACTGCCTCCCCCAGTCCACCCTCCCTTCTGTCAGCCTCCTTGTCCCTTTGTCTTATTCTCTTCCCTTCCTACTTTCCTGTAGTGTGAGATAAATTTCTATACCCAAATGAGTGTGTATATTATTCCTTCTTTAACCCAGTTCTGATGAAAGTAAGGTTCAGGAGCTCTCTCCTACATCCCCCATTTTCCTCTCTACTGTAAAAGCTCTTTCACACCTCTTTTATGTGAAATAATTTACCCCATTCTACCTCTCCCTTTCCCCTTCTCCCAGTGCCTTCCTCTCTTATCCCTTAATTTTATTTTTTTAGCTATCATCCCATCATATTCAACTCATACCCTCTTGTATATATGTACTCTTTATAACTACCCTAATAATTATAAAGTTCTTAGGAGTTACAAGTATCATCTTCCCATGTAGGAAAGTCAATAGTTTAACCTTATTGAATCCCTCATGATTTCTCTTTCCTGTTTACTTTTTTATGTTTCTATTGAGTCTTACATTTGAAAGTCAGATTTTTTCTATTCCTCTCTGGTCTTTTCATTAGGAATGCTTGAAAGTCCTCTATTTTATTAGGTATCCATTTTTCCTCAGCTGAATTATGCTCGGTTTTGCTGGGTAGGTGATTCTTGGTTATAATCCTAGCTCCTTTACCCTCTGGAACATCATATTCCACGCCTTCCAGTTCTTTAATGTAGAAGCTACTAAATCTTGTGTTATCTCCACTCTTGCTCCATGATATTTGAATTGTTTCTTTCTGGCTCTTTCCATTATTTTCTTCTTGACCCAGAAGCTCTGGAATTTGAGTATGCACCTCTTTCAGGAGGTGATCGATAGATTCTTTCACTTTTATATTTTACCTTCTGGTTCTAGAATACAAGGACAGTTCTCCTTGGTAATTTCTTGAAATAATGATGTCTAGGCTCTTTTTTTTTTGATCTTGGCTTCCAGGTAGTCCAGTAATTCTTAAATTGTCTTTCCTGGATCTGTTTTTTAGGTCTGTTGTTTTTCCAATGAGATATTTCACGTGTTCTATTTTTTTATTCTTTGTTTTATTGTTTCTTGATATCTCAGGGAATCATTAGCTTCCACTTACCCAATTCTAATTTTTAGGGAACTGTTTTTTTTCAGTGAGCTTTTTTACCTCCTTTTCCATTTGGCCAGTTCTACTTTTTAAGGAGCTCTTTTCTTCAGTGATTTTTTCGTATGTCCTTTTCCATGTGGCCAATTCTGCTTTTTAAGTTCTTCTCTTCAGTTAATTTTTGTATATCTTTTTCCATTTCAGCAATTCTCCTTTTTAAGGAATTCTTCTCTTCATTGGATTTTTGTGTCTCTTTTACCATTTGACCTAATTTGTTTTTTAAGGTGTTTGTGTGTGTGTGTGTGTGTGTGTGTGTGTGTGTGTGTGTGTGTGTTTGTGTGTGTGCCTCTTTTGCCTGGTTGTTGACTTTTTTTGTGATTTTTTTTTTGCATCACTCTCATTTCCCCCTCCCCCCTCAGTTTTTTTCTCTACCTCTTTTATTTGATTTTTAAAATATTTTTTAATTAACTTATTTTAATTTATCAACAATCACTTCGATAAGCTTTTGAATTTTAAATTTTTCTCCAAAACCCTTCCTTCCCCAAGACGATGTGCAATCTGATATAGACTATAGATATATGTTCCCATTAAGCATATTTTCACATTAGTGATGTTGTAAGGAAGAATTAGAACCAATAGGAGGAACCACAAGAAAGAGAAAACAAAACAAAACAGAAGGAAAAAATAGCAAATAGTATGCTTCAATCTGCATTCAAATGCCATAGTTCTTTCTTTGAATGTGGATAACATTTTCAATCATGAAACCTTTGAAGATGTCTTAGATCCTTGCATTGCTGAGAAGAGCTAAGTCTATCAAAATTAGTCATTGCACAACGTGGCTGTTACTGTGTTCATCTGATTCTGCTCACTTCACTCGGCATCAGTTCATATAAGTCTTTCCAGGTTTTTCTGAAGTCTGCCTGCTCATCATTTCTTATAGCAGAATAGTATTCCATTACATTTATGTTCCACAACTTGTTCAGCCATTCCCCAATTGATGGGCATTTCCCTCAATGTCCAGTTCTGGGTCCTTTTCCCATTTTTATGATCTCTTTGGGATACAGACCTAGAAGTGGTATTGCCGAGTCAAAGGGCATGCACATTTTTATGGCCCTTTGAGCCTAGTTCCAAATTGCTCTCCAAAATGGTTGGATCAGTTCACAACTCCACCAACAATGCATTAATGTTCCAGTTTTCCCGCAGTTCCAACATTTATCATTTCTTGTTTTGTCATGTTAGCCAATCTGATAGGTGTGATGTGGTACCTCAGAGTTGTTTTGATTTGCATTGTCTCTAATCAGTAGTGTTTTAGAGCATTTTTTCATATGACTGTAGATTGCTTTAATTTCTTCCTGATTGCCGTTTTTTAAACTTAAAGCAGTCTACCTGATGTCATATTTTAGGTAGACATTAGTGCCAGTATTAGGAACATTTAGGGAGCTGCTATCCTATGCTCAGCCACCGTGAGGCCAGCATTACATAGACAGGATTCTACTAGGTGCCTGGCAGAGGCTGAGTTGGGCTAGGCCCGTGGGAGGACTGTATTCCGGTTCCAAGGCTGTGTCTGAGTCTGCACTTGCCCGGTGGCGTCCTGTCTGTTATTCCCCGTATTTCTTTATAGTCTTCATATTTATGATTTCTTTTGAAGCCACATACCTATGCTAGGGTTTGTTTAACCATTTCTCAGTTATTGGATGTGTAGGTTGTTCACAGGTTTTTGCTATTAAGAATAATACTGCTATGAATATTGTTTATCAACATAAACCTTTTATTTTGCTGATCGTATCTTTAAATTCTATTTCTAGTGGAACACTATGTCTGTTTTAATTCTGTAGACGTCTTAGACATCAAAGATATTTGATGTATGGATTTTTTTTTCCTTTTCTTTTTCTTTTTTTTTTTTTAATGAGGCATTTAGGGTTAAGTGACTTGCCCAGGGTCACACAGCTAGTAACTGTTAAGTGTCTGAGGTCGGATTTGAACTCAGATACTCCTGACTCCAGGGCTGGTGCTCTATCCACTGTGCCACTTAGCTGCCCCAGGATTTTTTTTTCTTAACCAGCATAATAATGCATAATGTCATTGTACGTCTCATTGAGTTTATTTTGCATGGAGTTTTCTAAAATAATTTTTTCACCATTCATTTATTTCTCATTTCATTTTTACAATTTTCCATTGTATGACAGCTGGTGGCAGCTAGATGGCACAGTGGAGGGATCACAAAGTCTAGAATGGGGAAGATTCTTCTAGGCTTAGTGACTACACTTCCCTGGCCCTCAGTTTTCTCACCTCTAAAATGAGGAGGTTAGACTAGATTACCTCTGAGGTTGCTGTGAGCTCCAGATCTATGATCTTATGTACTGTAAGAGCCCATTGGCTCTTACAGTACATAAATCTAAATTAAAATTAGGTAAGACTTCTGACTGAGGTCATTGTTGCCTTGGCTTTATCTTATTCATTGAGAATAAAAGGTAAAACTTTGGTTGGGGTGTAGAGTGGCTGGTGTCAGATATCAGAGTCTAATGCAGAGGCCAGGGGCAGACATCTGAGTCAGGATGCCAGACAAGTTGAGTAAAATAACCAAAATAAGTAGTTCAGGAACACAGCCAGAATCAGAATGAGGAGACACCAAGTGAGCCACCTTAAATCAGTAAAGCTGGTCTCTGCTCTGGAGCACTAAATCAGAATTAAACAGTCCCCCAACCTCAGCCTCTCCAGTAACAGAGATTCCAGGTATGTAACACCATGCCTGGCCTTGTTTCACTTTTGGACATATATTCCTAGAACCTCTTGCCTCCCTAACACATCCCCCCCATTAGTCTTGGTTTTACCTTGCAAAACCAAATATGTATTGTACTAGCGATTCTCTTGAGTATGAGTTGGGCTAGATTGCAACTTCTAGCTCTGAAATTGTCACAGTGTCACAGTGACATAGCTTTGACTCATTGTTTCAGCCTGTTGAAACCCTTTTGGATCCTAATTTTGTCATCTCTCCAAGTTTTTTACCATTTTCGGATCGGATAAGCATACTTTGCCTGCCTTTACCCAAGCTATACTGGACAAATCTGTTAAACTTTCTCTGCTTTTTAGCTCCTTCATCTACAGAGTAGGAATGATAATAATAATTCCCTTATCTACCACATATGGTTGCCACAAATAAAAGTCTATGATGGATGTGAACGTGCTTGGAAAAGCCAAAAAATTACTTGTAAAACACAGTCTTATTATTAATATTATCATTATGCATTCACGTAGGCATTTAATTGCCTAGATAATCTGGAGGATTGATTTACTGTCTACAATGACAAGAACATCTTCGGAGGCTTTATACTGGAGAACAGGAGAGGAGATCTCAAAGAAGCCAGAGTAGGGGAAAGGAAAGAAACAAAAAATATCAGTAAGACAGAAAAGATTTAGAGACATTATTCCTCAAATTTAAAAAAAGAGAAAAGTGACTTTAAAATATTCACTAATGAGAATTGTCATTGAAACGAACAGATCCCAGAGCAGGGGAAAATGTATTGGATTTGGGCTTTCAGGACAAGTTTTTTGAGTGTCGTCTTGAGGAAGTCACTTAGCCTTGGAGTGTCTGTGTTTGCTCATCTGAAAAATGAGGAAGTTAGGCTTAGTGATCTCTCAAGTGTCTTCCAACTCTAAATCTATGTTTCTATGAAAGTTTGCTATTACCCTTGTGGTAAAGAATGCAAACAAAATGAGTGGGAGAAAATCCAACCAGTTAAGTTAATCCACCCAGTAGCAGAAAGAATTCTAAAAAAATCTCTTAGGAACATTACGTATTTAACAATAACATCCAAGACCAGAGGTATTAGAAGAATAGAAGTAAATAAAATACATGTAGACTGGCCTTTCAGTCAGATTTAAAAAATTTAATAGTACCTAACAGTTTTTGATTTTGGGTTTTTTTGGTCATCCTCTCTTTTACTCAGACTTCACAATCTGTTGAATAAAGGTAGTGCAATATGCGGTTAGCATGTTTATTACAGAGCTCACACAAGTTGTTCTTAGCCAGTATCTTCCTCAGGTATCACATGATCTGGCCTCCTTTTACCTGTTCATCGTTATGTCCTAGAACTCCCCAATAGTGACCCCTCTATTCTGTTGCAGGCACATCATGCTTGTTCTTGCCTCTCTGTCCTCATTCTCATTTTTCCCCTCTTCCTTTAGGTCCAGATCTTACCTATGATTCCTATTCCACTTCCTCCATGAAATCTTCACTGATCATCCGCAGCTATTGCCTTTGAATTCCTATAGCATTTATTGTCCATGTCATGTGATTGTCACTTAGTCATTGTCAGTCAGAAAGCATTTGTTAAGTGCCCACTATGTGCCAGCTACTGTGATAGGCACTGGGGATAGAAAGAAAGGGAAAAGATAGTCTCTACTCTCAAGCAGCATTCAGCCAGAGGAGTGAGACAGCATGTAAACAGTTATGTACAAATAAGTGATACACGGGATAAATTGGAGAATCAGTAGAGGGAAGGCACTAGCATTAAAGGTGATCAGGAAAGGCTTTTTTTTTTAAAGGCAATTGGGGTTAAGTGACTTACCCAGGGTCACACAGCTAATAAGTGTGAAGTGTTTGGTCTGAGGCCGGATTTGAACTCAGGTTCTACTTACTTCAGGGCTGGTACTCTATTCACTGCCCCACCTAGCTGCCCCTAGGAAAGGCATCTTGTAGAAGATGAGTTTTTAGCTAGGATTCAAAAGAAGCCCGGAAGTGGAGATCATGAGGGAGAGAATTTCAGGCTTGGAGCCCAGCCAAATGAAATCAAAGAGTCTAGAGATGGAAGTGTCTTGTGCAAGGAACTACCAGAAGGCCAGTGTCCTTGGATTGTAGAGTTTGCAAGAGTAAGTATGGAATAAGGCTGGAAAGGTAGGAGGGGACCAGATTATGAAGGGCTTTAAAAGCCAAATGAGGTTTTACATTTGTTTGAAAAGCCAAAAACTAGATTTAATTTTATATATCATGTCTTTGATTATATTTAAAGTTATATTTAATTGTATGTTAGAGATAATTGGGAACTATTAGCCTGAATAGAGGAGTACAATGGTTAGACCTGTACTTTGGGAAGATCACTTGGAATGGAGATTGGGCGGCCGTGAGGAGAGACTTGGCAGGCAGAACAACAAGCAGGCTACTGTAATAGTCTAGGAGGGAAATGATAAGGCCCTGTGCTATTGTGGTGGGAATGTCTGAGGAGCGAAGGAGGTGTATATGAGAGTTGTTAGGAAATCAGTAGTCCTTGACAAGAGATTGCATATGGGTGGGGTGAGAGAGAATGAGGAGTCAAGGATGACACCTGGGTTGTGAACCTGGGTGACGGAAGGATGGTGGTGCCAGTAATGGGGAACTTAGGAAGAGGGGAGAGTTTAGGGGTAAAGATGAATGTAGTTTAGGATATGCTGAGTTTCAGATGAGTCCAAGATGTCTAATGGGCAGTTGGAGATGTGAGACTGGAGTTCAGGAACGAGGTTAGGGCTGGATAAGTATATTAAAATCATCTGCATAAAGATGATCATTAAACCCATGGGAGCAGATAAAAATCACCAAATGAAGTAGATAGAGAAGAGAAGAGGACTCAGGATAGGGTTATTGCAGTCTCTCACAGAAGGTGTGACATGGACAAAGATTCAGCCAAGGAAACTGAGAAGGAGCAGTCAGATGTGAGAAAATCAGAATAGAGGTGTTATGAAAAGCTAGAGGGTAGAAAATATCAAGAAGAAGAGGTTAAAGGCTGTAGAAGAGGTCATGAAAGGATGAGGATGGAGAAAAAGGTCATTGGATTAGTCACTTAAGAGATCACTGGCAATTTGGGAAAGAGCAGTTTGGGGTGAATGATGTGATTGGAAGCCAGACTGTAGAGAGTTAAGAGAATGAGAGGAAAAGAAGTAGAAGTGTATATTGCAGATGACCTTCTCAAGGAGTTTAGCCACAAAAGAGAGGAGAAATGTAGGACAATAGCCAGAGAGTATGGATGAATCAAGTGAAGGATTTTTGGGGGATGGGGATACATAGACATGTTTGTAGACAGTAGGAAAGCAGCCAGTAGACAAGGAAACATTATAAGTGAGAAGCTAAGTGAGAGAATGGGGATGATACAGGGGGCAATTTTGCTGGTCTATCAGTATGAAGGTAGGAGTTGGAGAGGAGAGAAAGTCTGAAAACCAGATACTGATCTCATTGAGGAAAGAAGGTGAATAGTCCTAGAGGACAGCAGACAACAGACTTTTGTTTGGCTTAAGTGAACCTCAAAGCAGGAGAGGTTACTGAGTCATGGTGGTAGATGGGGAGCCTGGAAGTGGCAATAGGGAACAAGGAATATTCCTCTTTACTCACTGGGGAAATGAGTGAAAGTGTCACCAATGTTGAAAAGAGTGGCCTATGAGGCAGTGTCATCAAAAGGGAGCCAGAAGATGGAAGGAATGAGAAAGGAAAAGATTTTATGTTGCCTGCAGTTGCTTATGGTCTCAAGGCATATATATATTCCTCTCTCCTCAACTACATGTGAAATCAGGTAAACACTTTGAGGACTCTAGACAAGGTCTTTTGTGCTTTTCACAGAATCTTGCAAAGTGTAGCGCACAAGTGAAAAACCAAACAAACTAAACAAAAAAGCTAAAACATGTGGATGAAGTGGAGACAGTGGTGGGTGTTAGACTTAGTGATAGTTCTTATCTGAAGTACTTGGATCTTCACTTTCCTTAGCTACAGTAGATTGTTCAAGGGAGGCAGCTTTAAATGGTGAGTGTGTTCTTCCCAGCAAGTACTATATAGTCTTCGTAAGCATCTTTCTATATTATGTCTAGATACAGTTAGGTAGAAGAGGACATGGGGCATGGGTGAGACGTGACCACGGTACATGTATCTCTATTAAAGGAAAGAAACAAGCATTAATTAAGTACCTACTATGTGCCAGGCATTGTGCTGAGCCCTTCATAAATTCCAGCTTATTTCATCCTTACAACAACACAGGGAGATACTTGCTATCATTATCCCCTTTTTACAGTTGAGGAAACTGAGGCAGACAGAGGTTAAGTAACTTGCCCAGGATCACACAGCTAGTAAGAGTCTGGATTTGAATTCAGGTCTTCCCGACTCCCGACTCAGTGCTTTATCCACTGAGCTACCTGGCTGCCTATGGACAGCAGTCTGTACTTCCTGGAATATATGTAGCATCCAACATTACATAGGGTCTCATATGATGTAGTGTTTACAATAACATTGCATAGGTATCCTCTGGTGATGATTTTGACATTATAATGCTTTATTTGTACAGTATATATTAATAAGGCAGAGAAAGCATTATAATATAATGGAAAGAACACTCAACTTAAGGTTTTAAATCATAGAATATTAGAGCTAGAAGTACCCTTTGAGGTCATATAGTCCCACTTCTGTGTTACAGATGAGACCCAGAGATGAATCAACTTGTCCAAGGTTGTACAGGAACTCAGTGAGAGAAATAGGACTAAAATCCATGTTTTCTCACTTTCAATCTTAATACTTTTCTGCTCCACAGTGTTTGGATTCCAGCTATATGATCATAAGTAAGTTGTTTGACCTTTATGAGCTACGTTTTCCTCATTGTAAAAGGGGATAATAGAACTTTAGACTCTACTCCACTGAGATTCTTCAGTGAAAGTAGTTTATAAATCTTAAAGGTGATCTACAGGGTGTCCCAAAAGTTTTAGTGTAGTTAGGTGGCACATAGATAGAGTGCTGGCTGGAGTCAGATACTAACTAGCTGTGTGACCCAGGGCAAGTCATTTAATTTCTGCTTGACTCAGTTTCCTCATCTATAAAATGGGGATAAAAATAGACCCTACCTTCTAAGGTTGTTGTGAGGATGAAATGAGATAATAATTATGAAGTGCTTAGCACAGTGCCTGGCACATAGTAAGTGCTCTAGTTAACTCTTAGCTGTTATTAAGCTATTAAAGCTAAAATAAACTTTTTTAAGAAAACCTTTACTAGTATAAAACAGGACTAAGTCTTTTCGGACACCCTGTATAAACAAAAGCAGAATATATTTTACTAACCCAGTCTTGGGGGAGTAAAATTAAAAGTATTAGATTTGTATCCCTTGGCATCCATAGAGCACTTTTCTTTTCCTTTTATAACAATGTTATATATATGTATATATATCAAGAATACCAAAGTACTCCTTGCTCAGACTGATAAAATTCTTATTTGTCTATATTAGTTAAGCTCATATGCTTGCTTTAACTTGATTGTGCATTAAGACCATCCTGTACAGGGATTCCAGCAAGATCCTGGGATCACAGATGTAGAGCTTGAAAAGACCTAGTTGAATCCCTGAGTTTTAACCTGGCCTCAGATACTGAACTAGATTTGTTTCCTTGGGCAAGTCATTTAAGCCTTGTCTGCCTCAATTTCCTCATCTAAATGGAGATAATAATAGCACCTACTTCATGGGTTATTGTTTAGATCAAATAAGATAAATATTTATAAAGCACTTGGCACAGTGCCTGGGATATAGTAGTTGATTCATAAATGCATGTTCCCTTCCGTACCTTCTGTCCAGAATTACCTCAAGGAAAGAAGCAGTGATTCACTCAGTCCTCTTGCTAGGTTGGGTTTGACGGCAAGTTTCTACTAGAGCACCCTATTTATACTTTCCTTACCATAAAGACCCAGCTGTTTCGTGGTGACCTGGTTTGGGTACTCTTTCTACTGACCATTTTTTCCTGTTGGATCCATCTTCATTCCTATTGAACCAGATAGTGATCGATCAACTGACCCATGACTGGAGGCACTGAGGGTGCTTTGCCTTGGAGCAAACTTATTGGCCAGAAAGTTTATATTCCGATGGCATGAAACAAATGAAAACAAGAAAAAACAGTCATTTTCGTTTGGAGAAGCTAATCTTGGTATGGCCTCACTGAAGAACTCTTATTCTTTCTTCTCTGAAAAAGGGTGTTTTTGAGAGAAATGCTTCCTGGTCTGTATTAAATGCTCAAAGGCGCAATTACCAACGAAGTCAGGACTTTAAGAGCAGAACAACATCCTAGCATTCTAAGAAACCTGAACAGAGAACTGTCATTAGATGTAGGCTGTAATGAGAAGGGATCAACGAGAAAGAATTCTTAAGAGAGTTGTGTAGGCAAACAGGGACATCATTCTGTTCATAGCATAGTAGACCCTTGCCTTCCCTCAAGACTCCACTGAAATCCCACCTTCAATAGGGAACCCTTCCTGGTATTGTTGTCTTTTCTCCTACCTCTGAGGCCTTCCTTTTGAGATTACCTTCGATTTACACTGTGTAGATGTTGTATGTACATTTTTTTCTTTTTTTTTGCATGTTGCCTTCTCCATTAGAATATGAGCTCCTTGAGGGTATGGACTATGTTTTTGTCTTTGTATCTAGCATAGTGACCAGCTTAATAAATGTTTATTGACTAATTAACAAAAAAGCCATCCATGTATAATCCAGACATTGAATTTGAAAAATGAGAGCTAGGGGCAGCTAGGTGGTGCAGTGGAGAGAGCACTGGCCCTGAAGTCAGGGGAACCTGAGTTCAAATCCGGCCTCAGACCAAACACTTGAAACTTAACTAGCTGTGTGACCCTAGGCAAGTCACTTAACCCCAGTTGCCTTAAAAAAAAAAAGAGAGCTAGCTCTATATTTAATCTAAAGTCAGAAACATAAAAAGGTCCTTTCCCCGGAGTGCAGAAGAGCCTAACCCCCCTCAGTTGTGGTGTTAGGCAGCAGACTGGACTCCAGTGATATTCATGGTTCGGGCCTGGGAGAGAACCTTAGGGTTCCAGTGAGGGGGAAAAGACCTTTTCCAAACTTCCTTCAGCTTACTATGAGGGCTTAGTCTTCTTGGGGAATCTGTCAGCATTTGTGCATAGTACTTGCCCAGTCAGCTACCAAATCCATCTCCCACTGCACCACTGGAAGGATATTCCAATTTCTTCAGGATACTAATGTGTAAGGCACTATTAGGCACTGAGGATACAATGACAAAAATGAAAAACTGTCTCTGTCTTCCAGAAGATTTCATTCTATTGAATAGAGACATAAATGTAAGATAATTTTTATTTATTTTAAAATTTATATTCTGAATTTAACACATATTAAATAAAATGGGTGTTTCCATATGTATAGTAGAACATAGTAAAATTGTACATGAAACTGCAGATCCATATTATATACAACTTGCTTTTCTTTTTAAGCATGTTAAGTTCAGCCTGTAGTTTTCAAATTTCCCCTGCTTGTCTGTGTCTCTTTCTGGCTTTCTGTTTTCTTCCTTTCATTAGAAAAAAAAAAGATAACTCCATAATCTTGTTTTCTTTCTTCCTCCTACCCTATCCCTGTTCTCCTCTTCATTTTCCCAATTCCCCTCCTGTATTGGAAAAGAAAAAAGAAAAAGAAAACCCTTGTAACATATAATCATAGTCAGTCAAAACAGATCCCCAAATTAGTTGTGTCTAAATATGTTTATCTGATTCTGTATCTTGAGGCAGTTATTTCTTGGTCAAGAGATGAATAGCAGGCTTCATTATCAGTCCTCAGCAATCATAGTTGGTCATTCATTGCCTTGCTCAGAATTCTCAAGTATTTTTCTTTATAATTTGTTAGTATATAAATTGTTCTCTTGGTGCTACTCAGTTTTCTCTTTATCAGTTCATAGAAATTTTCCCAGGATTCTACTATACTATTCATCTCTTAATAATATTCCATTGCATTTATATATCATGATTTGTTTATTGTTTCCCCAGTAGATGGGTATCACCTTGGTTTCCAATTCTTTGTTACTACAAAAAGAGCAGCTATAAATATTTTTGTACACAAGTCATTTTCTTCTTGCTTCGATCTCTTTGGGAGTATAGGCCCATCAGTGGTATTGCTGGTTAGAGAATGCACAGTGTGGGACTTGTGGGGAAATTGGACAACAGTGTGACAGAAATTAGGTATAAACCAATGTTTCACACAAAACTTAAAATTGTCTTCCAGAATGGGTTGACCAGGTCATAAACACAATAAAAGTCCATTGGTGTGTCTGTTTTCTTTCAGTCCTTCCAATAGTTATAATTTTCCTTTTAAAAAAAAATGAACTCTGCCAACCTGAATAGTGTGAGATGGGACCTCTGAGTTGCTTAATTTGCATTACTCTATTAATGATTTGGAGAATTTTTATATTATTATTGATAGCTTAAATTTCTTCTTTTTAGTGGTTCTTGTTCCTACAAATTTGAATCAGTTCCACAATGTCTTGAATATTAAGATCTTTATCAGAGAAACTTGTTGCAATTTTTTTCCAGTTTGCTTCTTCCTTGGCTAGTTTTTAACTACATTGGTTTCGTTTGTGCAAAAACTTTTTAGTTTTATATATTCAAAATTGTTCATTTTATCCTCTGTGAGCTTCTGTAACACCTGTTTGTTCATGAGTACTTCCCCTTATCCATAAATCTGAAAAGTAATTTCTTCTTGGTTCTTCCAATTTGTTTTTGATGTCTCCCTTTATATCTAAGTCACATATCCATTTAAAGCTTTTCTTAGCATCTGGTGTAAGATCTTGGTTTATACCTAATTTTTGTCAAAATGTTGTTCAATATTCACAATCGTTTTTTATTGAATATTGAGTCCTTAACCTACTAGCTGGGATATTTGGTTTTATCAAGCATTGTACAACTGTGTTCATTTGCTTCTCTAACTTGTGTTCCTAATTGATTCCACTTGTCAACTTCAGTGTTTGATAGAATTCTTTTGTGAATTGTTTCAATCCATTTATGGCTTATTCAGTTTCTTTTCCTGAGACTGAGTTATTTAAATTCTCATTTTAGTCTTGTTCTGTTAACCTGGATATTTTACATTTTTAAAATATACTAATCCATTTCATTTATCTCTTTGTGGGCAAAATAGTTTCTAATAATTTCTGGTGTTTTCTTTATTATTTTTGTGAATTGTCTTTTTTAAGTATTTTTTTGGTGGGGGCAAGGCAATGGGGTGAAGTGACTTGCCCAGGGTCACACAGCTAGTGTCAAGTGTCTGAGGCCACATTTGAATTCAGGTCTTGCTGATTCCAGGGCTGGTGCTCTATCCACTGTGCCATCTAGTTGCCCCACCTTTTTATTTTTGATACTGGTAATTTGGTTATATTTTTAGAAATCAGATTACTAATATTTTATGTTTAATTTTAAGAAATGTTACATATAAATTTATTTTCATGTATAAATTCAATATTTTTGTTTTCAGTTTTGTTCATTTCCTTTTTAGGATTTCAGAATTTCTGTGTTGATGTTTTGTTGTTTGTTGCTTTTATAGATATTTTTAAAAGTTTCATGCCTAATTTATTGAACTGTTTTTTTCTCTATTAGGCTGTTAAAAGTACTTAAAGATACAGACTTTCTCCTAAGGACTATTTTGGCAGTAGCCTTAAAGTTCTGGTAGGCTGTCACAATGTTGTCATTTTCTTTGATGAAATTCAATGTTGATTCTTCTGTTTGCCTCAATTTTCTCATCCATAAAATGAAGATAATAATAATACCTACCTCCCAGGGTTGTTGTGAGGATCAAATGAGATAATATTTGTAAAGTGCTTAGCACAGTGTAGGTGTTATATAAATGGTAGCTATTATTCTTATTCTTAGTTTATGACTTGTTCTTTACGCCCACCAATTCTTTTTCTTCTCCTTTTTTTGGGGGGAGGGGTTAGGCAGTGGGGTTAAGTGACTTGCCCAAGGTCACATAGCTAGTAGGTGTTATGTGTCTGAGGCCGGGTTTGAACTCAGGTCCTCCTGAATCCAGGGCCAGTGGTCTATCCACTGCGCCACCTAGCTGCCCCTGACCAATTCTTTAGGATGAAGTTATTTAGTCTCCAATTTTTAATGCTTTTTTCAAAAGGTCTGCTATTAAATCTAATTCTCTTGTATAGGATATGTTTAATATTTTTGTTTTTCTCTGTGCGATTTTTATGCCCTAACATTGTCAGTGGTCAGTTTTTGTGAAAGTTCCATGTACTCCTGAGATATATGTATATGTGTGTGTATCTGTGTATGTCTGCATATATATGTGTGTGTGTATGAATATGTATGTACATACACACAGTTATATTTCCTTTCTATTCCCATTCAGTAGTCACTAGAGGTCTGTCATGTCTAACTTTCTAAAATTTTATTTGGAAATAAATTTATTTTTCTTTCTTGTTTATTTTTTGTTAGATTTGTTTATGTCTAAGAGAGGGGGTACATTAGGTCTTAAACTGTTAGTTTTACTATTTTTCCCTATACATTTAAAAATTTTTCTAGGTGCAATGTCATTTGGTGTGTGTATATATAAAGAATTGGTATTAATTCATTATCTGTGGTTCCTTTAAGCATTATGTAGTTTACTTATTTATTTCTTTTAATAAAATCTGTCTTTACTGTTGCCTTATCTGAGTTTATAATTGCTACCCCTTCTTTTTTGTGTTCACCTGGAGCCTGATAGATTTTGCTGTAGTTTATTATTTTAACTGTGTAAATCTTTATATTACAAGTTTGTTTCTTGTAAATATCGTGAATGTTGGCTTCTGCTTTCTGATCCATTCTGCTATCATCTTCCATTTTATGGACGAGTTTGTCCCATTCACACTCATATTGTGATTGTTAATTATGTATTTTCCTCCGTATTATCCTCGAACACTTTCTAACTTTCTTAGTTCCCTTTATCCAGATGAGGGTGCTGAAAGAGGATATATGTGCTCAGCACTGCTGATCTATATTTAATGCTCTCTGTTTCTTCTCCTGTGACCCTCTTTTCTTTTCCTCCCCCACATCACAGTTTCTTACCCTTGCTTTCTTTCTTTTAACATCCTTTCATGCTCCGTATTCCAGGGTTGGAGTTTGTTTTGTTTATGATCAGTCCTTCCTTGAATTTATCCTTATTCTTATTCTCCACATTGTCTCTTCCAGTTCCTTTGTTTCCTTTTTCAGCTGAATGTATTTCTATACCAAAATCTATATGTGTGCATATGTGTTCTGCCTGTTTTTTTCTGGTTCAAATGAAAGTGAAGTTCACCCCTTCCACCCCTTCCTCCTTGTTATATAATCTTCTTATGTGCCTCGGATATGGGAGGTAGCAAGCCCCACCCCCTTTCTTTCCCTTTCTTCTCTGGTTTATTATTTTTTTCCTTCTTTCTATTTCTTTCTTTTTTTTTTTTTGGAAGATTTTGTTTTAATTTTATTTTTAATTCATGGAATAAAACAACATTCCCATAACACAGTTCGAATAATAAAGGAGGATTGTACATGAAACTGCAAATGTATTATGCATAACTTGCTATTTCTTTCAAGTATACAACAAACATCTTGTAAATTTCCTTTTTTCTGCACTCCCCACCCTCGTCCTAGCCTAGAGTTCGCTACCATCACATACCTATACAAATAGGTATACATGCGTGCACGCGCACACACACACATGCATATATATAAAACTATTCCATGCATACTTCTATTTATCAGTCCTTTCTCTGGATGTAGATTGCAGTCATTGTATATAATGTTCTCTTTGTTGTACTAATTTTGTTCTTCATTATTTCATACGGATCTTTCCATGTTTTTCTGAGATCGCCAAACTCATCATTTCTTACCACACAATAATATTTCATCACAATCATATATCACAACTTCTTCAGCCATTCCCCAATTGATGGGCATCCCTGTGATTTCCAGTTCTTTGTCACCACAAAGAGAGCTGCTACAAACATTTCAAAACACGCAGCTTATTTTCCTTTCCCCCTAATCATCTTTGGGTTTTTTTTTAATTATTTTTTATTTTTTAAATTTTTTTTCCATATGCTTTTGAGTTGAAAATTTTTTCTCCCTTTTTCTCCCCCCCCCACCCTCCCCAAGACGGCGCACAATCTGACACAGGCTTTACATTTACATACCCATTAAACATATTTTCACATTAGTGAAGTTGTAAGTAAAAATTAAAACAAATAGGAGGAACCATCAGAAAGATGAAACAAAACTCAACTTACAGTAAAAATAAGTGAGAGCGATTCGACTTCCATAGTTCTTTCTTTGGATGTGGACAGCATTTTCCATCCTGAGGCCTCTGGAGATGTCTTAGATCCTCGTAATGCTGAGAAGTGTTCAGTTTAACATTCTTAGTGATTGCATAACATGGCTGCTATTGTGTACAAAGTCCTCTTGGTTCTGCTCACTTCACTCAGCATCAGACCATATAAGTCTTTCCAGGTTTTTCTGAAGTCAGCCTGTTCATCATTTCTTATAGCACAATGGTATTCCATTACATTCATATACCACAACTTGCTCAGCCATGCCCCAATTGATGGGCATCCTCTCAATTTCCAATTCTTTGCCACCACAAAAAGAGCTGCTATGTATATTTTTGTACATGTGGGTCCTTTTCCCATTTGTTTGATCTCTTTGGGATATAGCCCTAGAAGTGCTATTGCTGGATCAAAGGGTATGCACATTTTTGTATCCCTTTGGGCATAGTTCCAAATTGTTCTCCAAAATTGTTGGATCATTTCACAACTCCACCAACGATGTATTAGCGTTCCAATTTTACCACATCCTCTCCAACATTTATCATTTTCCTGTTTTGTCATGTTGGCCAATCTGATAGGTGTGATGTGGTACCTCAGAGTTGTTTTGATTTGCATTTCTCTAATCAATAACGATTTAGAGCATTTTTTCATATGACTATAGATGGCTTTAATTTCTTCATCTGAGAACTGTCTGTTCATATCCTTTGACCATTTATCAATTGGGGAATGGCTTGTGTTCTTATAAATTTGTTTTAATTCTGTATACATTTTAGAAATGAGGCCTTTATCAGAAGACTGGTTGTAAAAATTCTTTCCCAATTTTCTACCTTTCTTCTAATCTTAGTTTCATTGGCTTAGTTTGTGCAAAAACTTTTCGATTTAATGTAATCAAAATTATCCATTTTGCTTTTCATAATGTTCTCTATCGATAGTCCTGTTTGGTCATGAATTCTTCTGTTCTCCATAGATCTGATAGGTAAACTATTCCTTGTTCTCCCAGTTTACTTATGGTATCAGCCTTTATATCTAAGTCCTGAACCCATTTTGACTTTATTTTGGTATATGGTGTGAGATTTGGGTCTATGCCTAGTTTCTGCCATACTCTTTTCCAGTTTTCCCAGCAGTTTTTTTCAAAGAGTGGGTTCTTATCCCAGAAGCTGGGGTCTTTGGGTTTATCAAATAATAGATTACTATAGTCATTGACTACTGTGTCTTGCATATTTAACCTATTCCACTGATCCACCTCCCTATTTCTTAGCCAGTACCAAGCAGTTTTGATGATTGCTGCTTTATAATACAATTTAAGATCTGGAATTGCTAGGCCACCTTCCCCTGCATTTCTTTTCATTAGTTCCTTTGCTATTCTGGACCTTTTGTTTTTCCAAATGAATCTTGTTATTATTTTTTCTAACTCTATAAAATAATTTTTTGGTAGTTTGATTGGTATGGCACTGAATAAGTAAATTAGCTTAGGTAGGATTGTCATTTTTATTATATTAGCTCGGCCTACCCATGAGCAACTGATGTTTTTCCAATTATTTAGATCTGATTTTATTTGTGTGAAAAGTGTTTTGTAATTGTGTTCATAGAGTTCCTGGGTTTGTTTCGGGAGGTAGACTCCTAAATATTTTATAATGTCTACAGTAAGTTTAAATGGGATTTCTCTTTCTATCTCTTGCTGTTGGGCTTTGTTGGTAATATATAGAAATGCTGATGATTTATGTGGGTTTATTTTATAGCTTGCAACATTGCTAAAGTTGTTTATTATTTCAAGTAGTTTTTTACTTGATTCTCTAGGATTCTCTAAGTATATCATCATGTCATCTGCAAAGAGTGATAGCTTTGTTTTTTCTTTGCCTATTCTAATGCCTTCAATTTCTTTTTCTTCTCTTATTGCTAAAGCTAAGTTTTCCAGTACAATATTAAATAACAGTGGTAATAATGGACATCCTTGTTTCACCCCGATCTTATTGGAAATGCTTCTAGTGTCCCCATTACATATAATGCTTGCTGAAGGTTTTAGATATATGCTATTTATTATTTTAAGGAAGACTCCATTTATACCTATGCTTTCTAGTGTTTTTAATAGGAATGGGTGTTGTATTTTATCAAAAGCTTTTTCTGCATCTATTGAGATGATCATGTGGTTTCTGTTGGTTTTGTTGTTGATATGCTCAATGATGCTGATAGTTTTCCTAATATTGAACCAACCCTGCATTCCTGGTATAAATCCTACCTGGTCATAGTGTATTATTCTTGTGATAAGTTGCTGTAATCTACTTGCTATATTTGTTTAAAATTTTTGCATCTATATTCATTAGAGAAATTGGTCTATAATTTTCTTTCTCTATTTTGACTCTTCCTGGTTTAGGTATCAACACCATATTTGTATCATAAAAAAATTTGGTAAGACTCCTTCTTCACCTATTTTCCCAAATAGTCTATATAGTATTGGAATTAATTGTTCTTTAAATGTTTGATAGAATTGCATGTAAATCCATCTGGCCCTGGAGATTTTTTCCTAGGGAGTTCATCAATGGCTTGTTCAATTTCTTTTTCTGAGATGGGGTTATTTAAGTATTTTACTTCCTCTTTGGTTAATCTGGGCAATTTATATTTTTGTAAATATGTATCCATTTCACTAAGATTGTCAAATTTGTTGGCATATAGTTGGGCAAAATAATTCCTAATTATTGTTTTAATTTCCTCTTCCTTGGTGGTAGCTTCCCTTTTCATTCTTGATACTAGTAATTTGGTTTTCTTCTTTCTTTTTTTAATTAAATTAACCAAAGGCTTATCTATTTTATTTTTTCATAAAACCAGCTCTTAGTTTTATTTATTAGTTCAATAGTTTTCTTAATTTCAATTTTATTAATTTTTCCTTTGGTTTTCAATATTTCTAATTTGGTGTTTAGTTGAGGATTTTTAATTTGTTCTTTTTCTAGTTTTTTTAGTTGTATGCCCAATTCATTAATCTCCTCTTTTTCTATTTTATGTAAGCATTTAGAGATATAAAACTTCCCCTAAGAACTGCTTTTGCTGCATCCCATAGGTTTTGGTATGTTGTCTCATTATTGTCATTCTCTTGAATGAAATTATTGATTGTTTCTATGATTTGTTGTTTGACCCAATCATTTTTTAGGATTAGATTATTTAGTTTCCAATTATTTTTTAGTCTATCTTTCCATGGCCCTTTATTACATATAATTTTTATTGCATCATGATCTGAAAAGGATGCATTTAATATTTCTGCCTTTCTGCATTGGATTGTGAGGTTTTTATGCCCTAGTACATGGTCAATTTTTGTGTATTTGCCATGTACTGCGAGAAAAAAGTATATTCCTTTCTATCCCCATTCAGTTTTCTCCAGAGGTCTATCATACCTAACTTTTCTAATGTTCTATTCACCTCCTTAACTTCTTTCTTGTTTATTTTGTGGTTAGACTTATCTAGTGCCGAGAGGGGGAGGTTCAGGTCCCCCACTAGTATAGTTTTGCTGTCTATTTCTTCCTGTAACTCCCTGAACTTCTCCTGTAAGAATTTGGGCGATATACCATTTGGTGCATATATATTTAGTAATGATATTACTTCATTGTCTATGGTGCCTTTTAGCAGGATGTAGTTTCCTTCCTTATCTCTTTTGATTAGATCTATTTTTGCTTTTGCTTTGTCTGAGATCAGGATTGCTACCCCTGCTTTTTTTACTTCAGCTGACGCATAATATATTCTGCTCCAGCCTTTTACCTTTACCCTGTATGTGTCACTCTTTTTCAAATGTGTTTCCTGTAAACAACATATTGTAGGATTATGGTTTTTAATCCATTCTGCAATCCATTTCTGTTTTATGGGAGAGTTCATCCCATTCACATTCACAGTTATGATTACTATCTGTGTCTTTTTCTCCATCCTTTCCCCCCATTTATGCTTTTCTTTCTCCTTTTCCCCCTTCACTAGTGTTTTGCTTTTGACCACCGCCTCCTTCAGTCCCTTCCCCCTTTTATTATCCCTTTCCCTTTTCTTCCCCTTTATCTTACTGCTGCTTCCCTCCCTTCTTCCCTCCCTTTTCCCCCTCCCTTTTCTTTCCCCTTTTCCCTCCCACTGCCTATAGGGCAAGTTAGATTTCTAAACTGATTATATTATGCCCTTCTTGAGCCTAATCTGATGAGAGTAAGGTTCAAACAATGCTCCCCCCCTTCCCTCTGCTGTAATAGGATTTTGTGTCTTTTCCTATAATGTAATTTACCCTTGTCTGCCTCCTCCTTTTTCAGTACCTTTTCTAAGATTAGATTGATCCACTTATTTGGATCCATTTAACTTGATTAGATTTTTTTTTATCATTACATCAAAGTCAACTAATATCCACCCTCTTTATGTATACTCCTTTAACAAGGTGTAATAACAATACAGTTCTCAAGGGTTGCAAGTCTCATATTCCCTTGTAGGGGTTTAAACAGCCCCCCCCTTATTAACAGCATATTGTATCCTTCTGTCCCATTTACCTTTTTAAGTCCTTCTTGAGTCCTGTACTTGAAGATCAAATTTTTTGTTGAGCTCTGGTCTTTTTATCAGGAAAGTTTGGAAGTCTCCTATTTCGTTGAATATCCACCTCCTCCCTTGAAAAATGATGCTCATTTTTGCTGGGTAATTGATCCTTGGCTGCATTCCAAGCTCCTTTGCCTTTGGAATATCATGTTCCATGCCCTGCGGTCTTTTAATGTAGAAGCTGCAAGGTCCTGTGTAATCCTGACTGTGGTTCCATGATATTTAAATTCTTTCTTTCTGGCTGCTTGCAGCACCTTCTCTTTCATCTGGTAATTTTGGAATTTTGCTATTATATTTCTTGGGTTGTCAATTTGGGATCTCTTTCAGGTGGTGATCGGTGGATTCTTTCTATGGTTATTTTCCCTTCTGGTTCTAGGACTTCTGGGCAGTTTTCTTTTATGATTTCCTGAAAGATACTGTCCAGGCTCTTTTTTTCATGATTTTCAGGTAGTCCAATAATTTTTAAATTGTCTCTCCTGAGTTGATTTTCCAGGTCGGTTGTTTTACTGATGAGGTATTTTACATTTTCATCGATTTTTTCATTTTTTTTTTCTGTTTGACTGATTCTTGCTCTCTCATAGAGACATTAGTTTCCATTTGTCCAATTCTAGTTTTTAACAGATTGTTTTCTTCTGTTAGTTTTTGTACTTCCTTCTTCAACTGGCCAATTGTGTTTTTTAGGGACTTGTTTCCTTCAGCATACTCTTCTGTTAGATTTTGTACTTCCTTCTTCAACTGGCCAATTGTGTTTTTTAGGGATTTGTTTTCTTCAGTGTACTCTTCTGTTAGTTTTTGTCCTTCCTTCTTCAATTGGCCAATTGTGTTTTTTAGGGACTTGTTTTCTTCAGTGTATTTTTTTCCAACTGGCCAATTGTATTTTTGAAGGACTCTTTTACCTCTCTCATTTGACTATTAAAATCCTTCTTGAGCTCTTCTAAGAAGGCTTTTTGGGCTTCAGACCAGTTCATATTCCTTTTTGTTGTTGCAGATGTGGGTTTGTTGACAATGTTGTCCTCTTCAGAATTTCTGTCGTGATCTTCACTCTTCTCGTAATATGAGTCTATGGTACGTTTCTTTTTACTCATGGTGTTTCCTTATTCCCTGGCCTTTAAAGAGATTGAGCTCTCCTGCTGGGGAGCAGAGGGTACTGACCCAAGCTTCTTGTGTTTGGAGCCTAGGTCTTGGTCACTGGCTTTGCGTTCTGGGGCCTCTTACGCTGGGATTTGGAAGCTGTAGGTTTCTGGCAGCTTACCTTGTGTTGGGCTGGAATCAGCAAGGCTGGAACTTTCAGGCAATTCTAGGTTGCCTGCTTTTCCTTTCCTTTAGCTTTCTTCTGCTCCCTTTAGATGGCTGCTGCAGGATGTTTATCTGCCTGGGGCCCCCTGCAGTGTTGTCTCCCTTGGTTCTGCTAATGCACTGGGAGATTCCTTTGCAGTGGAGTGCCGAGGCTCCTGGTGGTTTTCTGAGCTGGTTTCCACCGGTTCCCCCGCCCTCACTGAGGCACTCGGAGGTCCAGGTGTTGGTGTTTGCCTGCTGTACCACCTGGGCTTCAGGATTTCTTCACAATTGGAAGCTTCCTACAGCTCACCTGGTGTTGGGTTGGAATCAGCAAGACCGGGGCTTTAGGAAGCCTTTAGGTTGTTTTCTTCACCTCCTTTCAGATGAATGCCACAGGGTACTTATCCGCCTGGGACCCCTTGTTTTTGCTGAGGCACTGAGAGATACGTTTGCTGGGCTATTGCACTGCTGCTCCTTGTCTTTCTTCTAGTTCAGGTGTTCCAGGGTTTGTTTTTTTTTTCCTGGGCTGATGTTTTCTGGGTTTGCAGAGGTTGATAGGGGAGAGTGAGAGTGACTGCCTTTTCATTCCGCCATCTTGGCTCCCGGAAGCCCTTCTTTCTGTTTCTTAAGATCATCAAAATATAATACAGCCACTCCCAGGTCTTCTGTTTTATTTAACTCCTTTTTTTGATCCTTGATGGGGTTTGGTTTCTGGAAGGATACTTGTTTTTTTCTTTTTTTTTTTCATTATTGTTTTTGGTTGGGCAATGGGGTTAAGTGACTTGCTCAGGGTCACACAGCTAGTTAAGTGTTATGTGTCTGAGGCTAGATTTGAACTCAGGTCCTCCTGAATCCAGGGCCAGTACTCTATCCACTGCGCCACCTAGCTACCTCTTTTTTCTCTCTTTATTAGCATGTAAGCACTTCATCCTTGGAATAATCTCTTCGGGTTGCTCAAATGTATTTACCTTTTTATATTTGACTCCTGTGCTTGCATTTCTTAATTTCTAGTCAGCTCTGGTCTTTATCAGGAATGATTGGGAGTCCTCTTGTTTCATTAAAGGTCCATTTCCTTCCTTTAGGATTATAGGTAATTTTGCCAGCTAAAGTATTCTTGATTTCTAGCCTTTAACTGTTGCTTTTTAGAATATCATCTTACAAGCTCTAGCTGCCAAGTGTTGTATGATCCTGACTGTGATTTCTTGGTACTTGAACTCTTTCTTTCTCATGGCTTACATTTTTTCTCTTTGTCTTGGAAGCTCTGGATTTTGCATTTTATATGTCTAAGTGTTTATTTTAAAGTTTCTTTCAAGAGATAACTGGTATATTCTTTCTATATTCATTTTTCTTTCCCTCCTCATCTCTGCCTTCTGGCTCCCCTGTCTTCTACAGGAATCCTCTCCCAAACCCTCTTAATTCTAGTGCTTTCCTTCTGTAGATTATTTCCTCTATCCTGTCTATCACTTGTATCTTCCCCATTATATTGTGAGCTTTTTGAGAGTAAGAACTGTCTTTTGCTTTCTGTTGTATCCCCAGCACTTAGCACAGTGCCTGACACATAGGAGGTGATGAATAAATGCTTATTGACTGACAGGTTCTGTTAGATCAAGGCAGTTTTTATTCGTGATTTTTTTTTTTCTTGGTGAGGTAGTTGGGGTTAAACACAGATAGTAAGTGTCAGGTGTCTGAGGCCTGATTTGAACTCAGGTCCTCCTTGACTCCAAGGCCAGAGTTCTATCCATTGTGCTGCCTAGCTGCCCACATGATTTCTTGAGATATGATTTCTAGGCTTTTTTTGGTCATTGTTTTTGCCTCGGTTACACAGCTAAAGACCCTAGTCCCATTCCCATACTGGAAGGTTTCTACCTCTGACTGTGCTGACCTGGGCTGGAAAAAAGTTACCTACTATAATTTCTCCCTGCATTTTCCAATGTCAGTTGCTCTTCCTCAGTCTGCTGAAAGTTGTGAAAGAGAGCTAGGCTTCTTCTCATTCCACCATATTTATTGGTCTCCTTAGACATAGCTTTATTATTCATCAGCTTTATTGTCTTACACATTTTCAGGGGCAGCATTCCTGGCTATCACAACTATCTATGCTGTGACTGGATCAGGATTTGTAGTGCCAAGTGCTGCTGCCAAAGCAGGTGTGGAAATAATGAATATGTAAGTAATGATCACATTTATCTTGAAGCTTAAGTTGATTGATGCAATTTAGTAGCATCTGCTGTCCTGTTCGTCTTTTTTAGCTCCTTTTACTTGCATCTCGATCATCAACATACCCCAATAAGTAATGTACTAACCAGGAGACCTAAGTTAATTTTAACCTACTTATTGCATGTTATATAGATAGCATACTTTAAAATTTCAAGACAGCCTTGTGTGAATTAGGAATTAAGTCATATTTTCAGGGCATAAACTTCTTCACTGTCATTTTATTCTTTTTTTGCTGTTTGCTGCCCTTGCCTCTAAGAATGTATAAATAAGAATGTCTTACAAATTCCAGCCCAAGGCCACTGGATGAACCAGACTCTGTCCATTTCCTTCTTTTTATTTTTAAATACTTGTAATGATAAAGTATCCTAATGTGGGTGAGAATCATCCTGAACAACTAAAGAGGGAAACTGAGGCAAAGCTCTGTACCAGAACACTTTATTAAAGAGACCTGCCCCCTTCAGTGAAGTGGACCCCACACCCTCCTCACGATCGGAGGTGCCCCCTCCTTGAAAATATTTGCATCTCCTCAGATAAGTTGCAGTAACACTAATAACCATGATTCCCTTGGCAGGGGAAGAGTTTCTGGAGTGGCAAAAAAGAGATCCATCATTTTGCTTCTATGTTATATTAGAATAACAAATAAGACTTCCATCCTTTTCAGCTTAATGGGGTAGATACAGTTAATGGGGTAGATACCTGTACAAAACAGAGGCATTGAGGCTACAATTAGCACTGGAATGTATGTGAAGGGAGGCTTGTGTCTCTGAGTGGCCTTTCTTGATCTTCATTTCATGGTGAAAAACAATAAGAATGTCAGAACTACTAAATAGGCAGTTTCTATCCATTGGAAAGAAAATAAGGAAACTGCTTTTACCTTCCCTTTACAAGGACAGATATAATTTAAAGGGAAAATTTCTCCATGGCAAGCATTAGATAACAACATTAAAAATACAACCAGAATATGTTAGGGTCTTAATCCATTGACTGCCATTGTGAAATATAAAAGTATGAGGTTTAAAACTACTAAAATAATGAAAATCATCCATACCCGTTGGGGCAAAGGTGATTCCTTTCACATCTAAAAGATTCTTATTAAGAAAGCCCTTGGAAAAATCCCCTAAGAAAATTGGCCCCAAAACAGGCAGGTTTTACAATGATCAATGGATCCACAAGTTTTTTTTTTTATCTTTATGACTGTTGGAGTCATCAGCAGTACTTTGACCTAGAGACCTTGTGTCCACAATGGTAGAGCTGGAGGAGGAGATGATGACTATCACTCTGGCAGATGTCAGCAGTAGGTGAGGCTAGTAAGGTCATCAATTACTGGACTAAAACTGAGTCTGTGAAGACAATAGAGGCGAAATCCTGCCACAAAATTTGAGAGAACAAAGTAGGAGACTCAACATAACTTTGAGGTAAACGAGTCCATGTCCATTGCTGATTATTTGAAGTAAATGTGAACAGGTATCTGGATTTGGGGCTTATAGGAATACTAAAAAATACAGCACACAGATTTATTACTGTATAACAGGTGGCATCATGGGGAATAGAAGAAACAATTGTGGCAGGGTTAGGCACCACAGGATGTGTTGGTATAACATATGCATTGATGACATGCAAATCTTGAACAAACCTGTAAACAGGTTTGCCGTCAGGGCCTGGTTTAGGTTTCTTAACAGGCAGTATGGGAGTGTTGCAGGGAGATCTGCATGGAACCACAATCCTTTGATCTGTTAAGGAGCTAATGACAGGAGCAATTCCTTCAATGGCTTCCTCAGTCAGAGGATATTGAGGCACTGATGGTGGTGGCCCGCCTTTGGTAGTAATAGTAACTGGGACTCACTTCAGAAGGACCGCATCAGTGGAAGAAGTGGTCTACAAAGAATTCGGGATATCAGAAGAAATATTAGGGCTGTTGCAATCACATTGGAACTAACCCCACAGGAAAAAAGAGAGAGGAGCTCATCACTACTAAAATCTGTAAATCCATCAGCAAATACTGAGAACAAAAAGCACTTGTAGAGTCAAAGTATTCCCCGGGAGACATGAAATAGTGGTGCTAAATTTGCCCAAAGATCACTTCCAAATAGATTAGTAGATGCATTAGATACCCATAAAAAAGAATGCAGAGAGCCCATTGTCATGCCTTGTGGGGACGAGATGGGGACTTCTCGAGGTGTTCCCTCTGTTCCCACAATCTGTATAGATTGAATAACAGTACAGCCAAAACTTGGTTTCTTACTCAAAACTGAATGAGTGGTTCCAGTATCAACAAGGCAAACATGTGACACACCTGAAATTGTCAGAACTATGCTTGGTCCAGTTAAGAGAGGGGCAGAGGCAGGGATAACAGGGGCAAGGATGTTAGAAGAAACTCTGTTCCTTGCCTCTCCCCTGCACCTTCATTCACAGAAGCCTTCCTGTTGTTCATACCCTCTGTCACTTTGTTCCTGGATATCTCTGTGCTCATTAGTCACCTCAACTTGGTTTAAAGGCTGTCTGAATCTGTTCTCCCTTGGAGGGGCATAATCTTGCCTCTGAAGCCAATTTGGGTCTTGCGCTTGGGCCCTGGTAACTCAGAGACCCCTCTAGTCCTGCCTTCTCACCATACATTGTCTGGCAAAGTGCTCTCTCTTCCCACAATAAAAGCAGTCCCTGTTACCTCTATTAGGGTTCTGGACAAAGGATGCCAGGTGACTAGGAGTCTGAACATTTGCCAGGAGAGACTTAGGTTGACCTCTGTATCTGGGCTTCTCCCTGTATCAGCATTGTCTTTAGCTGGCTCTTTCCCTTCATAAACATACTGCGTAATTGCCTTATGTTCCCCTATGGGTTTTTCATGCCAGCCTAGACAGTACTTGAGAAAGTATTCCTTAATTTTAGGCAATGATTAACAAAGGCTGCAGTAATAATCCTGGCATTCCATTGATTATGGGGATCTAATCTAGCGTAACGCTTTCCACTCTTGCATAATCTCGAGGAGGGTCTCATCCCCTTTTTGGACCGTCTCTTGGAATTTACTGAAATTGTCTGGTCTTTCTGCAAACAGTTCTATACCCCTAAGTAAGGTGTCCCTGGCCTATAATAGCTGTGCAAACGGTGTGGGCTGATCCATTGGGGATCTTGTATTGGCCAGGTTCCCTGACCTGTCTAACCCACAATTTGTCTGCTCGTCCTGGAGATGGCAGAGTCTCCATGAGATCTGTAGCATCGCTCCAAGTTGGGTTTTAGCCACAAAAGATAGCCTTAAATTGATTAATAACTGCAACAGGATCCTGATCAAATCTAGGGGTATCTTTTTTCCAATTAGAGAGGTCTGAAGTTTTAAAGGGATAATGTTTCTTAATATATACAAGACTTTCCCCTGCTGCTTGATGGACTCTGTCTATCAGCAGAAAAACTGTGGTCAGTTTCTTGAACTTTTGTTATAGGAAGGGAGCTTCAGAAGGGGCAGAAGCAAGAGGGGCAGAAGCAGAAAGTGGAGCACAAAGGTCTGTCAAGGCTTGATCCTGTAGCTGTGTTTATGCTTGACCACATCTTTCCTGCTGGCATCCCCGACCAGGAGTGGCACTCTTTGGAGGAACTTCCCTTGACAGAATTGGACTAGATTCCCGAGATACCCACTTTTTAGGCTGTTTCATCTGAGAAGTTCCCCAGCCGAAGACACTAGAGATTACCTCCTTTGAGAATGAGTCAAAGGGGGTAATCTACCCACCTGAGTTCCACCTATATGGGTGTCTCTCTTATAGCTAACAGTTAATTGTTTAAGGGCTCCATTCTGGCGGGTTTACCAATTTCTTTCACATTCTTAATTTTTGGACCCAACCTCTAAGGCTTGAAGACCAGTTAGTTAATTAGAGCCCAAAGGTTCTTTCAGTGACTAGAATCAAGTGGTTGATCTCTGGAGACTTCTTATATGAACCTAAAATATTCCCTATATTCTTAGGAGTTGGGGAATTGGGGTCCCTGTCCTGAAGAGTCACATGGTTCACACCCCTTTAGCCTTTATGAGAGACTTCTGGAGACCTGGTCATGGGCTGGTGTCCGGGTTCATAAGAATAAGAGATCCTCAGGGAGGCCCTATTTAGTGGTGCCCTTGATTGTTTATGACTTTTCATGGCTTTCAAATTGGCCACCCTTACTTTCTATTTTTTCCCCCCACCTAATAGTATTTTATTTTTTCTAATTACATGTAAAAATAGTTTTTCAACATTCATTTTTATAAAATTTTGAGTGCCAGATTTCAGCCTCTCTCACTGTAAGCTGCTCAAAATTCCTTGGTATGCCTAAAGTCAGCACTAATACCCTGAAAGGTGTTATGGACCTTTTTCTTCTATTAAAGGGGAACCGAGCTTCACTGCTAGCTCCCCTTTCTGCTACTGAAATTGCAGTGCCTTGCTCCTCGGACAGTCACAGGCATGGCTGCCAACAGTGTTACCTTTTCCCCCTTTTCCCCTTTGATGTGGTATTTATGAATACTTGAAGAAATCCAGAGACCAAGCTTATAAAGTATCCTTTTAGTTAAAAAAACAGTTACACCTTAATGAGATTAATTTCAGTAAAAACTCCCAAATACATAATGGTTTTAAGAAGAAAAAAAGCAATTAATCTCTCTCAATTCTGTCAAAACTGAGTGGAGTTTCTGGAAAAATGAAAAAGAAAAAAATGGGGAGGAAAAATCGGTTTACGTGTTAAAAACCATGGCCATGAGGAACTTTAAGTGCTCTGGAGCATATATACTCAGACATGAATTTGAACAGTACCTTTTAGCTCAATTAGGGACTTTACTTAAACATTTAGAAATAAAGGCAGAGTTACCAATCTGCAGCTTGGAGAGACTTACCTCAGGCTTGGAGAATCTAGGTGCAAGTGGTGAGGGGAGTCCAACCTCCCAGGGCTTGAATCCATGGGGGAGCCAAGGATGAAAATTTATCCAGTGCGTGATATCTTTTGATTCCCTTGCAGGTGCAAAAGCCAAAGGAGGTGGGCGTCCCAGAGCTTCCACTCCTATCTGACTTACCAGAAATGTAGGGGGGGAAAATCACCCCAAATGACCAGAGAGGGAAGCTGAGGTAGAGCTCTGAGCCAAAACACTTTATTAAAGGGACCTGGCCCCCTTCAATGAAGTGGACCCCAGACTTTCCTTGTGATCTGAGGTTCTCCCTCCTTCCAGGGCCCTTATTTTTATAAGTTTAGATACCTAGACATTCAGGAGTAGCTATATCAGATGCAGAATAATTCCATTGGTTGGCATATGATGCATAGACTAAAATAAGCAAAACAGTGTATCAGCTGGGTCATGGGTTGAGCAAGGCAGGAAATATTTCTACCCTGATTAGGTGGTCACAAGATGGATGGGCTATTTCTAAGGTTGGGCAAGAGGAGATGGTACAGAGTATACATATGTCCCAAGAACATTTTTGGGGGAACTGGGGAATTTTCTGTGCCGTGTTGAAACTCATGCTTGGTTGAGTCATGAAATTTGAGCCAAACAGAATGGAGATGTCCATGTCAGGATTCCTCTAGTCTTACAGTTGTGAAAGTAAGCTCCATAGCTGGTAAACAAGTATTAACCATTATATTAAAGCTTGAGGCCTATTAGAATTAGAAGGCCTATTAGGGCCTTCCTATTAGAATCTATATTCCTATACAATTTATAGAAAGTATGGATTAAGAATAATTAGCTGTCTTGACTAAATATGTATTACTAGATGAACATAGTTAAACAATTTCTAACAATTATTACCCCTTATGAAATCATGATGAACTAATGCTGATTAGAGTTTGAATAGGGATCCTCAAGGAATCAACTTTCTCACCAAAGTAATATGTTTAGAAATATGGGCAACAGTTAAACCCTTGTTTCTCCACCAATCATTGGCTGAAGTGAGGAAACTGAGGCATTTCTGACATACATCAGATCAGACTTCCTCTCTATATTTAGGGAAATCTGGGAAGTTATTTTGTGCTGCTGTCACACCACCTAATTTGTGAATACTGGCACTTTTATGACAGAATTAATATTTATCTGTAGGACTGGCCAAAGGCAATGTCCTTCTATAGAATGAATTTACAGCATCTATATCTTTAATTCTCAGTTCTTCACTTAAGATATGGCTGATTTAATCTCAGTTCTTTAATACATTTCACCTGTATATGTATGGTTTAGGCATGAAGGAGTCCTTTATAACTAGTGTACTAACAGAGAACATTTGCTACTTCATGATAGAGGAATGAATAGAAAGATTGATTATCTCTCATCCTCAAAAAATAAGCCTCTTGGAATTGGTGCATCACGACAAAAATGTATTTATTGGACCATTATGGAGAGGTATATACTGGGAATAAGTTGACCATAGCATAGTACTAATGATGACTGTTACTCAAGAATTGGCATAAAATATATAATCAAGTAGATGTGTGATCATAAAGGAAGTTGAGTTCCTTTATGTAGGTGAGATCAATCCCTCCTTGAATCTACCCTCCTTCTTATCTGCCTCCCACCTTTTTCTTTTCTTTTCTTTTCTTTTTTGGCTAGGCAGTGGGGTTAAGTAACTTGCCCAGGGTCACACATCTAGTAAGTGTTATATTTCTGAGGCCAGATTTGAACTCAGGTCCTCCCGAATCCAGGGCCTGTGCTCTATCCACTGTGCCACCTAGCTGTCCCCTCCCTCCTCTTTCATACCTCCTGTTTTCCTCCTGTTTCCCTGTTGGCATTTAGCCATTCAAGATAGTTATGAAAGGGGTACGCTAGCAACTCAGTGGTCAGAGTGCAGGGCCTGAAGTCAGAGAGACTCATCTTCCTGAGTTCAAATATGACCTCAGACACTTACTAGCTGTGTGAGCCTGGGCAAGTCACTTAACCCTGTTTGCCTCAGTTCCTCATCTGTAAAATGAGCTGGAGAAGAAAATGGAAAGCCACTGCTGTGTCTTTGCCAAGAAAACCCCCAAATGGGGTCATGAAGAGTCAGACATGACTGAAAAATGAAAGTCCCAAAGTGTCTTGGCGTCCACGGTGTTGTGTATGTGGTGAACACCTTGTTTAATTAAATTGAATGGAAATTGGTCAGCAGAGTACCAACTCCCACTGTCTTGGTGGCATCGTGTAACATGCTTCCTTAGGAGGCAGATTTGCTAGGTGTGATGACGTATGCCTGTGTTCCCTGGTGCTGGGGAGGCTTTTAGGTCTCTTGAGCTTGGGAGCTCTGAGCTGCAGGGAACCAAGTTGGGCGCTTCCTTGGTGAGCCCTCAGGAGAGGGAGGTCACCAAGTTGCCTAAGGAGGGGTGAACTGGCAGGTTGCTAAGAGAGCATGTTAAAGCTCCTGTGTCGATCACAGTGGGGTTGGGCCTGTGAATAGCTTAAGCAAGATAGGAAGATTCAATCTATCTATCTATCTATCTATCTATCTATCTATCTATCTATCTATCTTCTATCTATCTATCTATATATCTATATCTATCTATCTATATCTATATATCTATATATCTATATCTATCTATATATATCTATCTATATATCTATATCTATCTATATCTATCTATCTATCTATATCTATCTATATATCTCTATCTATATATCTATATCTATCTATCTATATCTATATATCTATATATCTATATCTATCTATATATCTCTATCTATATATCTCTATCTATCTATCTATATCTATCTATCTATCTCTATCTATCTATCTCTATCTATCTCTATCTATCTATCTCTATCTATCTATCTATATCTATCTATATAGATATATCTATATAGATAGATATAGATAGATAGATAGAGATAGATAGATAGATAGATAGATAGATATTTATATATCTTTTCACTTTACATTTAGTTTAAAAGTTTTCAGTCCCCAGTTCTCTCCCTCCTACCCCCCCCCACTCATTGAGAAGTCAGTATTTTTTTTAATAGGGGAAAACATTGATTTCCTATTCGTTTCTTATTTGTGATAATTTCTAGGTCTCTTGCATCTGAATGGGGTAGACATGGCCTGCGATTTAATGTGATTCAGCCAGGACCAATCAAAACTAAAGTAAGCCTTGCTTAATATATAGCATCATAGCGCATAACAACTTGGGGAATGTCCAGATATTGAATACCTACTTATTTATTTAAGATGTTGTAGAAATGAGCATTGGACAATTAATTGCCTTGGAGTATTGAAACATATAACCATTGAAATGGCTGTATGCAGAAGTTTTCTAGAATTTTAAAATGAGAACAAATAGAAAGGTGATAGGTCAGCAAAACTTATGTTGCATGCGTATGCATTCATACATTTTGGTAAATTTGGTATGCATTTCTGAGTAAAACTGACATCATAATGATCAATATTTAGGAAGGAGTGTGGTTTGTTGGAAAGAGCCTTGGATCTGGAGTCAAGAGAGCCTGGATTCCAGTTCTGCCTGTGCTGCCTACTACCTGTGTGACCTAGCAAGTCAGTTAATCTTGCTAGGCCTGAGTCTCTTTATCTGTAAAATTCGACAGTTTTGGACTAGATGGCTTCTTTTTTTTTTTTTAATTGCATATTTATTTTTAACATTCGTTTTTTCTGTTTAGTGTTTTACTTTTCCCTAGTTACATATAAAAACATTTTTTGACATTCGTTTTTAAAACTTTGAGTTCTGATTTCTCTCCCTTCCTTCCTCCCAACCTCCTTCCCCATTGAGAAGACAAGCAGTTCCATATAGATTGTAAACATGTGTAGTCATGCAAAACATATCCATAATAGTCATTAACATCCATTAAAAATTTTCTTTAGACTTCCAAATTCTCTCTTTCCTTCCTGTCTCTCTCTGCCCATTGAGAAGACAAGCAAAATATCAATTATGCCTATATTTTTTCTGTGATCCCTTTTGTATTTGGATCTTTGACCCTGAGACCATTAGGTACTTTATAGAATCTAACTGGCAGAAGATGTACCTTCTGCTGCAAATGACATCAACCCACAGCCAAACTTTAATCCCTTTTATAATACACCTGACAAGAATTTTTTCTGTTCTTTACTTGAAGGCCTCTAGTGAGCTTGGTCCTTTCACCAGCCTAGCCCCCTTTTATAGCTCTAATTGGCAAGTTTAAAGCTTCCTCCCATTGCTCCTGATTTCATTCTTTGAAGCCAAATAGAGGAAGTCTAATTCCTTTAACGCATGGCGTTCCATATACTTTAAGACAGATATCATCATGTTCCATCCAAGTCTTCATTTCTCCAGGCTAAACATCCTCAGTTCCAACCCTTGGTTCTCACCTTCAGTTCCTTCAGTCCATTAGACTGTGAGTTTCTTGAGGGCAAGGACTTTCTTTGTGCCCACAGTACTTAGCATAGTTCCAGACACCTAGCAGGCATTTCATGTTTACTGTTGACTGATTGACTTCAACTAGTCCTCTAGCATATCAATGATTATGATATAGTATTCCCCCCCAACACATCCTGTGATCCAGTGATAATTGACCTCCTTGTTGTTCCTTGCACAAGATACACCCATCTCGTGAATCCAAGCATTTTCCTTGGCTGTGTTCTATGCTTGTAACTCTCTCCCTCCTTGCCTCTGTCCCCTGGCTTCCCTGCCTTGCTTCAGGTCCCATCTAAGGGCCCACCTTCTGCAAGAAACCTTTCCCAGTCCTCTGAAATTTTTCCTGTGAGACCACCCCAGTTTATCTTTTAAATATCTCGTTTGTACCTAGTTGCTTGCATGTTGTCTTCCCCCATTAGACTGTGAGCTCCTAGAGAGAAGAGACTGGTTTTTTTTGTTTGTTTACCTTTCATTGTATCTCTGGCTCTTAACACAGTGCCTGGCAGATAGAAGGTGCTTAATAAATGCCAGATGACTGGAGGAAAGACTGAAATAGGGAGAGACTCGAGGCAGGGACACCAACCAGCAGGCTATTGCAGCAGTCCAGGCATGAGGTAAAGTGGTCTTGCAATAAAGTGGTGGCTGTGTCAGAGGAGAGGAGGGATGGTGTACGTGAAAGAGGTTGCAAAACTGGCAGTGATGGGATTTAGTGATTGATTGGATATTGGAGAGTAAGAGAGTGTGGAGTCGAAGGGGACAGCTAGATTGTGAGCTGGATGACTCAAAACACTGCCCTTATTTCTTCTTTGATTCTGACCTTGCACTTAATATAGCTAGAAAAACCCATTTTGTTGTTGTTAGTATTCATTGCCCCCTTCAGCTCATTTGGGATTTTGGTTTTCCTATCTTCCTTTTAGACTGTGCTATGTATTTGTATTTAACCTGTCAGTTAACCGACAAACATTTCTTAAGTGTGTCCCGTATTTGAAGCACCATGCTAAGTGCTGGGGATACAGAAAAAGGCAAATTCTAATGAAGGAGACAATGTGCTAACAGCTGTGTACATATAAGATATGAAATGGGTTTATATGGGAGATAACATGCCTTAGTTACTTTGCTTGCTCTTATCTTCTAAACAGGTATTTAAAAAAAATTTTATTAATGCCTTTTTTTTTTAACATATCAAGTCTAGTCAAATCACCAAGCATTTATTAAATTCCTACTAAGTGCCAGTTAGTGTGCTAAGTAAACCCGGGGGAAAGCAAAACCATTGCCTGCTCTCAGAGACCTCACAATCTAATGAGGGTGAGGGGGAAGACAACGTGCAAACAGTTATTTACATATAAGCTAAATTGGGGGTAATCAACAGAAGGAAAGTGTTAGCATTAAGGGAGATCAATAAAGGATCATTTAAATTTACCCCTACTTAAATCTCATCTTATTAGCACTGTTCTATAATTCAAACCTGGTGAGGTGTTTTGGGACCCTAATTCTGTTACCCAGCCTACTGGCTATCTCTCCCAATTTTATGTCTTCTGCGAGTTTGGCAAACATTATCTATGCCTTCTTCTAAACTATTGATAAAAACCCAATGGCAGGAGACAAATTTGACCTTTGTCAGCATCAACAAACCCACCACCTTCTTGCGGAAGGTGAGATATTAACTGGTACTTGAAGGAAGTCGAGTGAGCCACGAGGCAGAATTGAAGGAAGCAGTTCCAGGCACAGGGGACCACCAATGAAAATGATCAGAATTCGGAGATGGAGGGTGTTGTGTGAGAAACAGCAAGGAAGTCAATATCACTGGAACGCAGAGTATGTGGGGGTGAGATACATCACAGTCATTTATTGTTATGATCATCTTCATCCCAATCCCTTTGGACAAAAACTAAGCAAAACCAGCCCAGCAGTCATATCTGACAGTGTGTACTACATTCCATATCCATAACCCCTCCCTTCATGTTCTTCACCATCTCGCCAAGAGCAAGATTCATCACTATGATCATGTAGTATTCAGCTTCTACACATCTCTGATCTGAGTTTGTTGATGAATTTCCTGTGCATTCACATCAGCCTTTTTTCTCTTTACTGGAATAATTTATGTTTGTATCTTCATAATATTTTTTAGAGATTTCCTTCATCCCTCTTGGGCTTTCTTTATCTTCAAAATAGTGGGCCACTGGATTTTACCTACCTTTTCCCTGAACACTTTAGTATCTCCCCAAATCTAGGGTGTGTCAGACCATTCATAACTTTACTCTTTCTTTTCTGTCACAAACTGTATGAGGGGAGTGGTCACTCTCTTCCAAGGTTTCTGATAACACACTGTTCCTCCTTGTTGGTCAAAGTTAGCTTTAGAACTGCCGTTGCTTTTATTAAATGCTTCCACTTTTTGAAGGATGGAGTGATCATTAAGCCAAATTACAAATTGAACAGCAAGAGATGGCTATATGGTTATAGTCTTCTTATTGCTGTTATATCCTTTTTCCATGTTTGGTCTGTGATTTGTTTCACACAATACTCATTGAAGATCACTTTCTGTTTGAATGGTATATACTAGTACTGTAACAATGCCCCTTCTCTTTCTGTTTTAGTTGATTCTCATCTGAATGACATCTGCCGTGTTTTTCTCCTCAGGTTCCTCATGAATATTTTTCAGTTATAATGTTACTACCTTTTCCTTTAATCAACACCAGGAATTTTTAGCCTGAGGTCTGTGAACTTTAAAAAATCTTGATACTTATATTTCAGAATGATTGGTTTCCTTTGTAATCCTATGTATTTTATTTTATGCATTTTAAAATATTCCAACAAGGGGTGTCTAGATGTCACCATGCTGCTATTGGGTTCTATAGCACAAAAAAAGGTGAGAAGCTGTGCTCTAGTTTCTTACTTTTGGATGTTTTGCCCTTGATATGTCAAATTCTAGTCAGAAGCCCCATTCCATTTAGGCTTGGTGATATTGATGAAAGTCAAATTTGTCTCCTTGCAGTGAGATTTTATCAATAACTTAGATGAAGACATAATGGTATGTTTGTCAAACTTTCAGAAGATTGGTCCACCCCTCCTGAAGAGGGGTGGAGCCCGCTTCTGGCCAGAAACGTCTAAATCCTCTGGACTTTCTTTATAATAAATTTTCTTGATACTAAAAAAAAAAAACCAAAAAACTTTCAGAAGATACAAAACTGGGAGAGATAACCAATAGGTTGGGTAATTAGGGTCCCAAAACAGAATTAAGGTACAAAAGTATCTCACTAAGTTTGAATTATAGAACAGTTTTAATAAAATGAGATTAAGTAGGGACACATTTTAAATAATTCATGTGTGTTTAAGAAAAATAATTGTACCAGTATAAGATGATGGAGAAATGACTAGAAACCAATTCATTTAAAAAAGAAAAGAGAAAAACTCAGAGGTTTTAGCTGATTGGGCAAATTCAGTATGAGTCAATATTTTGTTGACTGCCAGAAAATTGGATGCAGGCTTAGACTCCATCAGGAGAAGAGTAACATCTAGAATTGATAGAACCACTACTGTAATCAGACTACACTGAGGGTCCTACCTACAGTCCTCATGTCACCTTTCAGAAGAGACATTGGTAACCTCATTGTGTCCAGAGCAGGTTGGCAAAGGTGCTGAAGGGACTTGAAACCATGTTACATGAGGACTGTCACCCTATTTATTGCCCGTACTTTGTGCCATTAGTTTTATTACTCTTTTGCTTCTCATGTATTGTGTACTGAGGCAGCCAGGTAGTGCAGTGGATTGAGTGCTGAGCCTGTAGTCAGGAAAAGCTGAGTTCAGATCTGGCCTCATATGCTTATTAGCTGCATGACCCTGGGCAAGTCCAGTGTGATCCATCTCTTTTCCTCAGTTTCCTCAGCAGCACCTGCTGGCGGGTTGTGAGGATCAAATAAGACAATATTTATAAAGCACTTAGCACACAGCGCCTTGCACATAGTAGGTACTATGGAAATGTTAGCTATTATCATTATCATCATCATTCGATACAAAATGCTTAGCATAGTGCCTAGCACATAGTAGGTGCTATAGAAATGTTAGCTATTATTATTATCATTATTATTATTCTTCATTGTAAAGCACTTAGCACAGTGCCAGGAACATCGTAGGTGCTATAGAACTTTTAGATAATGTTATTATTCATTGTAAAGTGCTTAGTACCTTTGCCTGGCACATAGTAAGTGCTGTAGAAATGCTTATTCCCTTGTGTTCTGTTAGGCCTTAGTCTTCTTTTCTGCTGTTCTTTCACTTATGCGGTACCTGCTTCTGTCTCTGGTACCAAGCTTGTCAAATCTCTGTGGGCAGTCTTCTGTCTTTTGCTTCCTTGTCAGGTTGAAGCCCTCTAGATTACATCTGCTATTCTCTAGGCAAAAGTGTTTTTTACTGAATGTTGTTAGATGCACCCCACACTCAGCTAGGAGCACATAATTCCTATATTTTGAGTCACCCCATCTTCTCAGCCAACTGTACTTACTGAATAAGAATCTAATGGAATATATGTAGTCTGATTGATTTCCTAACTACGTAAAAGGAAATGCCATAAAAACAATATATTAAATACCTAATTATATTCAGAATTGTGTTTAGATCTGTGTACTTACTATCTATATGAATTTGGGCAAATCTCTCAACCTCCGAGGCCCTTAGTTTCCTCATCAGTAAAATGATTGGACTGTATGATCTTTGAGGTCCCTTTAAGCTCTTAATACTGAGGTCCTAAGCTTGGGAATGCTGGAACCAGCTTAAATTACCTCTTGAGACTCAATTGTTAAATTTTCAGTTTGAGCATCTATACCTTAGAAACTGGCAAATGCTACAAATCAAGGCTTGATTTATTTTTTTTGTTGGTAATCTAGACATAAGAAGGTAATGGGAAAAGTGTCAGTAATATAGATTAAATTTAAAAATGTATTGTTGATACTTTATTTTTTTCAGAGAGATGGTTGATAAACATTTACCAGCATACCCCTGGTCCTACATCTCTTAACCTTTCTGAGCCTAACATTTCTTAATATTTGAATTTGGAATAATAATACATGTACCACCTTTCTCACAGGTTAATTTGTAGACATTAAAACACTAAATAACTTAATTATTATTACTATTATTATTATCACATCCTGAAAAATGATTATTTATTTAGGAAGAACTCTTTAAGACATATCATGTGTTTCTTGATATTTTCTGTTTTTTTGGTTGCTTCATTGCTACTATAATGACCATCACCCAGACGTCAGGGCTCCAGCATACTAAAGACCTATACCTTTTATTGATCGAAACAAAACTATTTTTCATCTTGGTCCATTCCTCCACATAACTGAATTCAGAAATTGTTCCCTAAATGTGTTACCCTTTCCCCCATTTCCCAGGATCCAGGTGAGATTTGTTTTCTTTTATGGTTGACTCATTTCTACTCTTATGCTTTAAAGTAAAAGAAGAAAAGAAAAAGATATCGTCTTGTAAATCTTCCACATGTCTCCAAGAATTGAATCACTTTTTCTTTTTTTGTTTACTGTGTAATGCTGCTATACACTTCTGTGGATCACTTTATAGTTTTCAGAATATGTTCACATACCTGCTCTCACTTGAGTCTTACAATAAATCTGTAAGGTTCCTTAGACACATACCTTTTTTTAAGTGGGGAAACAGAGGATATGCTGTCTAATGATTTTCTAGTCAATGACTGATCAAAGAATTGCTCTTTGAGTGACTCTTTGTCCAGAGCTTCAGTCTCAAAGAATGGATATGTTCATGTAGCTTCATTTAGTCATTTATCTATTTATTTATTTGCTTATCAATTCATTCATTCACATGTGTATGTATATATATATGTATGTATCATCTGTTTGTTCATTTATTTTTATTTGGCCAGTTCACTTGCTAAAGGGGAATGGCACGTTGACTTATTTGTTTGTTATCCCTCCCTTGTCCCCACCACCTTGTAACCTAACTTTATTTTTCTTAATTCCTAAGGGTGCTTTTAGCCGTCTTGACCCAACTGGAGCATTTGAAAAAGACATGATTGAGAGAATTCCCTGTGGCCGACTGGGGACTATAGAAGAACTTGCAAATCTTGCTGCTTTCCTGTGCAGTGATTTTGCCTCTTGGATTAATGGAGCTGTGAGCTTGATTTTTCTTGGGTTTTTATTATTTAATAAAAATAACTGAGATGTGATCCTGGGTATGCTAAGTATAAGATTGTTACACACACATGTGTACATATGCACATATGTATGAATATATATGCGTATGTATATATATTCATACATGCATGTGTATATGTGTATGGACACACATAGGTAAACTTAAGAAATCATTTTATTTTAAAGTATTTAAATGTTTTAATATTTTCTCTTTTCAGTCTTCAAAATTAATTCATAATTAGATATTTATGAACACACCTTAATATCATTAAGTGCTATATAAATGTAGGCAATTATGATCCTTACTGGTGTTATATGTGAAGTGTTATGCAAATGTTAGTGATGATGATTGATGATGATGGTGATGTTGATGTCTGTGATCTGGTGTTTCACTTTATCATTACAGATCACATTCCCTCCACACTTTTGTAGACCATCTTTATCACTTGTGGGGGAAAAAAAAGATCACCCAGTATCCGAATTTTTGGTGATGAGCCTATTTGAGCATAGTTATAGTTGGTCCTTAACCACATACATATAGTCTGCTTCTGAACTTGAAGCCTTTTTAACTTGATAGGTCCAGCTAGAGCCTAATGGAAAAGACTGTATTCACTTTATTCCATACTGTTTTTCTAGGTCATTAGATTTGATGGAGGAGAATATGTGTTGTTGTCAGGAGAATTCAACAGCTTACTGAAGGTAATGTTTCCCAGATCTGATATCCATATATTAAGTTACTAAATCTTAGTAAATATCTACTGGATCATATATATTTGTGTTGTTGGTTTTTTTTTTTATGTTAGGTATCCAAGCAGCAGTGGGAAGTATTAGAACAACTGATCAGGAAAACAAAAGGTTCCTAAAGCTGCCCTTATCATAATCCTTTGCTTGTGGAAAACATTGGAGCAAAATACACAGTAACTTCAGTTACATTTTCTTTAATCATTTTATGTAACACAGCTAATAAAAAAATCTTGTCATGAGAGATTGGTGTTTAAATGTCAAGTTTAATTCCAGTCTGTTCTCTTTGAATAATGTGTCCTTGTTATCCTGAGAATGAAAATGGTCTTATAAGTGAATATGGAAAGTCAGGCGTCGTAGCTTCAGTTTTCTAGATAATTTAGGTAGAGAGCACAATCCTCCTTTTGTGGAAATTATCCATGAAGTTGAAATAGGGCTTGGGACCCAAATTACCCAGATTTACTGTCTTAGTAAGATATAGGGTGAGTTGAAATCTGTATCAGTGGAGGAAGTTCCTAAGCTGATTAAATCCTATACTTGATGTATGGCCTATTTCCTTTGGCCATTTCCATGTGACCACTTTCCATTTTATTGTTACTGTATGCACATTTGCCCTTGGTTCAGATATTCCATCCTTAAATTTATATGCATTAGAGTGCATACCAAAGTTCCAGCTTTAACTGGGGTTGTATATAAATACATTCATGAATAGATATGGTTGTGCTTTAAGAACAGTTAGCCTTTGTTTGCACCTCTTAGTCAATATTTAATTTGTCAGTTCTCTGAATATTTATAAATACCTTGCCTCAATTTCTTCCTCCTCATCTACATGCAAGCTATGTTTCTTTACCTACCGATAGATGTCTCTAGCTGTAGCTATGTCACTTGCTGCTAAACTTTGATTTGTAACCTCCATAACACCAAACCCTCTTTTCTTCCTTTTTTACTTGGTCTCTCAGAGATTACTTCATCCCCATATATTAGATAAAAATTGGATTAGGAAACAAAGCTTGGAAAAATGTCAGCTCAAAATCAACACCCAGGATACCCCATGGTATATTTCACCTGTATTGCAAAATTAGAAGCATTTTTTTTTACTCCATACTTTATGACAGGCAATTCTGGTTATGATGACATGAAAATTTTGCCTTCGTTATTTATTATTTATGGCTTTTATTTACATTGGGAAAGTCCTAAATGAAAGGCATCATGGCAAAGTGTCTGGAGTTGGTCTTAGAGTAAGAAGATCTGGGAAGATCTGGGTTCAAGTTTCTATTCTGACACATACTGATTTTATGATCCTGGGAAAGTCACTCAGTATCCATAGCAATTCTCTAAAGTCGTAACTTATGTTGATCTGCATTAGTAGAGGGAGTTTCTCACTGAGAGTTCCCAATACCAATAAAAGCACAGGTCTGATTTTTTTTTTGAAAGAAGGTCCTACATGCCTCTTCTAAGAGTGTGGTTCTAATTAACTTAAAAGAATAAAATATAGTTCTATGAAAGTGGGAATTACTGTTAACAATAACACTAGTATTACCATACCATTGGAATTTCTGTAGCTCATTGTCTATAACCCCTTCATTACAGAGATGAGGCAACAGACCCAGAGAATTTCAATGACTTGTACAAAGATATCTAACTAATTAGTGGTAGACTGGTATTAGAACCCAAATCTCTTCTCCATTATCATGTGGGTTGTTGCAAAATTTCCTAATTTCTTGGTGTAACTCAATGAGAATTTAACAAGGTCTTTTTGATCAATAACATATAAACTAGGTGTTGGGGAAGATTATAGTGGGTTGGTTGGGATTGGTGGAGGTTGGCAAAATATTGATAGTACTGAAATGTTTCTAGTATTATATTTTCTTATGTTAATGTTAGGAGTATTATTATTGTGGGTCATAAACTGAGGCTTGAAAATACATTTATTACAGTAAACTCTGTAATGTTGTTGATTATTGCAGAACTTGATGCAAATATATGCCATTTGTATTCATATTGTATCCATATAGGGCCGCTAGGTAGCACATTGAATAGAGCACCAAATCTGAAGTCTGAAATTATCATCTTCCTGAGTTCAGATCTGGGCACAGACGCTTACTAGCTGTGTGACTCTGGGCAAGTCACTTAACTCTGTTTGCCTCAGTTTCCTCATCTGTAAAATGAGCTGGAGAAGGAAATGGCAAACCATTCCAGTATCTTTGGCAAGAAAACCCCAAATGGGGTCATGGAGAGTTGAACACAACTGAAATGACTGAACAACAGCATTCGTATTGGTCCATAGATACTGTGATACATACACACACACACACACACACACACACACACACACACACACACACACACACACATATATCTTTTCTATTTGCAGTTTATGCTATTTGAAATTGATAACTGTGTATGTATGTGTGGGTTTAAGTACTAGTACAGCTTCTTCCCAAGTATCTTGGTGTATAATATTTTTACTTTTTCATTGGTCTACTGTAATATTATCTTATGGTTTTCTGAACCATAAGCATTATAGCACCAATGAGCAAACTTTTCATCTTAGGGAGTTCTTACCTTGGATTTGGGGGGGGGGTCATTAGAATCTAGGGATAAGGAAGCATAGACCATGAATATAATGGGTATTAATTATTGCTATATATAACTTTTCCATTAGCACTATTCCAGTAGTCTTAACAGACTTTTATTTTAATTATTTTATTCAAAATAATTCACTTTCTTCATTGACAACAAAAATAGAACACACAGTTAGAATGGGATCCAAATGCTTCCTAGAGCGGAGCTTTGTTTTTTGCCTGTGTCTTAAATTTCATCATTATATGGAGCTCCCAGGTAAGGAAACTTCCATTCTACTAATGCAGATTGACACATAATCTGTAACTTAGTTTAGAGTAGGGGTTCTTGACCTGGAGTTCATAGACCTTTAAGGAGTCCATGGTGAGTTTTTGGAGGGTCATGGACTTGGATGGGAAAAAAGTTACATCTGTCTTTTAATATAATTAATTTCCTTTGCAATCTGATGTATTTTATTTTAATTTATTTAAATTAGTTTAAAATAATTATTCTGAGAAAGAGTCCATAGGCTTCACCAGAGTGTGCCAAAGGGGTAAACCCCTTTTGACATAAAAAAATTTTTTTTACATAAAAAATAGCTCTTCCCTTAGAGAGTTGCCTGGGACCCCGAGAAATTCACTAGCTTGTTCAAGGTTACATGGCCAGGAGCTGTTAGAACTGGGAGGTCTTGACCCTGTGTTATCTTGATATATATGATACATACAGTATTCTAACACACAGCTTTCTCCTTCCCTGCTGTGCTAGGTCTATTTCCTAATTCCAGAATTCCATTTATATGTGAAGAGTGCCTTTTTCCTGTCTACATTTCTTTTTGCAAAAGGCTGCTCAGGAGTTAATCTCATGTGGTAGACCCAGTATGTTTTCTAGGTGTTATTGTCATTGTGTACTCTTGAGTTCTTTATAAACAGGCTCAGTGTATCCATATGACTCGACTGTGTAATTTATTCATCTAATTCCAGAAGCCAGTTTCACCTTGATTTATAATGTTAGCTAGGTGGTTCAGTGGACAGAGCACGAGACCTGGAGTCAGGAAGACCTGAATTCAACTCTGGTCTCAGACACTTACTAGCTATGTGACCCGGGCAAGTCACTTAATGCTGTTTGCCTCAGTTTCCCCATCTGTAAAATGAATTGGAGAAGGAAATGGCAAACCAGCCCAATATCTTTGCCAAGAAAACCCCAAATGGGGTCATGAAGAGTCAGACATGACTGAAAAAACGACTGAACTAAATCCTATCAATCAACTAACTTTAGGAATTCCACAAGTAAGCTTAGAATAGGTAGAAAAGGTATCATGTGCCTATTTTAAAAGGTATAAGAAACTTGCGTTCTTATTATTCATGGTCCTCATGAAGCCATGTAAATGATGAGTCTTCTAGTAGATGCCAAGCCCCAATCTGATCCATCCAGAGAATGTTTTAAGAATCCATTATCTTAAAACGTTTGTTATTTTTATTTTTACTCTTTTAAATACAAATCTCCAATAAACTTATCTTGAACTTTAAACTTATATCACATCATATTACCAGAGTTTACTTTTTTGGGGGTTGAACTAGAAAACAGTTCCATTTCTAGACACCTAATTGCCTCATTCCTTTTGTTTTTGTTGGGTGAAAGGACATCTCTTAGGTATTCCTTGCTAGATAGTGGCAAGCAATACATCCTGGCAGAATAATAGGTCCATTAGCTTATTCCTGGATATGATGTGTTACTATTGAATCTTCCTAATGTGAATAGGAGATAAATGTGAGGAACGTCCACATCTCACCATGTTTTTTTAACATGTTAGTAGTTTTAATTTTTTTTAAAGGAAGAGATGGGTAGAAAAATAAGATTACTAGGATGTTACTTATAACCAACAAATTTCATTTCATTTCAGACTATTATAAAGGAATTATATGTATGTTGGTGTATGTGTGTATACATATATCCACACACATATGTATGGCAATCTTTTATATCAAATATATAGTTACATTTTTATTTTCCTTGCTCATACTGGGGACAGAGGTTTGAATGATATAAAATAGTAGCAGAAAATTTTTAAAAATTCATTTAAATTTGATGTTTTGGAATTAAAATTGATGTTTGGAAGTTAGAGATACAGAGGCAGTGAGACAGGCATGGAGACGTGAGAGCACACACTCAGATATTAATCCCCTTTGTGTCTGTCCTAACCTTCAAAGCCTCAGATTTGGTGCTGGATCCAAGTTTGCAGTGGAGGAGATTAGCTATGGCTAATCCATAAAGTTGATAAACTCATGAATAGATAAATGATTGGCTTATATTAACTGGTGTTGACATCACACCTGGCTGTATTGGACCATTTGGAATACTGCTCACGTAAAATTTACAATATTGACCAAAATTCCAATGGGGGAGTATCTATGATATAGTACAAGTGTTCTTAATCTGGGGGACCATCAACCCCCCACCCCCCCACCCCTCCTCCTTCCTCAAATCCGTATGCAGATTTCAGAGGATTTGTGAACTTGGATGGGAAAAAATATTACATCCTTGTTTTCGCTAATTTTTAACTGAAATTAACATTTACTTCAGTTAGGAATTTTTAAAAAAGTTGCTCTGAGGAGTCTGTTGTTTTCACTGGAGTGCCAAAAGGGTCCATGACGTGAAAAAAGTTAAGAAACCTGGTTTAAGGGATAAATACCATAGGACCATTGCAGTAGAATTGCAAGGGACCTCAGAAGCCATATAGTCTCATTTTTATTTTTACAGATGATGGAACTGATTTAACCTTGCTATAAAATCCCAGTTTCTGTAAGAATCCTTTCCTGATTCCCCTTAATGTCACTGCCTTCCCTTGGAGATTATATTCAATTTATCCTGTTCATGAGGTTACTAGTTACTATATATCTGCTTCGTAAGTAGTTTGCATGCTGTCTTCCCCATTAGAATGTGAGCTCCTTGTGGGCAGGGACTGTTTTTGCCTTTTCTTTCCCCAGCCCTTTGCACAGGTGCTTAATAAATGCATGTTGACTTGCCTGTAATTACAGAAGTACTAAGTGGCAGAGGTGGGATTTGAACTCGGGTCCATTGCTCTTTCTACCTTACCAGATTGCCCACCTGGTATTCCCAGGGAACTGATGAGGCATCAGTCCTTTAATTTTCTTAGCAGTTATAATCCCTGAGGTTTTAAACAAGAGTTTTTTGGTTGAGGGCTGGTATAAAAACAGTCCATCTGTTATTACTAAGATGTAAAACATCTTAGTCTGGATTGGTCATAGAAAGTCAGACACTTTATAGACGGAACAAAAAACGACAAGGTGAGTCTATTTCCCCCTTTATTTGCTCTTAATAATTAAAATCAGCCTAAATTCAGTGTGTTCATGTACACACTGAGAACAAAGCTTATCTACAATTCATTTAAACAGTTTGGTGAATGGTATCTCTTGGTAGATCTCTTTACCTTTTTTTAACTAAGTAACAGCACGCCTGTTTTGCTTCATTTAGATAAAGGGAAGAAAGAATCAGTTGAAATATATGGAATCCAGAGCCATCACTGATTATCTTCTCTGCATATACACCTTTATGTTTTCTCTACAGATAGTTTTTTTTTTATCCTTTCGTTAGATCTGCCTCATGATTAGAGAATCAAAAGGCAGATGCTGTTAAGGTCCAACAGTAACCACCAGAGATTGGTCCAGTTAATGTTATGTGATATTGTAAACCAGTTATGGGTAAAATAATATGCTAGTAAAGTTCATCTTGTTAATAACGTAATTGAAAGGAAATAAATCTTCCCTTCAGATAATAGTATTTTTAACTCATTTTAAGCACAGTATACAAATAGAACTCAGACTATTTTGAATGCTGATTTCACAAGATGGAATATAGAGCCTGTGGCATAAACCAGAATATTGACAAGTTAACATTTAACCATTTTTTAAACATGAACCTTTAATTAAAAGTCAGTTACCTAGTAAAATAATTGTTAGAGCTAGGAAATATTTTCAGAGGCAACAGAGACATTTGTTGAAGATGATACCACCTTTAGATGAAGAAAATGCAAGAAGTATGGAAAACTAGACACCAGGGTACTTAGTATATTAAATTTAATTACAAGTTACACAGACTATGATGTAAAAACGGCAGTTTACTAGAATAGTTATAATATGCAACGTGAAAATAGTTTAGAAAATGGATTAGGCTCATCTACGTTGATGGCAAGCTTGGTGAGAAATACATTTACAGAATGAGACAGATCCGTGTTTCTACCCAAGTGCCAACTTTTCTCACCTTGTCACCAAGTTAATTGGGACCAAGAGTTTGATGAAGAAAGCTTTATGTGGTTGGGTATTTCAGAACAATGTAAATAGAGTGTACGTTCCAGTAGATTGTAAACTCCTTGAGGCAAGGACCATTTTTCGTTTTGTATTTTTAGTACCTAACAGTGCCTGGCACAAGCTCCCCCACTAGACTGTAAGCTCCTGGAGGGCAGTGACTATCTTTTGCCTCTTTATATTCCCAGCACCTAGCACAGTGACTGGCATATAGTAGGTACTTAATAAATATTTATTGATTGATTTGGTTTTTTAAAAAATTTTCATAAGTGCTAATTGTATTGAATAAATACAGTGTTGTCATGGATTCTATTCCACAGAATAGATGTGTTGATTAATTCCTTTCTTGCTATGGCTGCATGGAGGTATAAGTAATTAGTAATTAGATATTTATGTTTCAGTGAGTGATTTTGCTCTAAGAGCATTTTCTTCCCTATGACTGGATATGGCATATAAATGCTTTGGGTGTCAGACCTGTGATCCCTCCTAAAGTAAGGCTTCCCGGTCCATTGTATGCAATGCTTCTGATTGGGGAGAAACATGAATTGAAATGGCAGAGGATGATTTTCACAGAATAGCTCTAAGCTGCTTTTTTTTTCTTTTTGAAATCTTGTCCAACTATATTTCAGAAAGCAAGAGCAATTTTAGGTGGTTTTATTGAATTTACAGACTGACCCAGACAGAGACATTCTTCTTATCGATTGATCATAGAGTTACAAAAACTGTACATTACAAACAGTATAGAAACAAACTGAAAAGAATGTGCCACACATCCTGGATAATCATCTATATGCAGGTAAATTTACAGATATAAAAGAAAGTACAGCCTACTCCCTTAATAGTGCACAGTTATTATATAGATACAATGTATCACTAGTGACTGAATGTAATTGTGGGTCTCTAGTTGTCATCGGCACAGAGGATGAGAGCCAGATCTGTTCGGTACAGCTTGCCGCCATCTGACAAAGCCATGATGCTTTTTTTGTATGTTGAAATGTTGTTAACGTCCAGGTCCTGCGCAGGGAACACACACTTCTTTATCAATGCCAAAGCCAATGAAGTTAATGAAAAGTGAAGACAACTTTTTTTTTGAACATTAGTCTATTTAAAGGGAAATTATACTCCATCCTCATATAAATAGAACTAACAAGAATTATTTCTCTAAATCAGTGATTCTCAAAACTTTTTCATCTCAATTCTCCTTTACATTTTAAAAAATTATTGAAGGCTCCATTATTAACCTTTTGTTTTCTGCGTTATTTCTATAATTATCATCAGATGAAAATAATTTTGACTTTGTGGACCCTCTGAAAGGGTCTCAGGGACAATAGGCACTGAGGAGGGGTTCTTGGAAGACCACTGTATTAAGCTACTAATGAAACCCTGTGTTGGTTCAGAGCAACAGCTCAATACATTTAGAACTTTGTAAATATATCTCTAGTAATGATGTTTATCCAACAATTGCTTCTCAGTGCTTTATTTTAACTGAGTGGACTTGAAAAAGTCTTTAAAGAGCTAGGATAATCAGTGGATAAATTACCTGCTTGTTCTTTTCGCAGAGATCTTTCAGTAAAGCATCTAACTCATTTTCATCTATGTATCCATTGCCATCCTGAAAGGGGGAAAAAAAGAAAAAAATACAATCAACCTTGGCTTATCTACAATTATATGAGCTAAGGTTTACCAAGCCAATTGACATCTATAGCCCTATCAGGTCAGTATGGTAGGTAGAACAGATACAAAACTGATACAGGTAGTAAGTGATTTGTTCTGTCTGAATAGCATAATGGAAGAGTTAGCACTACAACTCAGAGAGTATTAACAAAAAGGAAGGAAGGAAATGAGAAAAAAAAACAAAAAAACCCTCAAAGGACCAGAATAAGAAGCCCTTGAATAACAAAGAATAGGTTACATGTTTATTTTTTATCTTTATACCTCTTAATCTGTGAATTACTGTTTCCTAACATACGTTTTCAAAATGTCTTTCAACAATCAAAGAAATAGACAGTGAAGACAAGTTACCTGATCATACAACTCAAAAGCTTTATTGAACTCTTTTCCACACATTTTGACTCCCTAGAAAACATGGAAAATGTTAGATTGAAGATTATATTAAGATGCCAGATTATTGCATCACATGTTAATATCCTTTATTTCGAAACTCTACAGATTTGACCTTTAACAAGACAAATGCAATTTAAAAGTTATATACCTGAAATTTAAGCAGGAAATTCTCTTGTACTGGTAGCAACCTTTGGGTTAAAAAAATTGTAGTGTTAGGTTTTTTTCTTTTTAGGCAACAGTTGATGTGAAACTACATCTGTAGAGTTCATAAACTTACCTAGCCATTTCAGTTAATTCCAGCTTTCCATCATTGTTGGAGTCAAACATTTTCAGCTGAAAGACAGTGTCATGATTATAGCTATTAAATAGCACATTTGTTGCATTGAGAAAAAGAAAATTTAAAGTAGAGTGAAAGCTGAGTTGCAGGCACTTTATCAGCAGCAAAGTTCTAGAAATCAGCATTTCTGAAATCTTCCATTACAAACATTTCAGACACTGGCATGGATCTGAAGCTAACTGAAAGACTAATCAAATAAATGGTATAGTATTATATAAAGAGAGTGCCTGGGCTCTGAGGTTAGAAGCCAGAAGCCTGTATTGCAGTTTCCGCTTTACTTATTTGACCTTGAAAAAGCCACCTTTTTTCTGAGCCTCATTTTCCTGTAAAATGAGATTGGGTTAGGTCAAATTTAACCTTTGGCAGTCTGGTAAAGCTTATATATCCCTTCTCATAAGAATGTTTTATTGAAGGAAATGTTAAATTTCAATTAGAAGTTAATGAAAATAATGATGCTTTTTTTTTTTGACACAAGTTAATCCCCTTCCCTCCTCCCATCCCCAGGTTAAAAACCTTTTGTGATAGATGCTTTCTAAAGTTCTTTATAGATCTTTCTAGCTCTAAACCTAAGATTTACTATTTAGTATTCTTACTATTCTGGTGTGGTTTTTTTTTTGGGGGGGGAAGAGGAAAAGGAGGGGGGAGTTCAATATTTGCCCCCAGGGCTTTCCCATGTAATGGTATGTCAGTAAATATTGATTTATCCTTTCATGAAGAGGAGTGAGGGTAGCAGTAAGAGGAGCAACATCAATTATGAATATGTATAAATATATTTATAATTTGGAACATCATGCAAAAGGTATTGCTGTATGTGTTTTTAAGGGAAGGGAAGTAATTAGGATTGGACTGAGAAAATCAGCTTTGTCACCACATTTTAGGGAGAGTAGAAAGGGCAAACTCTAATTAAGTTGGGGTATTTTTAAGTGTAACTGGGCCATTAGCAGAGATCCTTGATTGGTGTCATACTTCTATAGCAGGGGCATCTTAACCCTTTTTTGTGTGTCATAGATCCCTTTGGAGAGCTGATGAACCTATTGACCCTTTCAGACCCGTTTAAATGAATAAAATACATGGGATTACAGAGGAAACCATTTGAATCGAAAAAGTTATCAAAATAAATTAAAAAAAATTTCATGGACCCTAGGTTAAGAACTCCTGGAATTAATATCTGACTTTTAAGAACTTTTTTTTTTGTCTTTGTTGTATTTTATTAATTTTCTTAAAGACTTCCCAATTACATTTTAATCTGGTTCAGGTCACTCTCAGGAGTTTTGTGGGCTGGAGTTTGATACCTTTCTCTTAAGGTGAATTGGGATATGTGTGTAGAGGTAGAGAGACTTTTCATTTTGCTTTTTATTCTTTTATATTCATCAACCACAATTTGTCTAATCATTGCTCCAAATGATCAGCACCTACCAATGTTTCCATTTATTTGCTACCACAAACAAGTGCTATGAATATGTATATGGAACCTTGAGAAAGACTGCTTGTTCCCTGCTAATACCATCATTAAGGATAACCTTGATTCCTGTATAGATGATTCTCATAAAGATTTTGTATACATGAGAGAGTAGGCAGATTGATCAGTAATTGATGTATCTTTAGTGGTATTTTTCTGAAATTATTAAGGTCTGAGATTTTTTTTGGCACGCTTTTTGTATCTTCCATTTCTTTAAATATCTTATATATCAATGTTTTATAACCCTCATAATTATCTTACCTCTAGTATGGATCATATGCACTTAGTACAATTTGGATGCTCTTCCCATCTTTGGAAAGTTTTCTTCCCCCTATTTTTATCTTCGTAGCACAAAGCTATGATGAGAACCTTTTTTTTTTTAACTTCAATCCAATTCACATTTATCAAATGTGTACTACCTGCAGTATGCTATGCTTGGTGCCTGGGATAGAAAAATGAAACCATACATGCATGGCCCCTGCCTGTACAATCTAGTAGGAGGAAAAGGTTAGACAAGTTATAATATGCTACGTATATAGGAGAGGTTCGAACAGATTGCCTTGGGAGATGTAAGGAATGGAAAAGTTATTGCTGGGGGTAATTTGGGGAAGTTTGTTGGAGGAGATTGTTCCTGAACTTGTCCTTGAAGGAAGAGAGGATTTCAACAGGTGGAAATGTGTAGGGAGACTGTTCTGGTCATGGGAAAGTCTTCACAAAGCCACAGAAATAGGAAAAGACAAGTCCTCTAATCTAATTTGGTTAGGAAATGTCAGTGTGAAGGCAAGTGAGACGTGAACAGAGCATAAAATGTAGGCCAGCCCCCAGAATGAATATCAGACTACTTTTTTTTTTAACTTCTATTTTTTATAGCTCCCTAGAAGAGGTCTAATAATGGTCACAGTCTCCTACCTTGGACAAGTAGATCAGAATTTATTGTCCATAGGGAAATATTTCCCAAAATATACATTTGTTTTAATTAGTTCTTGATTAATTTTGCTTACTGAATCTGAACTGGTTTATGACACTAAATAAGATATGCCAGGCCATTACAGCAGGGAAAAAAAAATCCCATTTGAATGATACTTTTTTTTTTTAAAGGCCAGTCTCAGATTCTACCTGGCAAGGAGTCCTTACTTTAAATAGACTTCACTTAGAACTGGAACAAAATGGGAAATTAATAATTTTAGGTGTTTGATATTAACTGAGTTACTCATAGAGTAAATTTACCCATCATGACACCAAAAAAGATAATTTTCCCTATTTGAATTTGAGTGGGTCATGCTTAATGAAGGTAGAAAAAGATTTATTTTTTTTTCCTCTGGGTTCAGTGAGACTCTTATGTTAAGAAACACTTTTTTTTTTTAAATGCAGCAACCTACTTTATAAGTAATTTTATGGTGAACAGTATCAGAGTGGGTCCCAAAAGAGTGTGAATAATGACTCCCCCAAAGTAGTCTCCTGTTTTAAAATATGCACTATTCAAAGTTATAATTATGTCAAATATGGTAAAAGTTCCAACCCAATGAAACTATGCTTGGTGAATTAGAATAACATGGCCACTTTAGGGGAGTCATTATTAGAAACTAATTGAGATCTAGTTATATTTTTCTTGGTGTTAGATAAGCCAGAATAGGACTTTGCTTACAGCAAATATAAGTGGAACTCCTTTTAAAAGACAAATGTTAGGGTCCTATAAAAGAGCAGCAGGAGTAACACTTGCCTAAAAGGCTGACCGTTATAAGAGAGAGCTGTGGTATAGTGAAGAATGTATGCTCTGAAGACCTAGGTTTATTTTTTTGCCTCTGCCTTGAAGTGCTGTGTTTCTTGGCCTCAGCTTCCTCATATGGGGTGCATTACCTATCTCACAGAAGTATTGTGATGTATGTTGTATAGAAAATATAATTCATAAAGCACCCTATAAGTGACAGCTAATCTATATTCCTTTTATCTATCTGGGGAGATATATTGAGATCCATGTTTTTATTTTATTTTTTTTGTTTTTTGGTTGGGCAATGGGGGTTAAGTGACTTGCCTATGGTCACAAAGCTGGGAAATGTCTGAGGCCAGATTTGAACTCAGGTCCTCCTGAATCCAGGGCCGCTGCTCTATCCACTGTGCCACGTAGCTGCCCACAAGATCCATGTTTTTAGAAGTCATATTTTAGGGGCAGCTAGGTGGTAGAACAGATAGAGTGCTGTACCTGGAGTTAGGAAGACTTGAGTTGAAATCTAGCGTCAGAAATTTCCTAGCTATGTGACTGTGGGAAAGTCACTTGACCTCTGTTTGCCTCAATTTCTTCAACTGTAAAAAAGGGGATAATAATAGTATCTATCTCCCAGAGTTGTTGTGAAGATCAAATGAAATAATATTTGTAAAGCGCTTAGCACAGTGCATGGCACATAATAAATGCTTTATTATTATTAGCTATCAGTATTATTAGAGGCCTAATAATACGATGCACTATTTAATTGCCTGCTTTAAATTTATAAAAATTTACACAAGAACTCTCTGATAAGTCAGAACTTTTCATTTGGGAAAATAGCTGTTGTGAAGAGGATGAGAATTAAAATCAACAAACATTTATTAGGTACCTACTATGTGCAAGTTCCTAGAGATACAAAAAAAAAAAAGGAAAAAGAAACAGCCCCTGCTTTTAAAGAAGTTACATTCTACTGGAGATGGGGTAGGGAGGAGGAGGGAAGATATGTATTGTTATATCCTATCTGTCTATTCACCTATCCATGTATCTATCTATCTATCTATCTATCTATCTATCTATCTATCTATCTATCTATCTATCTATCTATCTATATCATACAACTAAGCAGATTTAAATTATATAGAGAAGTCAAGACTAGTGAACTGTGTATTATAACCAAATTATCTTCTATACCAAATGCCTGCTAGCCAGTTACATTTTCAGAGGTCCAAACAATGTCCTGTTTAATAGAAGAGTTAATAAATCTTCCATGGGCCACTTATGTGGGTCAGTTTGTTTTTCGATCTCTTTACCCAGAACTGAAAAGCAGCCATTTCTAGGTAACCCATCAGAAGCATTGCATAGCCATACAAGACTTATAGTATAGAATAAGGGAGAAGGAAAGATGGAGAGCATATCTAGTCTCATATAATTAAAATAAAGTGGTACCTAGAATGCCTCTTCTGACTCTAAAATTCTAATATTCCTAACCCAAAATTTGATTAGGAAACACTTAAATAATTACATAACTTTGCTGAAATGGGTATACTGACTTAAAAATAACAATTGACCTTTTTTAGCCTTCTGGAAGAAAATAAAGTTCTTTTGGAGCAAGAGTTTTTATACCTTTTTTGGGGGGGTTATGAATCCTTTAGCTATCTGGAAAAGCCTATGGACCCCTGTCTCTGAACAATGTTTTTAAATGCATAAAATAAAATATGTTGGGCTAGAAAGGAAGCCAATTATATTGAAATGAAGATGAAATTTTTTCCATCCAAGTTCATGGACACCCTGAAATATTTAGGGGTCCACATATCCCAGGATTAGAACTCCTTTTTTAGCAGCAACACTGCTACTTCTCTGGTTTGCTTATAATCAAATGAGGAAGAAGAAACTTAGTGAACATCTGGGTCACTACTTAGAGAAGGGCAATGATGTGTGCATTGCTGACTGCTTTGGGAGTGACTGTGAATTCACCAAAAACAAATAATGCAAATCTAATGACATTTCACATCCTTTGGGATATAATATTTTGGAAGTCCATCTTACCATCAAGTCTGTATATTCAGCTAATTTCGTGTCATCAAAAGTCTTGTTTGCTTTCTCTAGCAAGTCCTTTAGAAAGTTCTGTTAAGAAAAAAGAGACCCAGGTAAAGCAAACCAGTTACAAACATCTTCATGACAATATTTCTGAAAGTTGAACATAGTGAAGCTGCCCTAGGATGGGGGCAGAAGGACAGGTGAAGAAGCAGAAGAGGAGGGAAGAATTCCATAGCTTGAGACCAACTTATGTTGGTGCTCTTTTGGAATTTCAGCATAAACTCTCCCAGATGAATGGAGTCCAGGACTTGTCTTACGCTGTATCATGGGAATTATTGTGGAATAGTGGAAAGAATATTGGTTCTTGAGTTGGAGGACTTGAGTTCAAATCCCACTTTGGCACTACCTGTGTGACCTTGAAAAAACACTCTACATCTCATGGCCTCAGTTTCCTTATCTCTAAAATGGAGAAGATATCCTCTTTGGTCCTTTCCAGTCATATATCTATAATTCTGTGAAATCTAGAACAATTAGTATTTTTGTATTTTCCTATTTTCTCTGAATAATTACTTCAATGAAATCAGTATTTTATTTAAATTTTATTTTGAAAGTCTGAGGGAGGAAATCTTTTGAACTAGTCTAATGATAACTATAGTGCTACCTAGTGAGAGGTCTATAAATATTTGAATTTCTCTTCTGAATGAGATACAGGGACAGCTCAGTGCCATAGTTGAATACCTTTTTCTTTTTTTTTGCTGGAGGGAACAATTATTAATACTTAAAAGGAATAACAGATATAAACAAATACCCCCAGATTTGCCCATGTTTAGCTAATCCTACAAAGGCCTGGAGTTGCAAAGACAATTCCCCATGAACTCACACCAGCCAATTTATAATTGCCCTCACCCAAGGGCTGCCTCTGCTCAAGCATCACCACATCACTTACTACCACGATAATGGCAAATTTCACAAGAGATAAAGTCAGGTTAGAATGACACAAGTCCCTCCTTGGCAGTAGCATAGAGCAGAATGTTCAACAGAATTCATTACACATGAGGCAGCTTTATGCTTGGAGGATATATGAATCATAATCAAATAGATATTAATGTGGGAAAGATGAAAGAGCGTGATTATTAAATTGGCAGTTGGAGTGAGGGAGTATCTATTTTTTTTGAAAGAGGGGATATGAAGGCTTTAGAGAAGCTTGCCATAGTCATAACAAAGCAAGTATTTAAAGATATAATAAGCTTCCATTTCCTTTAATGATGTTTATTTCCAGTATCTTAACTTTATATCTTGAAAACTAATGAAATCAATGACAAATATAGGTGAAATGAGCATTTATTGTGCATGCAGATAAGTGTTCCATTTGCCCTATACATGTATGGAATTCGTTACTGCCCTCAAAAACTCACTGATTTTGTTGATTATCTTGATTTTATCCTGTCAGGGCAGAAAGCCACTTTACCTAGTTTCAGAAGTTTATTCTTATCTTAAAATTCCACTTCAGAAGCCAACTGAGGCATGAAAAGCTCAAAGGTGTCTACTGGAAATAAATTTGTATTTTTCTCAGTGGAGTTTTGGTGCAAGATTAATTGGGTTAAGGAATCTAATGAGAGCTAATGTAGTTGTCCCAAGAATAGCCTGGGAGAACACGTGGGACTCTGAGGTATCTTGCAAAAGATAGAGATAGATAAAACCCTGGCAATTGTGGAACTGAAAATGAGCTTTCTAGAGATGTGTCTCTCTGTCTCTCTCTCTCTCCCCCCCTCCCCTCTCCCTCTCTCTCTCTTTCCCTCTCTGTCTCTCTGTCTCTCTCTGTCTCTGTCTCTCTGTCTCTCTCTCTGTCTCTGTCTCTCTCTGTCTGTCTGTCTGTCTCTCTCTCTCTCTCTGTCATAGATTCTTGAAAGATTGAAGAGGTCTCAATATTCATGTAGGCCAACCCATACCACTCAAAAAGAAACTCAACATACTCCATAAGTAGTCATCCAGCCTTTGCTTATAGACCATCAATTTAGAGGAATCCATCATCTTCTGTGGCAGCCCTTTCAATTTTTGGATATCTCTAAATACCAGGAAGTTTTTCTCTGATATCAAGCCCAAATTTGCCCCTTAGCAATATCCATATTCTTCAGAGAAGAAAACTCCTGTTTAACACCTTTTTTTGAAGGATAAGACTTAAGGCAACAGAGGCAACAGATTTTTGTTGTTATTGTTGCTATTCAGTTGTGTCTGACTCTTCAGAGCCCCATCTAATGTTTTCTTGGCAGAAATATTGGAGTGGTTTGCCATTCCCTTCTTCAGCTCACTTTACAGAGGAGGAAACTGAAGCTAACAGGGTTAAGTGATTTGCCCAGGGTCATATCCAGATTTGAACTCATATCTTCCTGACCCTAGGCTCAGCACTCTATCCACTGTACCACCTAGTTGCCCTTAACAGATCTTTACAGTACTACCAAGTCAGGAATGGGTATGAGTTAAGAGTAAACTTGAATAATCCTATAAGTACTTGTTAAGTGCCTACAATATACTGGGCTTTATGTGGGATGCTAAGGTTACAGCAGCCAAAACAAAAACAGTTTCCTGAAGGAGGGGGCATGAGCTAAGCCTTGAAGGAGTCTAGTGATTCTAAGAGAAAGATGTTAGGAAGGACTGTGTTACAGGCATGAGGTGTCTGTACAAAGGCAGAGAGGCGGGAGGTGGATCCCATCTCTAAAGTCCCTTTCAGCTTGAAAAACGTATCAATGTATATAGGGCAGAAAGCATAAAACCTATTTGTCTTGGATGATTTAAAATAAAAAAAGCTTCCTTAGTGCATTTCTACATAATAGGAAAAGTTCACTACATTATCCCAACTTTTCAGATATAGAGAAGTACCTTTCTGATTCATTTTTTAAAAAAAATTTTTAATATTTAATTAATAAGAATTTATTTTTTTTCTCTCTCTCCCCCTTCCCTCCATAAACCCCTTTAAAAAGAAAACAAAAACCTTGTAATAAATAGAGATAGTTAAATAAAATAAATTCCCCCATCGGCCCTGTTCAGAAATATATTCCTTGCTTTGCATCTTGAATCCATGACCTGGAGGTAGGTAAAGTAGCTTATCATCAGTCCTCTGGAATCATGGTTGGTCATTGTGTTAATTAGAGTTCTTATGACTCGAACCACAGTGAAATTAGGAGAAAACAATATTGGATGGTCATACTCCTTTCTCCGCCCCAATAGAAATGGGCCATCATTAGTGATTCTTGAAGATTTTCTTAGTGTTTCTTATTCAAAAGATAAAGAAAACATGGTTGTCTAGATTGAGGACTCTTGATATCCATATAACTATTCAAAAATAGTTCTTTCATATTTTTTAGTTACTAGTAAATGATTGCATTTCGTATAACTATAAGATCTGTGTTAATGAATTTATTCAAAAGTGCAATTTTCCTAAAGTTTGGCCCAAATTTTAGAGATTTTTTTCTGGGGGGAGAGGGAAGTATTTACAGAAAAAAATGTTAAGTATATAATAATGTAAGTATGTAAATTCTCAAGTTACAGATACAATATTAGTAAGTGTGGCCTAGTGGGTCTACATATGTGATTCAGATGTATTGCTAGTCTGCATGCGGGACCTGTGCAAGGCATTCAGTTCTTGAAGTTCTTCAGTTAGTTTGAGAAATAAACCCTAAAACAACAATTTTTATCATTGTAGTAATGGGAAAGGGGATCTCAGGAAAAGACTTTCATTTCTATTCTCTAGCACTTATTGCAGATGTGAAAGAAGAGGTTAAAATAAGATTTCTTCACTATTTTTGTGTCATTGGCCTCTTTGTCAGCCTGGTGAAGCCTATGGACCCCTTCTCAGAGTAACGTTTTTAAATACGTAAGACAAAGTGCATAGAATTACAAAGGGAACCAATCATAAATATTTTATAAAAACAAGTTCCTAGGCTTCAGGTTAGGAACCCTCAGGGGAAAAATGCACCATTGGCTAGCAGCAGTTCATACAAGGATTGCCCCACCGCGACCCCATATTATATCTTTAGCCTTTCAGAATTATGCTAGAAAGGAAACTAGTTCACATTTTCATCACTTACCTTCAGTTCCTCAGTTTCTATGAAGCCACTATGATCAGTGTCATACTTTCTCCATGTCTGAAAACAATGATGGCACAACCATTTGAGTAAAATAATTATAATCATAATGCTTGACATTTATGTCACGTTTTAAGATTTACAAAGTGCAAATACATTCCTTTGTTCCTTAGAACAACCAACCATTGCATCATTTACATTTAGAGCTGGAAGAGACCTTAGAGGTGCAACCTCTTCATTTTACAGAGACTCAGAGAGGTTAAGTGACTTCCCCCAAGGTCACACAGTTAGTAAATATATGAAGCAGAAATTGCCTGTACTTAGCACCTTGTCATGTAGTAGGTGCTAAAATGTCTATTGATTTTTGATCTTGACAATTTCCCCTAAAGGGGCTTTTCCTGCCTCCCAGTACCTGCATGAATTCCTCACATGACTTCAGCTGCTGACATCTAAAGAGAAGCAGGAAGTTCTCTTCCGTTGGTAATACATGAGCCAACTGTAAAAGATCAGAAAGGAAGTTATGGGTGTTTTAAGAAACTTGAGAGTAACACTCTTGCTTGAGTTGCTAGAATAATACTTTGCACCTATATGGCATTGTAAGATGTGTAAAGCATGCTCTCACAGCAGCTTGTAAGATAGGTGATACAAACATCATTCCTGTTTTACAGGTAAGGAAACTTGCCTGGGATGCACACAGCTAAAATGGTTCAGAGTCAGTATTGCAACCAAGGTTCCTCTTTTTTTTAGGTTAAATATTCTCTCCAATATGCCTGATGCTTTTCTTCCCAGAATTAATCTGACTAGCCAGAAATACAGGAGATGGAAAAAATTGTTAATATCTACTTCTTTTTTGATATGTTGCTCTAGGAATATTATTAGTATTGTTTGGAATGTTTACCTATGCCACTAGCAATTTATTCCAAACCTTTTCTTTTCAGTGGTTAAAAAGTGGCCTATGCAAAAATTATTTTTCTGCCTAGCCATACATGCTATATGCTTTATCCTTATTCTTTTAAATTATGTTGGGTGTGGGGTGGAAAAGGAAAGACAGAAAGAGACAGATAAAAAAGGAGATAGAGCCTTATACCTTGGTGTATTTTAGTATTAATTATCTGGTACATAAACCAATAGGTGCCATCAGAGATATTCTGTACCCTTTGTGCTAGAAGTATTATACTACCAACATCATCCCCCATCTTTCTTTCTGTCCCCAACACAATCTGGGCTATGCACTCTTGTTTCTGACAAGTCAAGAGGCAGAGCGAGACACAACAAAATAATTTTCCTTCATATGTGAAAATGAGAGACCAAAGCCTCATACATAAAGTTATTGAATACTTTATTCAAGAAGAAAGTTAAGAATCATTGGACATGACAAGCCCCAAATGGCACCAGAAAAAAAAAAGAAATTGGTTATACTTTAATAAGCCAGAAATGACCATTTACCTAGGTCAGTCATTTCCAAATCAGCCATCTGTGTGCCATTGAACCACTGACTTGCTAAAGCAAAGTGAAAAATGTCATATTGAAAAAATGGATGAAAATTAAGGAGGAAGGTATTGTTTATGATTGAAATAGCTTCAACTTAATCTATTTAAACAAGTTGTTAAAAACAAAAATGGGAAATGGAAAAAAGATCAGAATTGAAACAAACTATCATAATTTTCGCAGGAAGTTTAACCAATGTAAATTAGTCTCCACAATGAACAGAACTAAAAAGCCTGGACACTGCCTCAACCAGCAGACTCTTGGGTTCTTTGTCGAGGCATGGCAACACTGGTTCATAATGTAGACTCTTTTGTAAAATCATATAGAGCACAATAGAGCAAGATTATGAGCAGTATCACCTCATGAAACAGTAAGAATCTGTGAAGGGAAAAACAAGTTCACAGAAAAGAAAAGAAAAAAAATCCAGTTAAACTAGATTATCCTGGAGGTGAAACTAGAAGGAAGACAATGAGCGTACCTCAACAGGGAAGATATGTAAAGATTTCTTTAATGAACCCTTTTCTCCACTGATGATGGTGGATTCTAATATCACAATCTCTAACATGTTGCATGAGGAAGGAGAATTGGCCCTAAAGGTAATAAAAATGGGAAAAGTAGCCAAAATTATGTGATAAGATGTGGTGAGTAGAAGTGGATAAAGTTGGGGGTTGGTGGTGACATAATTTTGATGGTGCTGAAATATTAATTCTCAAGTTATTTGGAAGAAAAGATACTAAATTCTTAGGAAAAATGATGGAGTTTATGAAAAAAGAAACCAAGAAAATATCAACAGCTACTCATCCGTATTTTATTTAGTATAATCACCACACACACATTGAGGGTATCCTTGATGAAGGTATGAAAAAGAAATAGGCAGACTTTTTCAGACAGTATTCTACAGTTCACAACAACTTATAGTCATAAAGCTGACTGAAAGGTATAGGGAACATAGGATTCCCACCTGTGTTTGTTGACTATCAAAACAAATTTGATTTGGTATAGCAAAATGCTGCCTTAAACACTCTCCAACAAGATGTCTCATGAATATGTAAAACCCATACAAGAAACAATATTTTAAAAACTATCCTCTAATTATTAGTATTAAATGAGGCCCCAAACAGAGAGATGTGTGCTTGCCACAGCTGTGAAAAGTATCTCAGTCAGTCAGTTAAGCGTTTAAGCACTTACTATATGCTAGGAACCATGCTAACTACCACAGGTACAAAGAAAGGCAAAAACATGATCCTTGACCTCAAGAAATTGATTGGGGAAACACAAAATGCAAATAACTAGATACATAAAGATATATACAGAGTAGATAAATGGTAAACTCAGAGGAGAAGCACCAGCACATATCTTGTCACAGAATCCAAATGTAAGAGGGATTCCTAATAAGTGAAATAAATTATTCTCTAGAGCTCTGTTTGCAGAGTGTCAGCAAGAATTCAGCATCTACTAGACATCCCTCTTCTATTTGGAGTCTGTGTGAAACATGAGATTACATAAAACCTCTTAAATGAGATGAACAATTACTCAAAGGAGTTTGTGATTTTATATATATACATATATATATATATACACATATATATATATATATATATATATATACACACATACATACTTATCTCCAAGTGGCTGAAAAATGCTATTATTTGCATTGCTCTTCAGGTGGATGAATAACCCATATTTCTGGTCCATTATATATCTTGGCCAGACATTGTAGAAAGAAAATTAGTTGGGTCCAGAAATGAACAGAAGGAAAGTAGGTTGGATTGTTTTTGGGAATTCGTTCAGTACTTTTAATAATCCTGAGTTTCTTCTTGAAGCAAAGGCTTGTCTTTTTGACATTAGAATTCTTCTGGTAATATTGTATGACTGTTAGTCTTTTAACAGTTTTACCCCAAAATGTCTCATTAACAAGACTTTTCCCTGTCTCTAGTATCTCCTTGAACATATTAGAGATGACACAATTTTATCATCATAGTGTTTGAAAAATTAATGTTGAGTGTCGCCCAAGGGGCAATGGCGAGATGCATGGTGGGTATGAGTAGGCTATGATATATTACTAATGAATAGTGATGAGCTGAAGCAGCATAAAATATTTCATTACAGAGCTGTGTGATGTAAAAAGAGGCAAGCTGATCATGTAGTAAAAATGAGGGATAACTAATAAACATTCCATTCCTTTGGTATCAATACCATTTCAGGAGATTTAGAGAAAAGCACCTAGAATGGTGGATGGAAATCTCTATGAAGGATTTGGGTGAGAACATAGACAGACAGTGTTCAGGTTGGGAAAACATGGATATATTGCAATATTTACTGTGGAAAGGAGTAATCATATGGATGAAATCACCATCTTACTGAACATGATACCACAAAATATATTCTTGGCCCAGTTTCTCACTATTATAGTAAGAGTTCATTAAGTTAGGTGAAAGAAAGTAGAAATGATAAAGAAATCCCAAAGCCCTGAAAGACAAAATAGGTCATGGGGGGAAGGGAGGAGGAGTAATATGTGGAGGTAATAAAAAAAACACAGATGAGTTAAGTCACTAGAAAGAGATGTAAATATCAATTGAGGATATCGTTCCTACTCTAAAGTCTTTCCTAACTCCCTATTATCTCCCCAGTGAAGTTCCAAGTCCTTTGCTTGACATTTAAGACCATACCCAAACTAATATTACCCTAACTTTTCAGACTTCAGTCTCCTCTTCACATACTCTGTAGTTCATTTAAAACGAACAATTATCTGCTCCCTGTGATCTGCACACTCATTCCCCTGACTTAGCTTCAGTTGTTCCCTGGGTATGCAATGTTCTCTTTTCTTTTTACCTGTTGAGTTCCCACCCTTTAAAGCCTGACTCAAATGCCACCTCTTTCAGGAAGCTTGCATTGATCACCATGAAGGAAGCAGTATTTCCTTGTTCTGTAATTCTCAGATGCACATTACATAGCAAGTACATACTAAATCCTTGACTGACTGAATGACAAACATTGGATATTATTGGTTATCTGTATTTTTGTCTCATCCTTTTACTAACCTCTTAAATTCCTCGAGAGCCAATGGCAAATTAAATTGAATTCAGCAAGTATATACTAAGCATCTACTATGTGCATGGCGCTCTTAGGCCCAATAACTACTATATATTATTTAGTGATAGGAAGGAAAAATGAAAAATGATCCTTGCTTTTAAGGAGTTTACTTTCTGTTTGGGAAGATACAACATATATACATATAAGTAAATACAAGGTAATCTGAAGGAAGAAAAATCACTAAGAACCAGGGGAATCAGGAAAGGCTTCCTGGAGGACATATCACCTGAATTGATTCCTGAATGAAGCTAAGAACTTTAAGAGGTAGAGGTGATGAAAGAGGGCATTCCAGTTATGGAGGAAAGGCTCTAAAGTTAAGAGCTGGAATGCTGAATATGGAGAACAGCTAGTAAGTGTGCAAATTTGGCTACAATATAGTGAAGTAAGAGGAATAATATGAAATACATCGGCAAGGTAGGCTGGAGCCAGATTATGAATGGCTTTAAATGAGGGCTGAGGTGTTTGCCTTTTGTCACAGAGCTAAGAAGGGAGGTTTTTGAGCTGGGGCAGAATACAAATAGACTCTTACTTTAGGCAAATGATGATGATAGCTGTGTAGGCAATGAATTGGAGGGGAGAAGAGGCTGGGATCTTATTTAGAAGACTGTTGCAATAGTCTAGGAGAGAGGGAATGAGGGCCTGAACTAATGTGATGGCCAAATGACACATCCAGTATTGGTCCTGATGGAAGAAGGAGGACTTCCCTTCCAAAGGAAAGGTGGGAGAAACAGCAAGGCCAGATAAAGGAGTACAAGTACCTATTTAAGTACCCAAGTATCCAAGACTAAATTTTATTTTTTTGTATTATTAATTATTAATTAATTAATTAACATTATTTAAGATGTAAGTATGTGTTAAATTGGCAAAAACAATTTAAAGGAATGGAACTCAATATTGCTGTCAACAAATTGGTATACTCATGCACTTCTGATGGAATTGCAGACTTGTAGAAATTTTTAGGAGAATAATATGGCAGTATGAAGTAAAAATAACAAAAAAGGTCATGCCCTTTGGCTAACAATTTCATTGTTGGGAATATTCCCTGAATATATTATAAAGAACAACCATAAAAAAGCTAGCGTGTTCGAATGTTTTCATAGCAGCATTAAACATAATTGCAAAAATATTGGAATAACCTAAATGTCCAATAAGGAAATGCATCATGATGCATGAACATAATGGAGTACTATAATGCAGTTAAGACTGACAAGTGTGAAGAATGCAATGAAATATGAAATGACCTTTATGAAATGATGTGAAGCAAAAAAAAAAAAACCTCACAGTGGAATGAAGTCTTCACCAATTCCAACTGTATATAAGGAAATGCATAAGAATGAATGGACAAACAAAAGAATTCTGATGGGATCTTGGAGAAAGTGACTAATAAATTATAATGATATTTCATGCGTTACTATAAATTAAATTAAACGTAACTAAGCATAAACTATTTAATAAGCAAGCTCAACATTGAAGATCAGTGTTATGTTTTAATATAAATTTAATTAATTAAAAAAGTTAAAACTATGTCCATTAAGCTGACAAAATCAATTTCCCAGAACGTAGGTATGACCAAGTAACTCTCCTACTTAATAAACTTCAGAAGCTCTCTGTTAGCTCTAGTACTCAATAGGGTCTCTGTCTGGCATTTCTTCACAACTTGGGTGTTTCCTAACTTTCCAGTGACTTCCACTTTACTCCCCACCACACGCTCTTTGATCTAGCTACATTGGTCTACTTTCTATTTCTTGCACATGTCCTGGCTGTCCTCCATGCCTGGAACGTCCTTCATGCCTACCCTCTACCTCTGATTTCCTTCCAGACTCAGCTCAAATCCTACCTTCTATGAAAGATATTTACTAGTCCCCCCCCATCTACTAGTAGCTACTCTGAGATTACTGTATATTATATTTATACTATATGTATCTAGTTATTTATATGTGGGAACTGTTCTTGCCTTTCTTTGTATCCCCAGTGCTTAGTACAGTGCCTGGAACATAGGAGGGAGCTATGTGGCAAAGTGGGTAGAACCCTGGACTTGGATTCAGGAAGACCCGAGTTCAAATCGCATAGCAGAAACTTACTGCATTATTCAGAAGTCCTCCCTCATTAACTAACTAGCTATGTTATCCTGGGCAAGTTGTTGAAAAATTTCTGTGCTTCAGTTCCTCATCTGTAAAATGGGGATGAAAATAGCACCTACTTCATAGGGATGGTGTAAAGGTTAAATGAGAAAACAAAGCTCTTTGTAAAGTTAAGTGTTATTGTTATAGAGTGCTTAATGCTTGTTGACTGAGTGACTGGCTTTAATTTATCTTACTTCCCAAATAACTGAGGAGTTTCTCAGATTGGAAGAATTCTGTCCTTGGTTGAGTGTGTGAGCATAGATTTAAAGGGAAGCACAAAGTAACTCTTATTGTCTTAACCCAATCCCCACATTGTCACCACTGTTTGCCTTGGTTAATTTTCCCTTTTGCCTGCATTATTACTTTAGTACTTAATTTATAGAGAGAACAAAAATAAAGGTGTTACTATACCTTAAAGCCAGTGATTCAGAAACAAAAGATGCATTTTGTATGTGCATACGTGTATGTGTGTTTGTATGATGGTGTTGGGTTGATTGGGACAATGGGTGAATAATAGCATCCTTGATGAGGAGGTTGTGGGCCATTGAACGAAGCGTTTGAGAGCTCTTTCAAAAGAGGGAGATGCTACATACTGACAATGTCCACACAAAACAACTATAGGAGTCATTTTCTAATTAAGAATTATACAGGAAATTTATTTTAATATTTGCATACTCACAAATTTTTTATGTCCTTGCTGAATTACTTAAATACCAATTTTGAAAGATTCAGTTTGAGCTTTTCCCCAAGATTTTGGGAAATAATTCTATTAATGTGCCTGTTAGCTACAACATTCAAGTTACAGAATTCTGGGAATGGTAATATAGAGTTTGCCATTCACCTCTTATATGCAACTTCTGACCCCTATGTGAGGTAGGCCCAGAATGACACTGACTGGAAGGTCTTTAAATAAAAGATTTCATGTTTGCTTAACATTGTATAATTTTTAAAGTACAAGTACTTTTATACATATTTACTTTTTATTACAGAATAATTTTACATATATATATGTATATATGTATGTATGTATGTGTATATGTATACATATTTGTGTGTGTATGTGTATGTGTGTATATATGTGTGTATATATATGTATATATACATATATATGTATATATACATATATATGTGTATATATACATATATATGTGTATATATACATATACATATGTATATATACATATATATATGCCTATTTGTGCCTAATGACAGCCATCTCTAGGATGAGGGGGAGGGAAGAAAAAATATACAAGATAATTTTGTTGTATATTTGAAAGGAATTGCAAGTTGTGCATAACAGATGTGCAGTTTCATGTACAATCATCTTTTTTTTATTCCATACTATGTTATAGAAATGCTTGTTTTATTCCATAAATTAAAAATAAAATTAAACAAAATAAAATATATTTTTATATCTGTGGCCTCTGTATTTCATTAATACAGGTCTCACTCTTATGATTTCTTTAATTACTATAACTTGTGGTAAGTTAATGCAGAAACATATTTGCTGACCATTGCAGCCTCATGGGCACAGAACTTGACTCAAGTTATCCTTTATATTCATTTTCTCCAACTTGCAAAGCAAATAAACTTGAATGTATTGAATTACTGGTTTTAAACTGGCACTGTGAGATAGATAATACTAAGAAGGCCAAATTAGCTTTTTGTTCGTTAAGTAAAAGTAGACTAATTTTACATAAAACACCTCATTTCATTTTCAGAGTGGCAGCATAAAGTGCTAGACTTGGAGTCAGGAAGACCTGTGACATTCATTAGCTGAGTAACACTAGGCAAGTCTGATATCTATTAAGATATAGTTGTCATCTGGCGTCAGGTGGTGAACTGAGTTCCCACACTGCTGAGATCATTGAACCTTGACCTATTAGCTTACTCCATTTCATACAGTAATTTGACGTGTCAATGAAAAGAGGCTGTCACTGATTTTCATCTTTAAAGAAGCCAGATTTCCGATAACCCAATACATGATCTGAGGAATGAGGCTGGTCAATCTAGTGTCTGTTTGAGCATACCCCCTTCCTGCTATACTGGCCTACTGTCTCAAATGTCTCACAAGTCATCCCCATCGCTGGAATGTTCTCTCTCCTCACAGCTGTCTCTTATAATCCCTCTCTATTCAAGGCTTGATTCAAGTGCCATCTTCTATCTGAGGCCCATCCTGATCCCCTCACTTGTTAAGGTTCCTTCCTAAAATTATTTGATATTAACTTTGTATATATTTTGTGTTTAGTTTATTATGCACTTGCCATTTCTTTCAGTAGAGTGCAAACTCCTTAAAAGGCTGTTTTCATTTTATCTTTATATTCTCAATGCCTGGCACATAGTAGGTGCTTGATAAATGTTTAATTGAGCTGACTTGATAGGTGGTCATCCACTCTCTGCTTAAGTACTTTCAGGGACAGACAAATCACTTTTTCACAAGCCTTTTCATTTCATTTTTAGATAGAGCTGTTAGAAAACCATTCCTTATATGAATCCCAGATCTGCTTTCCTATACTTTGTCATCAGCTCGGCAGAAATTGTGCCTTCTGGAGCTGAAGAGAATGTCAACTCCCTCTTCCAGATGATAGCTCTTCAAACATTGGAAGGCAGCTGCGTGTCCCACTTAGTTTGCTTTTTTATATGTCTCTTCTATTCTTTTTGTAGTTCCCCAAATGCTTTTTCTTCTGTTATGTAGGGATGTGGGGCAAAAGAGTCAGGCAATCCATTTTCCTGAGTCTCCAAACTTTTTTGATCATGTGCCTTTAATTTTTTGTGTATGCGGCTCATATATATGTATATGTATGTATATATACACAATACAATATACACATATGTATATACACACATATATGTATCTATGCACATATAATGTATATATACTCCTGTACTAATCATTTTGTACGTTATAAAACACACAAAAAAGAAAAGAAAAAGTATGAGATAAATATGAAATACTATTTAATTATAGAGTCAATAAGAGCCACTGGAGTTTATTGCGTAAGGGAGAGGTGACCTGGTCAGACTGGTGCTTTAGGAAAATCACTTTGGCAGATGAGTAAAGGGTATAATGAAGTGGAGAGAAACTTGAGGAAAAGAGACTAATTAGTAGAGTATTGCAAAAGTCCAGACTGAGAGGTGATGAAGCCCTAACTAGGGTGGTGGCTGTGTGAGTACGAAGAAAGGGACCTATAGGAGAAATATTATAGAGTTGAAATGACAAGATTTGTCAAATAACTAGATGTGTGGGGGGTGAGAAAGTGAAAAGTCTGGAATAATGCTAAAGTTAAGAACACAGTTGACTAAAAGAATGTTGATATCTTACAGAAATAAAGAATTTCAGAAAAGAAGTAGGTTTGGGGACAAAGGTAATGAGTCCTATTTTGGACATGATGAAATTATTTGCCTATGGGACAGTCTAGTTGAAGTGTCTAATAGGTAGTTTGTGAAGCTGGACTAGAGCTCAAGACAGAGATTAAGGATGCATATGTAGATCTGGGAATTATTTGTACAGGGATAATAATTAAATCCACAAGAACTAATTAAGTCATCAAATGAGAAAGTATGATGAGAAAGGCCAAGGAAACCTTTGGGAAACCCACAGTTACATGGCATGATGTGGATGATGGTCCAGCAAAGAAGACTGAGAAGGGGTGTCATGACAACTCAGAGAGGAGAGATCATTTAGGTGGTCAACAGAATCAAATGCCACAGAGAGGCCAAGAAGGATAAAGATGGAGAAAAGACAATTAGTTTTGGAAATTAATAAATTATTAGTAATTTTGAAGAGAACAGCTTCGGTTAAATGAGAGTCAAGGCTAAAGGAGAAAGTTGAGAACCTGGAAGACTAGAAAGATGTTGGTGCCCTCTATAGAAACAGGGAAGTTTAGAAGAGCAGTCAAATTTAGAGAAAAAAGAAAGTAATCTGATATTAGAATGCAATATATGCATGACTGCTCATCCTATGCTACTCATTCTTTCCCACTGGAAAACCAAAATGTTTATGGGGTATATGTTCGTGTACATATGTATGTGCATGTGTGTCTGTGTGCGTGTGTGTGTGTGTGTGTGTGTACATGCGCGTGCATATTTTTGGGGAGGGCCTAGTCACTGGCAGACTAGGCCATGGTGGACATGGAATGTGGATGCTGTGGGGAATGGTGGGGTGGAAATTTGTTTGAGCTGCTACTGCAGATGCCAAGTTAGGTTAGGATATGACTACCCTAAGGAGCGTATGCTCAATATAGTCATAAAAGGCCTGCTATAGGAGAAGACAAAGTGGATGAGTATTGAAAGGGGTCATATCATTATGTTGGAGACAAACCCATGATTTGATAAAGGGGGAGAGGGTGGGATGTGACCTATCTTTCTACACTTTGACTGGTTAATAACATACTAATTGGGGTCAAGCCATGGTCCCCCAGGGGCTACAGTCCCCACTTTAGAGATCACTGTTCTAGACAAGGAGATGACTTGAAAGGGTTATGGCAACAACATTAATGGAAGTAGGATAAGAAGGTTGACTGAGAAAAAAATTGAACCAATTATTAAGGATATAAGGATATGATATACAAAATATTTAGGCAAATAATAGAAATAAGAATAAAAGCCATTTATCTGTAGACAAATGTTGAAAGAATATGAACAAACAGGTTAAAAAAAATGACCACAGGGAAAACTGTTCCAAATGACTAACAATAAGAGAAATGAAAATCCAAATAACTCTGAGGTTTCATATCATGCTCAGAAAACTGACAAAGATGACAAAGGATGAGAATATTTGATATTGGAGGAGTCCTGGGAGGACAGACACACTAGATGATGAGGTTGTAAATTGATCCAACCATTCTGGAAAGCAAAATGAAATAATGTCTAAACTCCTTAACAGAGAGAGACTGATCCTAGGCACATGCCCCAAGGAGGTCAGCATAAAAAGAAAAGTCCCATAATATATCACAATATTTATAGCAAAACTCTGTGTGTTAGTCAAGAACTGGAAACAAAGCAGATGCCCATCAGTTAAGGAATGGCTAAAGAACTTGTAGTACATGACTATAATTAAATATTACTGAGATCTAAGAAACAATTTAAATCAATACAGAGAAGCATGGGAAGATACGTTAACTGATGCTGAGGGAAGTAAGCAAAACCAGGAAACAACATACATAATGACTCCAACAACGTGAGTGGAAAGAACAACCAAAAAATTGAAATGGAATGCTATGAAATTATAATGGTCATATTTGGCTCCCAAAAGATGTGAAAAAACACCTCTTCCTCTTTTTTGCAGAGATGGGAGACTCTAGGTATGGGGCCCTCCAGACACTGGCAGACTTTTAATGCGTTGGTTAATTTTACTGAACTTTTCCCTCCCATCCTTTTTATTCTTTGGCATAAGGGATAGCTCTTGGAGAGTGAACGGATGGGCTAAAGGAAATGTATTGATGTGATCATGTTAATGAACAAACTCATGAATGGCATAAAAGTACCTTGATTGGCCCAAATGGATCAAAAAGAATTGTGATATTCTCTGTTCTCACTGAAGATAGTGAATTTGGTATTGGACAGATGTGTTTCTTTGTATGTGCCATTTATTCAGTAACAACAATAAGGGTTGCATAATAATAACAATAATAATTCTGACATTTATGCATCACTTTAAAGTTTATAAAGCATTGTTCTTACATTATTTCATTTGAGTCTTAGGACAAACCCTGTAAGGGTGGTAGGGCAGATTTTATTTATCTCCGAGTTATTTGGATTTTCATTTCTCTTATTGTTAGTCATTTGGAACAGTTTTCCCTGTGGTCATTAGTAGTAAGCAATTCCTTTTTTTTTTTACCTGTTTGTTCATATCCTTTCAACATTTGTCTACAGATAAATGGCTTTTATTCTTATTTCTATTATTTGCCTAAATATCTTGCATATCATATCCTTATATCCTTAATAATTGGTTTTAATAACAAGAAAATATTTGGGATATGACTGTGATGACTCAAGAAAATCATTGAGTTCCATTCAAGTGCATTACACAAGAGTTAGAATAGCCTGCAGTTATATAATGCTTGAAGGTTTATAAAGGGCTTTAGATATATTATCTCACAAAAGATCCTTGTGACTTTATCTCCCCTGGGGAGTTAAAACTTTTCTCAGGTCCTTAACAAAAGGTCCCAGAGCACATAATCAACTTCTTTGTGTGTGTGTGTGTGTGTGTGTGTGTGTGTGTGTGTGTGTGTGTGTGTGTATTCCTGTAAAGGAAGAAGTTAATTGTCTTAACTGAAGGGTGGAGCCAGATGGTTCTTCTCTCTCTTCTGCTTAAATCATGCCTAGAGCCCTTGGAGGGGCCTTGGAGTCTCCAAGGAGAGAGCATAGAATTCCATAACTACTCTTGAGTTATGGGACCTTGGATGTAGAGTTGAAAGGGATTCCAGAGGTCATTTCATCCAGCCCTGTCATTTAGCAGATGAAGAGACTGGGGCCTGGAGAGGTTAAGTCACTTGCTCAAGGTCACACAGGTAGTAAGTGACAAAGCCAGAATCTGATTCCAAATTGAAAGCGCTTTCCATTATACCGTAGAGTGCCCGTTCTTCTTCTTTGGGAGCTTCTTGTCTTCCATGACTTCTCAGACTCTTGTATTTTGGCTTCTGACCTCATTGTTCAACCACAACTGCTCTTTCCAATATTGCCAAATCAGATGGGTTAATCATTTTTGATTCCGTGGTATTTGAGGTTGTTGCATGCCCCCTCTTCTTCCACTTTCACCTTATTATATTACTCTGTCCTTGTTCTCATCCTATCCTTTGGACCAATCTTCAGTCTCTTTTGTTTGGTCATCATCTTTTTCTCCATTTCTATTTGTGGATGTACCTCAGGACTTTGTCTTGGACCCTCTTATTTTTACACTTCCCCTCTGAATAATCCCAACAGCTCCTATGGATTCAATTCTCACTTCTATACAGTCTTTCTTCTGAACTCTATCCCTACATCCAACTGTCTATTGGAGATCTCTACCTGCATGTTGCATAGGCATCTCAAACTCAAATTGTTCAGAACAAAACATGACCCATTTCCCCATTGGTGAGTTTTTCCTGAGGTTTAGACACCAAGCCAGACTTCATTTTTCTTCTGGCCTTGTTCTTTACTTGGGGATTTGCTACTATCTCATCTTAGAAATTCTTCAGCACCTGGAATCTCTTTTCACTGAAACCATCTCTGTGGGCTTTTCAACCTGAAATATCCTTCTGCAAGACCTGCCTTCCTTTCCCATTGGTAAGTCCCCTTTGGGCCTCCAGGCCCTAATATTCACTTCAAGACTTCCAAACCATGCCCCATTCTGGGATCCTTCATTTCCCCCATCCTCCTGCCTTTCAACTCCCATTTATATGTCTTCTCCCATTAGAATGTCAGCAGCTTGAGTGGAGGAATTGCCTTTCTTTTTTACTTTTATTGGCATTCTCATTGCTTAGGACAGTGCCCTTCACATAGTAAGCACTTAATAAATGTTTCCTTGTTTCCTCCCTTCCATTATGTTTCCCCCAATGCCCTCTATTTTCTTAATTTTCCTACTTCTGCCAAGGGCTCCATCATCCTCCCAATAATCTTTGACTTTTCCTTTTCTCTGCCCTCTCACATCCAAACAGTTGGCAAGTTTGTTTGCTGATACCACCTCCATAACGTACATTGTCCCTTTATCTCCACTCACGAAACTGCCCTCCCTTATATCTACTCACATAACTACCATCCCAGCTCAGACCAGCTCTCAGCTGGACTATTATAATAGTGGGGAAGAGGAGGGAATACAAATTTGTTAAGCACCTACTACGTGCCAGGTGCTATGCTAAGTGCTTTACAAATATTATCTTATTTGATCTTCACAACAACACTGGGAATTATTGTTCCCATTTTACATCGAGGAGACTAAAGCAGGTAGAAGTTTAGTGACTTATTCCAGGTCACACAGCTACTAAGTGTCCGAGGCTGGATTTGAATTCAGGTCTTCCTGAAAAGGCCCAGAACTCTATCTGCTGTGCTACTTAGCTACCCATTTGGTCTCCCTGCCTCCATTCTCTCAACTTTCTAATACTGTGTTCCACAGATTTTACATTCCACAAAATATTACATCCCAAAGCTTAAGGTTGACTCTATTGTCATCTGCTAAAAATTCTAGTGGCTTCCTTTTGCTTCTGGAATAAAATACAAACTCAGTTATTTGGCATTTTTTAAGAAGCTCTTCACAGTCCTGGCTTCAGTTGGCATTCCAAGAGGTATTGCACATTGCTTTCCTTAATACACTCTATTTCCCAGCAAAGTTGATTTGCTCGCTATTGTTATTTCTATACAACATTCCCTCTCCCCTCTCTGGGCCTTTAAAAGAGGCTGCCCCCATTCCTGGCATATATTCTTTCCTCTCCGCCTCATGGTATCTCTGACTTCTTTCAGATCTCAGTTCAAGTGTCATCTTTTACAGATGCACACAGTCTATGCATCCAGTTGCTAGTTCAATTCTGCCAGAAATTACTTTGTAGATAATTCATATCTATTTAGTATTTTTTCCTTCATACCCTGGACCTATCACAGTGCCTGGTATGTAGTAGGTACTTGATACATGCTTGTTTAAATAAATTAAAAGATGGTGCAGGGAGGGAAGAAAAAAAATAAAAAAAGAAAGTTATATGATAACTTTATTATATATTTAAAAGGAATAGCAAGTTGTACATAATAGAATTGCAGTTTTATGTACAATCATGTTTTTTTTTAATTCTACTATGTTATGGAAATGCTTGTGCTATTTCATAAATTAAAAATAAAAAACTGAAAAAAAAGTGGGCCATTTGTTAACGTGAAAGTTATAGGGCTGGAGTTGAATACTAGATTCTTTTACAAGACTAGGACAGGATATATGCTGAGCATATATTCAAGTTATGCATACACACACACATATACATATATACATATCTCTATCTCTATCTCTGTCTGCATGTATAGATGGCACAGTAGATAGAGTGCTGGGCCTAGAGCCAGAAAGGCTACTCTTCCTGAGTTCAGATCTGGCTTCAGACAGTTACCAGCTGTGTGACCCTGGGCAAGTCACTTAACCCTGTTGACTATAGTTTCCTCATCTGTAAAATAAGCTGGAGAAGGAAATGGCAAAGCAACCCAGTATCTTTGCCAAGAAAACCCCCAAAATGGGCATGGCTGAAATGACTGAACAACAACAGTAAGACCCACCTGGATCAAGAGGAAAAAATGAACCTGTTGTCAGGTTCCCACATATTGCCTAGGGGCACAAGTTAAAAGCTTGCAGATTTGACACCCTCTGAGGAAAGCTCTCTATGCTTTAATGTGAGTGCCATAGATGAAATTTCTATTACTTTGCTGTTAAATCATTCAGTCCTCATTTTAAATTATTTTAATCAGCCTTCTCTGTAGAAAAGCTATTAGTCAGAATATATTTAGAACATTTTTGACTATTGTGATATTTGTTAAATTATCACAGTACTTTGGCGTGCACGTTTTGCATTCATTTTCTGAACCTCAATGTTTCCTAGCTGCCTCTGAGGGAGTCTATCCAATTTATCCATGTAGCTAACTTTTAAAAAAGTATTTGTTTGGGTTAAACCATTTGCATATGTTGTATCCTCTCTGGTTACATTTCTAGGTAGTATATTTTCTGTCCTCCATGCCTGGAATGTACTCCTTCTTTTCCTCTGCCCCTTAGATTTCCTGGAGTCCTACAGAGCTCATCCTAAATGCTAACTCTCCTACATGAAGCCTTTCCTGATCCCCTCAGCTGCTGGTGCCTCCCTCCTGAAATGATCTTGTATTTACTTTTCATGTACTTATTATCTGTGTGTGTGTGTGTGTGTGTGTGTGTGTGTGTGTGTGTGTGTGTGTGTGTGTTGTCTTCACCAATAGAATGTAATCTCTTTGAAGGGAGGGACTATTTTGTCTTTATATGCCCAATGCCTGGGCCAGAGCCTGACAAATAGTAGGTGCTTAATAAATTCTTGTTAATTTATGCAAATATGTCAGTTATAGATCTAGTGGAGGAAAGGGTCTCAGAGCCCACCTAGTCTAACAGTCCTGCTTTACCAGTAAGGAAACTAAGGCTCAATGAAGGTAAAATGGCTTGCCCAAGGTTGTATTGTGGAGCAGCTAAGTGCTGCAATAGGTCACAGAGTGCCCAGCCCAGAGTCAGGAAGATTCCTCTTCCTGAGTTCAAATCTGGCCTCAGGTATTTACTAGCTATGTGACCCTGGGCAAGTCATTTAGTCCTGTTTGCTTCAGTTTCCTCCTCTGTAAAATGAGCTGGAGAAGGAAATGGCAAACCACTCCAGTATCTTTGCCAAGAAAACCCAAATGGTATCACAAGGAGCTGGACACAATTGAAAATTAATGAAGTCTGAAGGTTGTATACATAGTAAACCTCAGAGGTAGGATGGATTCAAACCAAAGCCCTATGACTCCAGAGCCAGTGCTTTGTCCAGTGGGCCACACTGCCTCCTTTCCTTTGATAGAACTTTGCCAGTTTTGAATGGTAAGATTCTAGCCTGAATGATTCAGCCCTTCCCACCTCTAATGCAAACAGGATAATGATTATTCAGTTTACTTTGACTTCTGGATGAGCACTTAAATACTAGTTCTAAATGAGCATTAAATATCGTCAGATTTAGTTTCCACATTTCTACTGAAACATCAAAGTAATGCTATACTGAACATAATTAGATAGCTTATCATCATTTGGGAGAAAACATGGGGTTCATTATAAGATCAAGAATCTCTGTTTCCCGTTGCTTCCCAGGGTGGGAGCTAGGGAGGAGGGTGTCTACAGGATTCTATTCGATTTTTGAAAATATGAGTTCTCTCTCTCTCTTTTTTTTCTTTCTCATCCTTCCCCCCTTTCTGTATAATATATACTTATATATAGTCTACAGGCATTATATCTATCTTCCTTCTAAGCTTGACTCATATCATATATCAAGTTGAAGGTAAAGACTCACCTTTAAATTCTCAAACTCCTCACTAGAACTTTTCTGTGGTACTTGAAGTCATAGTCACTTTATTACTCTGTTTACTCTTTCCTTTTCCTTCATCTCTATATCCAACCTGTGCCCAAACTTGCAATTCTTCCTTCCATCTCTATTTCTTCTCTTCCTCTCTACTCACTCTAACTCCATCCCCCACCGGGTCTTCCCCCCCCCCCCCCCCCCCCGCCGGACTACTGCAAATCCTCTAATTATTCTCTCTGACTCTGGTCTCTTATCCTCCAAACTACCCCGCACAGTACAACCAGACTAGTTTTTAAAAATTATACTTCCACAGGGCTGTAGTGGGAAAAATGCTACCAAGAGTCAGGAAACCTGGGTTTTAACTCAGTTACTCCCAGTATCCAGCTCTATGACCTTGGGAAAATCATTTAGCCTCCTTTTGTTTTAATTTCCTCATCTGTAAAATGAAGAGATTGGGGTAGAATATTCTTTAATGTCTTTAAAGTCCCTTTCAGGTCTAAAATTCTATAATTTGATGGCATTCCTTTGATTACAAACCTTAAATGGCTTAATTTCTGCAGGACAAAAGCTAAACTCTCCATTTTGACATTTAAGATGCTCTAAAATCTTACCATTTCTTTTCAACCTTATCATTTCTTACAACTTTCTAACACATACTCTCTATTAAGAGTTATGCAGGCCTCTTCACTATTCTTCCAACATTATATAGAGGGCTGGGCCTGGAGTCAGGAAGACCTGAGTTCAAATTTAGCCTTAGATACTCGCTATTATGATCTTGGGCAAGTCTTAATCTCTTAATCTTAAACTTAATTTGTTTGCCTCATTTTCTTCAACTGTAAAACGGGGATAATAGCACCTACTCTGTAGGGTTGCTGTGAAGATCAAATGAGAAAAATATTTGTAAAGCATTTAGCAAAGAGACTGGCACACAGTAGGCATTATATAAATACTTATTCTTTTCCCCTTCCCTCTTTTCACACATTTTAGCAGGCCTGTCTGCTATACTGGCTTCAAAGCTCAGATCAAGTCCCTTTTATAAAGCACCATATTATATTTAAAAGAGCTTTGATAAAATAAATTACTAATATATTAGAATTGTGGTATAATAAAGTTTCATGGAGAAGGGAGGTTTTAAAACAAACAATATCATGCAGAGTGGAGTAAAAAGCATATACCATATTAAGGGTCAGGACATCTGAAATTTTATATTTAAAATGAGATTGGTTTCAACAACTACAACAAAAAACTGGAAAGAAAGTGGAGCAAAAGTAAACTGGTTTATACATGTAATAATTTCTGCTACGATAGAAAGGAGAAACGTCACAAGAAGGAACCCGAACTCTGAGTGACTGAGAAAGCAAAAAAGAAATGGTATCAGAGAACAGATCAGGGAACATACTTGTCTCCCTTTGACTAAAGTGAGGGGGAAATACACTTAGGGAGAATGTCAGATAGAGTGACTATCAAGTAGTTTTGTTTACTCGTTTTTCTTTGTTACAAAGAAGGGTTTGATTAGGGGAGAAAGAGGGACAGTGGTATAGACCTAGAAATAACTGTGATGTAAAAATAAAAGGTACCAATAAAACACTTTTTTTAAAAAGTTAAAAAAAAGTGAGATTGGTTTCCAAGTCCTGAATTGGTCAAAATCTGCCTACATTAAGATCAGTAATTTTTGTCGTTGTTTTAGTCATGTCAGACTTTCTGTGACTCCATGTGGGATTTTCTTGGCAAAGATACTGGAGTGGTTTGACATTTCCTTCTCCATCTCATTTTACAGATGAAGAAACTGAGTTAAACTGGGTCAAGTGACTTGCCCAGGGTCACACAGCTAGTAAGTCTCTGAGGTCAGATTTGAACTCAGGTCCTTCTGACTCGAGAGCCTGTGCTCTATCCACTGCACTGCCTAGCTGTGCTAATAATAATATCTAACATTTACCACATGTATTATCTCCTTTGATCCTCTCAAAAACTCTGAGAAGTAGGTTTTATTATCAACTCCATTTTACAGATAAGAAAACTGAGACTGAGAAAAGCTAGGTGACCTCCTTAGTGTCATACAGATAGGTAGTAACTGAGGCAAGAATTTTGACACCTCATCACCTAGCTGCCAAAGATATTAACTTCCTTCGCTTCTCTGCTTTCTGTTCTCTTTCTATACACAGGTAATTTTTTTCTTTGTTCTAATGACTCTGTTCTCTAGTTATGGTACCTTCTTCCATGCAATGCCTGACACACCTGCTAAGCGACTCTTGCCATCCACTCGATATAAACTCTAAACCATTCTGTGAATAAGCTAAATGTCAGGGAATACAACCAATGTATCAGATTAAACATTTGAAACCTTGTCTCCATACAGGCCTATCTAACTTGTTATTTTACATACATATGCTACACACATATATGAAAACATAGGAAACATGTACGTGTGTGTGTGTGTGTACATATAATCTAGGGGAATCAAGAAAATAATTTTTACATATTCTCCTCAACCTAATGCCACTAAGTTAAATGATAGAAATAATAGCTCAGAACCCTGGCTTTCTTCTTCTTTTAGAATTATAAAGTATGTCAAACTCTGAAATAGCCACATCTATAGTTTTCCTAATTTCAGGATTTCCAGCTAGTTTTGAATGATTCTATTTTACCCGTCTCATTTATGTTCATTTTAAAGTAATTTTCTTATCTGAGATCATTTCATTTCCAGATTAGTTGGCCTAGATGTCAATGTTAAGTCCCATTACTATTAATTTATCTATTCATCTGGTAATGAGTTACATGTGGGCATAAAGAGAAGCATATGCCTTGGGGAAAAATTTAATTACAGTGATGATAATAATAGTATTCTGTACCTACATTCTATTTATGGTGATTTCTTTTTTTAAAAAAATGTATTTCATATATGATTGATCTCTCTAAAGCTATTTCAACCTACTGAGTCAAAGGTGTGCCCTTATTAACTGTTCTTCAGAGCCAGCATATTTCACAGTCTAATAACTATGTGAACTTAAAGTTAAAAAATAAGAAAAATGTATCTATGCTTGTGTTTCACAGGAACCATTTAAAGTCTGTCCCTGGGATGAGAAACCATGCCCTGGATTTCTTCAAGAGCCATGAAAGAGACAAGAAAAATAGGATAACAATCCAGCAAAGAAGAGTAAAAATAAAAGCCTGCTGCCTAAATCCAAGAAGTCAAAGGGGGTTTCAAAGTCTTGTTCTCATTTACTGTCAAAAGAAAGTCACACTCAATAAGAAAAGTCCTTGTCAGAAGGTAAGTTTTGCTGCTCACAATTTAAATGTTTTAGAGATTCTATAGAAACTGTTGCCACTTGAAATCATAAAAAATTCCGATAGTTGACAAAAGGTACCTCTTTTCCTTCCTGGAGTCAGGTCAACTGCCTGAATTCTCGAAGCCAGGGCATAGCCCTCCATAATGACATTGTTATAGACAATATATAAGAAGGTTTTCTCTTTATAGTAGGGAAAGGTCTGTCATATTTAATTCCAGGAAAAAAGAATTGAAATCTATACATAAGTTCTTATTGGAGATGAAGGATTAAAAGAGGCAGCATGGTTTAATGGGAAGATCACTGGACTAGGGGGTCAAGAGACTTGGGTCATAATGTAAGTTCTACAAACTGGTTATTTGAAATTGGACAATATACGAAACCTATTTGAGTCACTCTTCATTTCTAAAAAGAAAGAGTTGAACTAAGGAAACTGCATAGTCTCCTTCTAATTCTGATTCCAAGTTTGTTTGTTTTTTTAGTAGATATTTTATTTTAAAGGAAAAGCTAATTCACTCATTGTGGTGTAATGGCATGGAGGAGGATTACCACACACTGTATTTGACAACCTTGACTACCTAATGAAACACATTTGTTATAACTATCTTTCAGAGAAATGAACAGATAACGAAGTTAGCTTACCTCTACCATTCCTATTTTCCCATCATCATTCTGCCCATATTGATCCACAAAAGTTTTCATTTCAGGTGACAAATCCTAAAAATGGTCAAAATGATCAGTTATTTATTAGAAAATCACAACTACTTTATGCTTTAATGTTCATGATATGCCACAAAAGTACCTAAAGTTAACAGTGTTTAGTATATACTTTATTAAATATACTCTTGGAAGTAGAAGACACTGAGTTGATGTAGAATTATTACAGATTTCAAAGATAAAATGGGAAGGCAGTGTGGTATGTTTGATACAGGACTGGTCTTGGAGTCAGGAATACTTGGGTTCAAGTCCTGACATATACTGGCTATAATCAAGTGATTCAAAAGTGTAATTTGGTAAATTCATTTAACCTCATGGCTGGAGGCAACTTTCTCAAATAGTAAATTACAAATGAATTAGCAATCTGCACTAATGTAAGAATTTCCCCACACTGATAAAAACAAAAGTCCAAATAAACAAACAAACCGAAAAGGTTACAGTTATGATTGCCAGTTTCAAATACGTTTCTCAGATTTCTCTACCATTCTTAGCTTTGAGAATTTAGAAATATTGATTCCAACACTAGCTGACATTTTATATAGCACTTTAAGTTTTACAAAGTACTTTTCATATGCTATCTTCATTTGATCTTCACAACAACCCAATTCAGATATAATTATATTCTTTTACAGGCATGGAATCTGAATTGAGTGACTTGTCCATGGTTATACAACCAATAACGGCCAGAGGTGAGAATTGAACTCATGACTCTAACTGGTTTGAAGTCCAACATTCTTTCCACCACTACACTACCTATTCTAAGCTATTCAGCACATTTAAATAGAAAATATATATTAGTAATGTGGTTAGAGACAATGCATATTCAGAATTAGTTGGAACCAGAAGTTTTGAATCCTGACTCTGCTATTTGTTACCAGTATAACCCTGGGTAAGTCACTTAATCTCTTTGGGCCTCAATCTTTTCAGCTCTAAAATTAAGAGTTTGGACAAAATGATGATTAAGATCTTGTCCAGATTAAATCTCTATGATATTTGTATGACTTACTCTTCTATGAATACATCTACCTTCAGCTCCACTATGTAATCTTTTCAGCTTATTTATCACATATAAATGTATTAGTTTATTTAAAATGTTGATAACATTAATAATTTTTTTAAACTTGGGAGAAATTAGAAGTTGGAAAGTAAAAGAAAATCCTTCTTTGAAAGAATGTTAGGAATGTTTGTAGCAAAGAGAAAATCATAAAGGTAGATTACTTATTTTTATATAAAAGGAATATATGCCTGAAGCAAAAATACTTAACTTCTAAGCTCATCTGAGACAGACCACAGCCGAGATCGGGACAACTTTTTTCAACTTGCTAATAACATTTAGCTCTCAGAACTTTGCCTAGCAACATCAACTTCAGGAAGAGTTTTCCAATGTTCATTTGTTTTCAACTTATCTTGCTACAAAATTCTCTATTTTATGTATGTTAATAAAGAAGAACATAGAGCAGGGTTGGATTTGTAGTCAGAGGGCCTGGGTTTAAATCTTGATTCTGCCACTTCCTCCATATGTGATCTTGGGCAAATGACCTGAGCCTTGGTTTCCTTATCTGTAAAATGAGGGGAGTTTGAGTAGCTGATCTCTAAAGTCTCTTGAAGCTCTAAATTTAAATCTGTAATCCTATCAGTTGGTTTAGGAATAATAAAGCTAATTTGTTTGGTCATGCTTTGGTTTGGTCTTTCCATCGGTACCGTAAATTGTGTTAGCTTTCCAGTGCTACACGGTTTTCTTACAGTCTGAATATAGTCTAGAAGCTAAGAAGCTGACTTTGTAAACATTGTTCTATAACATGGCCCACTTATGTGGTTAACTGGGGCCAAATAAACCTTATTTCCCTAACTGAAGCCCATTTTAAATAGGCCACCATGTACTAATATCTAACTCTGTGGCCTTGGAAAAATCAATTAGGCCTCAGTTTTCTAATAAATGAAACAAATGTGGCATGGCTTACCTTTTACCCAATAAGTTAATACAATTTTAAAAGTTCTATATTGAGACTAATCATTATTATTGAGTTGGTAGTATCACAAAGTCAATTTTGATTCAGTGTATATCTTTTAGTAGAAGTGAGGTAACAAAGCAATTTGAAACCAAATACATTATTTCAGCTTTATAGACTATCAATAAGAAACAATTTGACATTATTTAAATTTACATTAAAGAAAAAATGTCAAAATTAAATGAAAAAGATCACAGAGTGAGAATATTGGCAATATAGAACTCTTAATTTTTGATAGAATCTAATTTGCAAATTTAGAGCCATAGATGTTAAATGAGCATTCGGGAAAACAGAATTAGGAAACAATGATTTTTAGCAACAGATTTGTAATTAAGAATAAGAACTCCATGGACAAGGATTATAGCCAAATAAATGTTTTGTAGAGTGTACAGTACAGGACAATAACACACTGAACCTTTATCATTATAACTGAATAATAAATTCTACTAAAACTCAATACCTAAGTGCCAATTTTGGCATGAAATAATAAACTCAAAGACATTTACTTAGCTATTATATTTAAGTTTAGGCCATATTTAATACAAATAAAACACCTAAGAGTTTATGAGTATTATAAAAAGCCTATTTTCGGACTCAGTGACCTATTATGTCCTAAAGCAGGATTGATATTGGACTCTAGCTTTTAGGTTTGGTCTTCCATTCTTTCCATCTTGGAAAAGGACATGAAGTTTTAAAAAGTAAAATTCAATAAGGCAAGATATGTCAGATAGGCCTCTGATGAATGTGAGCTTCCATATCCAGAAAAATTATTTAGATCTGAAATCTCTAATAGCATGTATCCGTAGTCCAGAAAAAAGCCCAGGGATCAAGATATCAGGCAACTTTAGATGATCCCTTGACAGTACTCAAGTTTGTTATTGTGGGATTGGTTGCTTTAGTTAGAATATTCCAGAAACATAGTTGCAGAAAAATAAGCACTAACCACTTGCAAAATGTAACATAGTACACAGGAACAACCTATAAAAAGATATAAATGTTATAGTGGGAGGAAAACAAGAATAATCTGCAAGTTTTTTTTTTATAGTACTTGGAGAATATTTGAATATCCAGGAGGCAAAATGAGCTTTAAAGCATTAACTTTGTTTCTAGAAAATATGGTTTCTTTGTAAAAACTGCAGATTTATTTATACGCATATTTGAGGACATCAATCTTTTGCATAATTGACTCAAATGTTCTCATTCTTAGATGTTATAGAAAAGTGGATTTTTAACAACTGGTTATCTTTAAGTATTTTTTTTTAAAAAGAGGAACAGGATAATTTTCATTACTGTGCAGATAAATGGCAAAGATATTCTGAGTTGCAATGGAAGCATTTTGATAGATTTATTCACATGATAATTTATCAAGGTTTTTTTCCCTGTTTTTTTTTTGCAGGATAACAAAGATGTAAAAGAGAAAAAAATACTTTATCTTCAAGTATTGAGTAACGTTATATCTGGATAATGTAGTCCTTATAGCATTATTTGGTTTCAAACACAGTTGACCAATGACTTCCACAATCATCATTTTATGGTGAAGACCTCCAAGGGACTGATGTAAAGTCATACATGTCATATGTAGATCTATGTCATAAATTTGCAGTTAGGAAGTAGTGATTGGAGATAAAAACCATGTTGAAACTGGAAAGGGTCATTCATATATAAATGTAAATTAATTATCTCAAATAGCCTTTCCTACTGAAATGCAGCCTTACATAAATCCCAATATATTAGTGAAATGTATAACCTATTTTTTCTTTACATAACCACCTCCTCTATATTTAAGAACATTTCTTTACATGGGAGGGCACATTCTAGTTGCATTATGGTTGTGTCCCCCTCCCTCCTTCAAGTGTTGTCTAGGTAACAGAAATAATTCCTCATTTATTTAATAACTTATTTTAAGCATGAACATCCACTGGTGATTTTCTAAATGCTATTATTGATACCAACAATCGTAACGCCACTTTCTGATTCTTATAACCGGCTCATGTCCCACGGTTTTAACTTTTGTATTACTTTGTTACAAAGAGACATGAAGACCTTTTAAAACTAAAATTTTTTACTGCCTGTTGGGGTGCTTATTGCTCAGTTTTTCCTCCTGGAGATGGTCGAGGACCGTGTCCCTCCCCCCACCTTTTTCTCCTTCCAACACAAGAAACAGTACCTTTTGCCACACAGAAAAGCTGCAGATCTATTTCCTGACCACCAAGGGGCAGAAATAGATTTCTGCCCCCTTCACTTTCCACTAAGAAAGCAGAGTTAAAGATAAACTCAACCAGCTAACTCCCTGTTACAGGTACTGATGTGCAGAAAGGATCAAAGACCAGCAACTCTTCTCCTTGAGGCTTTTATATCCCAAGTTCAAAATACGTGATTTTAAAGCACCTACATTTCAGCTAGTAACTTTTAAGGCAAAAAGCTATGAAATTACTTTTTTTTTAAAAGGTATTTGGAAAACATCCTGTTTTCAAATAGTGAAGAAACCTTTAAATGTAAATTAGTTGAAAAATAAGTTACTGCCACTCATCTTTCAGAAAAACGTGCAGATGCATTTTTTTGCACAGTGGCGAAAGCATTTATTTATTTATTTATTTTAAAGAAATGCCACGGACTTTTAAATAGATGAAGGAAAAAATAACTTACACGACAAAAACAACCCCCAGACCTTAAAGAACCGAACCTACCAATCCAGCCTTCTTCCGCGCCTGCTGCAGCTCCTGGATCAAGTTCTGTAGCTCCTTACCTTCCAGGTAACCACTTCCTGCAAACAACAAAAACATTTGGCTGGTACTCCTGAGTTTTTCCTTCGACTCTCGGGTTAATTTTGTGTGTGTGAGTGCAGGCGGGAGGTGGGGTGGTGTGCTGGTGGGAAAGAACATTTTCAGTCCCTACATTTACAAGCAGCGGAGACATTAGGGCACAATCATAGCTCTTAAAGGTAGTTAAGGACGAGCAGAGTATTTCTCAGGCTTAAGGCAGAAGACATTTAAACTTTAATCCATACAAAGGGGGCAAAATGGATTGAGTGGCTGAGTGCAACCACAGAGCTCTCAGAGAGCATAGCAACCTACTCCCTAAAATGAAGGATCTCTCCAGAGTAGGTTTCTCCCTCTCCTCTTGCCCACCCCACCCCCGCAGCCCCAGCAAAGATCTCGTAAAGACATAAGTTTTGCAATTACATTAAAAACAAAAACAACCACATCCATACACCCCTCAGACAAAACCCGCAGAAACTTTTGGGCTGTTTGTACAGCCAATAGTGATGAAGTTAGAGATAAGACAATTGCACATCAGGGGGCGGGGAAGCAACTTGAGACAGTAAAAAACTAATAGAAAAAAATAGTCACCATCAACGTCGAAATGGAGCCAGATCTCGAAAAACTGTGAGGCTGTAATCAGGGATGCTTGCAAGTGGGACTCTGCCATTGTATCTGTGATCTCTGGGTGTGCCAGCGTGTATGTGTATGTATATGTGTGAAGCAAACACGTGTGTGTGACAGACGGAGTGTCTGTGTGTGTGTGTGTGTGTGTGTGTGTGAGTGAGTGAGTGAGTGAGTGAAAGAGCAAGTGGCTATAAGAGAACTGGATCCTGGAACTGCCGGGCGCTGTCCACGGTGCTGCTCAAGTAGTTCTGTCCGTGATCCAGATTCTCTCCAGCACTCTCAGCTCACGGCTCGCTGAATTTATCAGGACAGCCTCAAGCCCAGCCACGCCTCCTCTTGCCTTCCATCCATCCTTCTTCCCTCGTGTCCCCGCCTCTTGTTCCCTCCTGTCTCCCTCCTCCCCTACAGTTTGCTTCCTTTTCTTCACAATGAAGCAAAGCTGCGTGCTTGGTGGGGTTGGAATCATCAGGTGGTGGGAGACCCGGCCTGAAGGATAAGCTCAGACTACTTGGGTTTTCTTCTTCTAGAGTTTTCGCTTCTGAAAAACCACAGCTAAAATTCATTAATGCATACAAAATAAAATTACTTGATAAAAGTACTCGTATTTTTTATTGAAAAAAGGAAGTTGGTCAGGGGTTTTGTTGTTGTTGTAAGGGTGATTATTTGGTCTAGACCAGTGATTTCAATAGTTCAGAGAGCTCCTCAGCATTTATCACAGTGTCTGGAACATTGTAGGTGCTTAATAAGTGTTTATTGACTGATTGGAAACTCCATCTTGAACTTATTGCCTTAGTTGTTTATGTCACCAAGAGCTTAAATGACTAACCCACAGCCACACAGCTAGTATGCCGAAGATGCTAGACTTGAACCCAGATCATCCTTATTCTAAGACTGGCACTCTATCCACTATTCCACTGGCCAAGAATATTAGAAAAATATAAATCATGACTATCCACTAATTTTAAAATAGTGGTAATAATAAGAATTATTATTAAAACTCATTCACATTTCAAGTGGAAAAGATGAAGTGGTCAAAAGAAGTAATTAAATCGTGACTATGCACTATTAGGAATGGCTCACTCTTCACTAGCACTTTTTAAGATTTACATAACCCTGTCAGGTAGGTACAAAACACTGCAAGGTAGGTAATACAAGTATTATTACATCCTCATTTGATAAATGAGGAAATAGACTCAAAGTGGGTAAATGACTTGTTCAGAGTAACATGGCTAGTATGAATGAAGATTGCAAACCCAAGTCCACTGATTCCAAGTCTAGAGCTATTATTCACCACATCATACTGTCCCTCTTTGTCTTTGTCTTCACATTACAAAGTGAAGTTGTGATTTGGAAATCAGTTAATTTGACAGAGGTGGTTAATGACTTTTTCTTTTTGTCTGAATTACTGATGTTCTCTTTGTGAGAAAGATTACTGAACTCTAGGTCAAGAAGACTTGAGTTCAAAAATTTCTCCAGATACTTGCTATCTGTCTGACTCTGGGCAAATAATTTAACTGTTTTCAGACTCACTTCCTTATCTGTAAAATGGGAACAGTAATGTCTGTAGCCCTTACTTCACAGGGTTGTTATCAGGATCAGATGGGATAATGCAAATAAACTTCACAAACCATAAAGGCTGTATCAATGTTATCTATTATTAGTAGTAGTCCTGTTTGCAAAGCTTCCTATGATTTCTTAGAGTTTGTATAGGTGACACTTTTCTCATTAGGGGCTAATTCCTCAGCTTGATATACTCTATAAGATCTTCCACAATCTAGTATCAGTTTACTTCCAAATTAATGAATGAAAAATAATTTTTAAAGCATTGATTATGTGCCAAGCATTGTGATAAGTTTGGATGATGTGAAACAAAAACAAAAGTCTCTTCCCTCAAAGAACTAACAAGAAAGCACATAAAGGAAAATTGGTAAGGAAGTTGGGTATGATTTGGAAGTGTCACGGTGCCTTAGTTCTGGATAAAATAAGGTGAAAACTCATTTATCAGAACCAAGGGTCTAGGGGCTAAGTTCAGGTTGCAGTAGGAAGGGGAGAAGGAGGATGGCCAGTATACAGATGATATGGTTTGGAAATGGCTAAGAAGTGTCATGATGGTTTCTGCAACATTACATCATATTATACCCCTTTACTTATCTAGCTCCAGACAAACTATTCCTGGTCTATGTCAACATTTCTACTCTTTTATTATACTGTTTCTTATACTTACAATATCCTTCTTTTCTAGTCTTCGTCTATTGAAATTCTGCCCATCTTTCAAGAACAAATTTAATAAGTATGAAAAACAAAATTCACCTTCTCCATGAAGCTTTCCCTGATATCTCCAACCATCCATTTTTTTCTTGATCAGAATTATCACAGTGAATTGTGTGTGCTTCTGTTATTTTACTAAAATTCCATTTTGTATCATATTTATTGATATATTAATCTTAATTCCCTTAGTAGGTTGCAAATTCCTTGAAGGTGGGAACTATGTCATGTTTTTCTATCTCCCACAGTGCCAAAATAGTGCATTGAACATAGTAGGTAAATGATTATTTCATTGATGGATATTTGGTTATCGAAGATAAAAGTGAAGTTATAGTTGGAAAACTCCATTAATAAGAAAGTAGTCCAAGGGAAATTTCAGGAAATTTTAAGTTACCAATAGATGAAAGAAAAATTCCCACAAAGACAAATGCTTAGAAAGCAAATTGTTATTTAAAAAATTATAAATGAAATATCTACTTCTATGATATTTGTTGCTAGTAACCTCTTTGAAAGTAGGAGGCCAACTAGTTATTTCTCTCAATTACCGTTTTTTTTTAGTGAGGCAATTGGGGTTAAGTGACTTGCCCAAAGTCACACAGCTAGTGAGTGTTATGTGTCTGAAGCCAAATCTGAACTTGGGTCCTCCTGAATCCAAGGCAGGTGCTCTATCCACTGTGACACCTAGCTGCCCCTCTCAATTACCTTTTGAGACCATCTCTAATTACAATGAGGTAAAGTATGGCACAGGTATAAATGAAGTGTCAAATCTTGTCAGTATTGATTTTATATTAAGTCCTAATCATTTTTCTTGAATAAAAGAGGTAGGATACATCAATTTCTGTTTCTGGTAAATATGACTAAACCAATTGGTAACACTGAAAGTTTTTTTTTTTTAATTTATTAGGCCCCCTTTAACTTGGCAATATTGCAATGGCTGTCTAACTCCAAACTCTTTCCCTCAAATCAAGGTTGCACATAGAACTGCTAGAATAATGTTCCTAAATCACCAATATGATTATGTCACTTCACTGTTTAAAGCCTTCAGGGATTCTTTAGTATCTCCTAAAAGAAGTTAAATTCTTTAGCTTGGAATTCAAGATCCTTCATCTTTAACTTCTGCCATATCTCAATGACTTCCATACACAGACACACACACACACACACACAGACACACACACACACCCACACACACACATTCCTAAAGTCTCACCAAACTAAACTGTTCTATTTTTTGAACATACTCCATGCATTTCCCTACAAGCATTGCTGTTGCTCGTACTAACTATAGACCTTATCTCTCCTCATCATCACTTGTGAAATCGTAAATGTTACCTTGAAGAAGCTTTTCTTGCTTCCTCCAGTTTATTGTGACCTCTCCCTTCTTGGAACTATCCTCTCCCTGTTTTACATTTGATAATTCAATGATAATTCAATCACAATCTTTCCATGCCTTATAGAACTTTTGTGTGCCTCTTTAATGGCACCTGTTATATTCTAATTTATATAATAGTTATTTGTGTACTTGTTTATCCTCAGTATTAGACTGGAGTTCCTTTAAGAGAGGGAGTATGTGTTATTAATTTGTTAATCCCTTATAGTACCAAATACAATTCCTTGAAATTATAATGCATGATAATTATTTGTTGAATGAATGACTGAAAATGGGAAAACTGATTTGTATGAATGTAAAAACTTAACAAAAATCTTGGCTACTTGCTTCATCATAGAGAATGCACTCTAAATTCTATGAAGATTGATACTTTCTGATTTGGAAGGAATCCTTGCTGGCTTTCTTGACACTTGCATAGCCATAGTGATTGAGGTCAGGTTTAGACTCATATTTTTAAAAATTTGTTATGTAATTGCCATGGGCACTGCCTTCCATGGTGCAGCTTAAAACCTTTGTACAACTTCCCATCCTGTGCTATTTTTGTCCATGTATTTCCACAAATTATCCACAAAGGAACCATAGAAGAGTTTGAAATGCTTTGGGGGCCTCTGAGTTGAGATCTCCACCTAGCAGGCAGTTGGAGATGTAGATTAGAATTCAGGAGAAAGATATAGGCTAGATACGTAGGTAGGTGAGTCATTTGCATAAAAATGATAATTGAATCTATGAGACCTGATGATTGATGAGAGTGTAGATAGAAAAGGGCCTCTTTTAGAGGGCCAAAGAGAGAGTGCTCTGAGGTACATTCACACATGGGTGTACCCCATAGATGATGAGCCTATAAAACAGACTGAGAATAATTGGTTTGCCGGGAAGGAAGAGAACCCTTCTGATGTCGAAAATGTCATGAAAACCAAGGAGGAGAGAGTACACAGAAGGGGGGAGGTGGCTTACAGTGTAAAATGCTGCAATGAAGTTAGAATGAGGTGATGAAGAGATAATTGGATTTGGCAATATTGAAATCATTGGTGATCTTAGAACACTTTCAGTCCTCTGTGTGTGTGTGTGTGTGTGTGTGTGTATGTGTGCAATTAGAAGCCTGATTTCAAGAGATTTGAAATGTGAGTGGCATAAAGTGGAAACAGGTAGTTTTTTTTTCTCTAGAAGTTTGGCTTTGAAAAGAAGGAATAGGATGATAGTTTGAGAGGATGGTAGAATCAAGTCTTTTAAAAAAGTAATGGGGCAAGGACAGGTAAGTGATGCAGTGGATAGTGCACCAACCCTGGAGTCAGAAGGACCTGAGTTCAAATCCAGCCTCAGATACAACACTTGCTAGCTGTGTCATGCTGGGCAAGTCACTTAACCCCGATTGCCTCACAAAATAAAAAAATAAAGTAATAGAAGGACGTAAATATTTTTGTAGCAGTAAAGGAGGAATCAATGGATAAGAAGCAATTGAAATTTAATGAAGGGGAAGGAAATATTAAAGGAGTAAGTTCCTAAAGGCAATGACATCAAGCAAATACATAGAAGAGAGGGTATTGTCAAGCAGAAGGGAGAGGTAAGGCTGATATGGAAAAGTATGAAGGAGCTGGTAGGTAGCAGCCTAAGAAGATAACTTTTGCCTAGGAAACCTGTTACTTTGAATCACAAGGCAAGCATTTGCAGGAGTAAGTTTGCCAACCATAGGTTATCAAATTGTCATGCTCTTCCCAGTCAAAAAGGTGGATTTGGATGGGATCTGGACCTGTGATTTCATTGGTAAATGGAGCCTCCAAGTGAGGAAACTGCTTTGACCAATACAAATTGACACCTTCTTTGTGGTTCTTAGAGATTTGCCTAGAGCTCTGAAAAGTTAAGTAATCTGCCCAGGGTCACACAGCCAATATGTGTTAAAGGCAGGACTTGAATCCTGGTCTTGGCTTTTAGACTGACTGGCTCTGTCTACACCATGCCTTGCTGCCTTTCATGAGGCCTGTGTTGTAGAGAACCTTAGCCTGGTCTGGTGGCCAGGTAGAGGAAGAGTCAGAGGCAAGGGCTCAAAGTTAGATGGGAAAAGACCTTAGTCTGAGGCCTGGCTCATTACAGAGGACAAAGTGATGACTGACTTACTTACCTTCAAAACATCAGATTGGGTATATATATATATATATGTGTGTGTGTATGTATATATATGTATGTATATATGTGTATGTATATATATGTATATATACACACACACATACATACATATGTATATGTATATGTATATGTATACGTATATGTATATGTATATGTACATGTATATGTATATACACACACCCTGGGGACAAACCCAAAGTTAAATTAACAGGTGAGGGTATCTAGTACTGCTCTAGGCCAAATGTCTGGGTGGAGAGGGCCAGGGAGGATGGAAGGATAGATAGCCAAAGATAGATAGATAATGGCTATAATAGGTTATGTTTATATAACCTTTTCAGATTTGTAAAGTTCTTTACATATATTTTCTCATGTGATCCTTACAACAGCCCTATAAAGTAGGGGCTACTGTAGCCCCATTGTACAGGTGAGAAAACTTAGGCTGACAGAAGTTCAATAGCTGCCTAGTTATTCAAGTTGTGTCTGAGGCAGGATTTGAATTCAGGTCTTCCTGACTCCAAGTCCAGTAGTCTATCCTCTATAACCACCTAGCTGCCACTGGCTTGTTCTTCCCTGTGGAACAACACTTGGATTGCCCCTCTATTATCCTTGGCTCTCATTACATCATAAAATGTTTCCATTTCCAGTCATCTATGCACTTGACCATATATTTTACTAATCATGCAAGCCATTTTTGTTGAGTGTTGAGGTATTAAGCTACTTCAGCCATCTGGGTGGCTTAATGGTTAGAAAGCTGGATTTGTTATCAGCTCACTGACATTTATTAGCTGTGTAACAATGAATAATCATGCTGATTCTCAGTTTCCTCATCTGCAAAATGGTGATAATAGCAGTGCTAGCTAACCTACAAATTTGTTGTGAAGCTCACAGGAGGCATATTAAGCATTTAGTAAACTTTAGCCCTGTATAAATGTTAACTGCCATAGTTCAAGGATCATAGATTGTGAGCAAGAAGGGATCTCAGAGGCAATATAGTCTAAACCCTTCATTTTACTGATAAGGAAATTGAGGCACAGAGAGGTTGAGTGACTTTCCCAAGGATACATAAGTAAGATTTGAACTCAAGTCTTCTGACAAAACCTCCACATACCCCTCTTCTGTACCATAGTGCCCCTGCTGATTGGTACTTTCCTTCCTAAAATGTGGATGTATAAAGATCATATTGTGTATAGTAGTAGGACTTGTATAGACCCAACCCTCTCCCCCCCCTTCAATATGTCTCTGGGTTGGCTTCCTTATCTAACCTACACTTATATTCTAGCAGTTTAAGAGTTTCCAGAGGGGGAAGCCACTACTATAACTAACCCTCAGTGTTCTATTGTTAACCTTGGACACTGTAGATTCTGAGGACCCACTAATGTCCTTTCTTTTTGACAAATTAGCCAAGAATTCCATTAACTCTTAAAAACAAGTTTTTATTGATCTTTTGTTTTTTACTTAGCTTAAATTCCCCTCCCCCCATATCTTTCCCCTTTCCCCATGCAGAAAGCCATTCCACATATCAATTTACTTCCTTGGATTGGCTCTGAGGGGTTCCTGTCTCTCAGTCCACTATTCAGTCTAGAGTAGGTGGCAGTGCAGGGAAAGGTAAAGTCTCCTCCAATTCATTCTTCCGAGAAGCCAGTGGTATGGAAGGCTTTGAGGTATCTTCCTAGACCAGCCTGGAGGTCTCTCCTGAGATCATCTCTGCTCTGAAATCAGCTTTTTTTGAGATATCCTGACCTCTCAGCTCTGAGACCTTGCTTGAGCTACCCCTCTGCTCTAAATTAAGGTCTCTTCAGTGAGATGCCTCAACTCTGTCTTATGGTGATAAATCAAAACCAACATTTCTGCCAGCTAAGCCATAGTTATGCAACAGGCATTTTTCCCAATAGTCACCAATCGGTTCTAGGGATGTGGGTTTTCCTTGTATTAGTTATAAATATATGTTAGATGCTGGGAAACAGGACGTTTTGGCCATCTTTATCCTGAGTATCTTTTCCTGTGGGGCTAATTTTTCAGTGTTCTCCCACAACTGTTCTTATTTCTACCCTCTTTCAATTAGCACAATTGTCCACATCTGAAAGGGACATCTTCTTGTATCACCAATAAAGGTTATTGGTGTTTGGTTGTTTCTTACAGATGCAAAGGAGTGTTCATTTTGTCTGTGAGTATATAGACCAAGTCATTTTGTGGTAGTTCTCTGACATCATTGAAAATTGATAATGAATACTTTTGTTTAATGGCAAAAGGGCTAAGCCTTTAGGAGACCAAAAGAGAATTATCCAGTTCAGAAGGTTAGAATATAGTGCTAAGGAAGCCAAGGTTGTGGGTTCTGTGTCTGTGCAGGCTCATTAGCTTCTGCCAGATGATTACCAATGACATCCCATATAGCAGTCAGTCATTTCACAAATAGGCACCTTTGGTCATCAGAAAGTCTAAGTAGAAAATTATAAAGTCATCAACCTTACTGGAAAAAAACCCAACTCTACTGACCCAGTAATCTCATCTGCATACATCTAGGACAGCACATGTTCCATCCAAGATGAATGCCTAAAAGGAATAAGAGAGGCAGATGATTATGGAATAAGAGCATAGATCTAAAGCTGAAAGAAACTGCACTGACTTTCTTGTCTACTCTCCTCATTTTACAGATGAGCAAATTGAGGTTAAAAAATTTGCTTAAGATTCTACAGGTAGTCAGCCTCATAGGTTAGATTTGAACACAGGTCCTCTGAATGTAGTCAGTGCTCTTTCCACTATATGACAAAGCTAATAATTTCTAGCCTACTGCACTTTTGGGACAAATGTGGGTAACACATCAGTGAAGAAAATAAGAACCTCTGGGTTGTAGCAACTGCTGAAGAGAAAATGTGCATTTCTATAATTTCAATAACTTTTTTTGATGAAATGAATGGTAGTAGCCAATCCCAGTAATAATACTTATTAATAATAATAATAATGACAATGATGATAAGTGTTATTTACATAGAACTTTATCTAGAACAACCTTGTGGGGTAGGTACTACTGGCATCTTATTTTCATGTTGAGATGAAGAAACAGTCTCTGGGAGGTTGAAAGATTTGCTAGTAACTATTGGAGGCAAGTCTTGAATCCAGATCTAGCATTTTTATCTACTACACAGTTCTACTTTTACTGAGTAAAATTTTACCCTTACATACTTTAGAATTGTTGAAATGCAATATAATATTTGATAAAAAAAAATGGTTTTCTCAAAAGCAATACCAGTGTCTGCCCTCTGGTTAATTTTTTCAGAGTGACATTTCAGATAAATCCTTCTACTAATAAGTTTGTTCTTAGGTCATTCTTAGAACACATCTTATTTTGTGAGGCCAGTAAAAATGTGATTATTTTGAACATACCATGAAGATATATCTATTTGTATATATTGGGGTTTAGGAAAAATTCTTTTTCTTACCCTATTCAGTAGTGCTTTGTTGGGAAGAGGGTCTGGATGGGTATTAAAGGAGAGTCACTGGTCTTAAACTTTAATGACCTGAATCAATATCCTGGATTTTCCACTAAGCATGTGACTCTGGCCAAGTCACTTTGACTTTCTGTACTTGTTTCCTTACTCATAAAATGGGGATGCAAATATTTTATGACCTTTTTTTTTACAGAATTATTTTGAAAAAGCAATATATACAAATATTATTTAAAATTTTATAGCAGTGCTATAGTGTGTACTAACCATTCACATCTACCACCTCTGGGCAAGTATTCAGATATAAAAAAAATCTAGGCAGATAGATAGCAAGAGAATGGGTGAGTGAGAAAGATTTTTCTATAAGATTGGGATTTCTACAATCAGCAGTAGAATCCTAGCATTTGTATGACGTATAACATTAAGGTGAATAGGTTCATGCCCCAATGTCATAAAAACAGAGGATATTTATATGCAAAAAACCCCACTGGAGTAACTAAATCTCATTTCTTATTTTCTTGTTACTCAATTACCAAATTTCCATGTCTATTTAAGTCACCATGTTTCTACTCGATATGCTAAGTGAAAAGCTGGAGGGAAACTTCCTAGGTTCAATGAACACCTAGCTTCCATTCGGAAAAGAAATCTTGAGAGAAGTTTTTAAATGTTATTGCTTCTAGAGAATGTAATGGCCCAGCCTATCTCTAGTGCATTGGTCCTTCACCAAAAGTGAGGTGCTTAGGCAGGTGCACTGATTCTGCCACAGGGAGCCCATTTAGTTAGGAAGATTATAGTGCTGATCCACAATCATTAAGGGCTTGTTATTTGAATTGTTTTTTCCATTTGTAGGGAGGAGGGTGCACAGATTTATCCATACTGCACCTTGAGCACTGGTCAGATCCATTTGGAGCATTGTGTTCACTTCTATATGCCGTGTTTTAAGAGGGGGAATGGACAAATGGGAATGGGTTCACCAAGAAAAGTTGAGTGGAATGACCTTTGGACTTGAAATCAGATCTATATTCAAGGCCTAGATAATAAACTTACTAGCTGTGTGATTTTGGGGAAGTCCCTTGATGTCTCTGAGCCTCCATTTTCTTTCTGAAATGTTTAGTATTTAGTTTTCAAATGAATTTGTGGTCTTGAATTGGGCATTTCTTCAAATGATGCAGATCATAACTCATTCATGTCTACTTATCCTTTGCTGTCTTGTCTATGCCCTCTCATAAATTTGCCACCTAATGTCCTGGAAACTTTCCTTGCTTTCTCCTGACATTGCCGGGGTACCAGGGAAAGCTCCTTCTCTTCCACTATCATCCTCTTTTGTTGCTCAATGAACAAAGCATGGTCTTTTTTTCCTATCATGAAATTTCTTGACGGCATTTTTCTTTACTCCTGTTCTTCCATCGTCCTTCTGTTCTGTTGCAACCAGCTCATACCTACATTGTCCTTGGTGTGGTCCTCCTGTTTACTTAGGTCTGTAGTGGTGTTTGTATCCCATGTCTGGCAACACTAATAGTATATTAATATTTTGTAATCCATGTAATGGGGATAATGATATGTGTCCTGACTATCTCAAAAGGTGAGAAGATCAAATGAGATAATAGGTTCATAGAGTTAGAACCAGAAAAGACTTTACAGGTTATATAGTCAAACTCTTTTATTTTAGAAAAGATGAAACTTGGTATGAGGAAGTTTAAGAGACTTGCTCAAGGCCACACAGGTAGTAGGAAAAGGGGGAAGGGAATATGCATAAATATACATATACATACACATGTACACACATATGTGTGTATATGTACATACATGTGTACATACATACATACATACATACATACATATATATATGTATATATATGGTGCCTACTAGGTGTTACAACCCTAATATATGTAAAGACGCTTTGGAAATTTTATTTGCTAAGGAAAAGTTTTTTGTTGTTATCTCAATGTTAAGTGATTAGGATGTCTGAGGAGATGTGCAAACCACCTAAAAGCATTTATCAGTGTTGTTCAGTTGTTTCAGCAATGTCTGACTCTTTATGACCTCATTTGAAGTTTTCTTGGTGAAGATACTGGAGTGGTTTGCCATTTTACAGATGTGGAAATGGAGGCAAACAGGGCTAAGTGACTTGCCCAGGATCACACAGGTAGTAAGTATCTGAGGCCAGATTTGAACTCATGGTCTTCCTGACACCAGGCCCCACTGTGCAACCTTGTTGCCCTAAGGCATTTATTAAGCATCTACTATGTGCTAGGCACTATTTTAGATTCTAGGAATACAAAGATAAAAACCAAGTAGTGTTTGCCCTCAAGGAAATTATTTTTCAGGGGTGGTAGTGGCAGGGGAAACAACATATACAGAGATAAAGACCAAATAAATACAGGGCAACTTGGGAGGAAGAAAGAGAGAGGTTCTAGGTTGGAGGAACCAGGAGCAGTCTCATGTAGGAGGTAATGTATGACCTGTTCTTAAAAGAAAGCTGCATTTCCTAAGTAGTGTAGATTGGGAAGGAGTGCATTACTGGCATGGGGCACAGCCAATACAAAGTTATGGAGATAGGAGATAGAATGTCATATGTGAGAGACAACAAGAAGGTCAATTTGATTAAATTGCAGAATTTAAAAAGGGGAATAGTATCTTCTAAGTCTTGAAAGGTCAGCTGAATGGTGTCAGATTGTGATGTGCTTCAAATTTCAAAAAGGAGTTTATATTTGCTCTTAGAGGAAATAGGGAACTACTTTTTGACTAGTGATTGACACAGACAGACTTGTGCTTTAGGAATATCATTTTTGGCAACTGAAACCAATAGGTTGAAGTTGCAAAGTGGCAAATTTAAGCTTGATGCCAGGAAAAGCTCCCTCATAATTAGAGCTGTCCCAATGTGGAATTGATTGCCAAGATAGGTAGTGGGTACCCTCTCTGGAGATCTCTTAAGTAGAGGCTGAACAATCACCTGTCAGGTAGGTTAGAGCGGGAATTCCTTCCATATATGGGTTGTACTACATGACCACATGGACCCCTAGTAGCTTTCAAAGTCTGTGTGTGGTTTTGTGTATGGAGGGAGAAGAAGGCAGATTGATCAAGTAATGAGAGTGAAAGGTCAGAAGTGTATAGCCCACCCCACTGAGATGCTCATATGATACCAAGAAATCTAGAGGAAGGTTCTCAGCACTTTGGATATTTCCCCCAGTGGAGGATTTATTTGTGGACATGGCAAAGAATAACAGAGAATAAAAGGCATTGATGGGTAATCATCTGTGCTGGTGCAGGGGGCACACACAATGAAATCATAAATACATGGAAATCTTGATGTTTTCAGCTATGTTCAACAAAGTATGGTAGCCTTTGGTGATAGTTTTAGAAAATACAATCCATCTCTTCAAGGAGCTTACAATAAAGCAAGGAGGGAATATTAGATGTGCACACAAATAGCTTTAAGAGAAGATAGTAAATGTTAAGTGTATAGAAGAGGTTAAATAGGGAAGAGTTAAGGAGGGACCTTGTCTAGGTGAAGAAATCAAGGAAGACTTCATGTAGTCTACTTACTATTTCTCATCCACCATATCTAATCTGCTGCCAAGGCCTGCCATTTTCAGTTTTGCAACTTCTCCCCAGTATACTCCTCTTCTCTCCTCTGACACTGCCATCACTTTGGTGCAGACCCTCATCACCTGATGCTTGGATTATTATTATTATTTTTTTTATTTTTTGCTTTTTGGTGAGGCAATTGGGGTTAAGTGACTTGCCGAGGGGTTAAGTGACTTGCCGAGGGTCACAGAGCTAGTAAGTGTCAAGTGTCTGAGGTTGGATCTGAACTCGGGTCCTTCTGACTCCAAGGCCAGAGCTCTATCCACTTCCCCACCTAGCTGCCCCATTATTGCAATTGTGCTGAGGGGTTTGTGTGCCTCTAGTCTCCTCCCACTTTAATTCATCCTCCACTCAACTGTCAAACTAATCTTCCTAAAGATCAGAACTGACCAAGTCATACTCTGTCCCTTCATTCCCCATTCTATAAACTTTGGTGGTTCCCCATCACCTCCAGGATCATACACAAAATGCTCTGTTTGGCATTCAAGGCTCTTTTTAATCTAGCCCCCTCCTACCTTTTCAGTCTTCTAATATCTTACTCCCCTGCCACATACTCTTTGATTCAGTGACAAATGGCCTCCTTACTGTTCCAGAAATAAGGCACTTAACATCTCTCAGTTCTGGGTGTTTTTTTTTCGGGCTGTCTCCCATGCCTGGAATGCTCTTTCTCCTCATCTCCACCTACTGCCTTCTCTGGCTTTCTTTAAGTCCCAACTAAAATCCCATTTTCTCTATGAAGCTTCTTCCAACCCTTCTTAATTATAGTTCCTTTTCTTCTTCTTCTTCTTCTTCTTCTTCTTCTTTCTTCTTCTTCTTCTTCTTCTTCTTCTTCTTCTTCTTCTTCTTCTTCTTCTTCTTCTTCTTCTTCCACAAGGCAGCTGGGGTTCAGTGACTTGCCCAGGGTCACAGAGCTAGTAAGTGTCAAGTGTCTGAGGCTGGATATGAACTCAGGTCCTCCTGACTCCAGGGCTGGTGCTCTATCCACTGTACCACCTACCTGCTCCCTTTCCTTCTTTCACTTATTTTCTATTTATCCTGCATTTAACTCATTTGTGCATATTTGCTTGCTTATTGTCTCCTATGTTAGATTGCGAGCTCCTTGAAGTCACGGACTGTTTTTTTTTTTTTGTATCTTGAGAGTTTAGCACAGTAGCTGGCACATAGTAGGTGCTTAATAAATATTTATTGACTGACTGGAGGATGCTATGTTTGAATTGAGTCTTACCTATGGAAGCCAAGTTATGGCTTATGCTTTGGACAGGCTTTTTCTTTTGGCAACACTAAATGGCTGGTTTGGGAAGCATTCTTCTGCCTTTGCTTTTATTAACCCTATTCTTTTTTTTTTTAAAAACATCTGTGCTCTCTTCAGCTGTGGTGCTCACTCATATTTCCCTTATGGTAATATCCTTTGAAAATGAAACAAAGATAATGGAATCATAATAATAAATAGTTGCATGTCACTTTCCCCTCCCGAATCACCTTAAACACATTATCTTGTTTAAGCCTCAAGATGATCCTGTGAGATAAGAACTAAAGGTACTGTTGTCTTCATTTTTACAGATGAGAAAACTAAGTATAAAGACACTGTGACTTGTTCATGGTTAGCAAGCACTAAAGGTTGAATTTGAACCCAGGTCTTACCTGAACGAAGAGCCATCCATCTCTTCGCTATGTCAGTTGCCTCAATTGAAAGTAGGAACATTTTTACTACATTTCTTCTGCTGTATTCTGAATGAATGAATGAATGAATGAATGATGGAATGAAAAAGCATTTATTAAGTATTTATACAGTGCCAGATACTGTACTAATTACCAAGGAAACAAATTAAAAAACAAGACAGTCCCTGCCTTCAAGTAGTAGTGTTTCTTAACTTGGGGTCCATGAACTTAGTTTTTTTAAGAAAATAGTTTGATAACTATATGTTAATATAGTTGGATTCCTTTATAATCTAATGTATCTTATTTTATGCATTTAAAATATTATTCTGAGGAGAGATCCAGAGGCTTCATAAAATTGCCAAAGGAATCCCTGCCCAAAAGAGAGAAGACACATATAAAGAAATGGTGGCCTGGGGAGGGTTTTGGGTCTAGGAAGTCACTGGGAGTGGAACAATAGGCCAGTAAATTGACATGCTCTTTCCAGCATTGATTTGATTAGATTTCTTAGAGTAAAAGCTAGAAAACGTGTGTGTGAAGGGGTATGTGTGATATGGGTAATGGAAAAGAACTGTATATATTCAGGGCAGAAGGTCAAAAATGGCCAAGACAAAAGAACCATCTGGGTCAATTCTTTCTCATTTTATAGATAAAGATATGGAGACCCAGGGAGATTAAGTGATTTGCCCAAGGTCACACAGGGAGGAAGCATCAGAGGCAGGATTTGAACCCAGGTCTTCTGCTTCCAGAGGCAGTGGCCTTTTAAATGAACCAAGGGAATTTAGGAATTGGGTACAGGAAGGGTGAGTCCTCAGTAAAACATAACTTAATTTAAAGAACTAAGCAATCAGGTCTATATTCCAAAGACATAAAAAAGGAAAGGACCTATTCATACAAAACCACTTATAGCAACTCTTTTTGTGGTGGCTAAGAACTGGATATCAAAGGATGCCCATCAATTGGGGAAATGGATAAACAAGCTGTGGGAGATGATTGTAATGGAATGTTATTGTGCTATAAGAAATGACAAGCAGGTTGATTTCAGAAAAACCTGAAAAGACATACATGAACTGATGCATAATGAAGTGAACAGAACCAGGAGAATGTTGTACACAGTAACAGCAATATTGTTAGATGAAGAATTGTGAATGACTCAGCTTTCTCAGCAAGACAATCCCAAAGGACTAATGATGAAGCATACTATCCACCTCCAGAGAAAGCAGTGATTGAATATAGACCAAAGCATGCTATTTTTTTCACTTTCTTTCATTTTTTTTTCTTTTATTAATCATCTTCTACAAAATGACTAATATGGAAATGTTTTACATGATTGCACATGTATAACCTATATCTGACTGCTTACCATATCAGGGAGGTGAGAGAGTAAGTAGGGAGGGATAAAATTTGGAACTCAAAACTTTAAATAAAAATGTTTAAAAAGTTGAGAGAAAAGAATTAAGCATTAATCAAATGAAATCCTGTGTAGACTGTGGTTTATCTCCTCAGATTATAGGTATGATTACAATGCTAGGTTTGAGATGTCAGCATTTCCCCTCCCCTACCCTCCTCTTTGGGCCCACATCTCTGGTGTTTAGGTCTCCTACCTATTCAGATTGCTTTTGACATTTTATTTAACTGCAGCCACTGCATACTTCTAGAAATGAAGACTTGTATTTGTTTTGATTTGCTCATAGAGCACTCAGCTGTGCCATATTCATGTGGGAATTTAAAAAATGAATTGACATTCATCCAGTGGTATTTTGGAGCTAATCTCTTGAGACCCCAGGTCTCAAAATGGACCTATTTCATCCACACCTACGGGGAGCGTTTAGTAGTTCATCAAAGTTCCATGGATCTTCTTCAGAAATGATGCCCTGGGGAGTTTGAGAAGACAGATGGCAGTGGCCAAGGGCTTTACTATTTATATTAGCAAGTGAAAGCATGTGCTTTCCCCTCTTCATTGTCTTATCATCGTCTGGTAGGGGAAGGGCTGGCCTGGTTGTGAATGGTAGTCCTTAGTTCCATCTCTGACTGCTAGGTAACCTTGAGTAGCTTTCTGGACCTTATTGTCCTGTCTCTCCATCAGGGAAAAAAGCAGCTGTTCATAAAGTGTTTTTAAGAGCAAGATACTAATAATATATAGACTTATCCCATTTGAATTTTAATCTGAATTAATATTTGGTTTAGAAGAAAGCTCAGGTGTTAGGCACTAATAGCTGTGAATTATATCAGTTTTTGCTCTCTGAAACTTTTGTTCCTTCTAAAATGCGTGAAAGTGATATTGATCCATGGTGGGTAGCCCTAATCCTCAGATGGCAGAGGTTTGAGAAGTATTTACACAGTTGTCAGCTAACCTCTTTGTGCCTCAGTTTCTTCCTGTGTAAAAGGAGAGGGTTGGACTGGATGACCTCTGAGGTCCCTTCAAGCTCTAAATCTATGATCCTTTGATCAATCCATGCTGAAATAATTTATTTCTAGAAAATTGCCCTAAACTCACAGGGAATAAGTCACTGGATCAGGGTCACACAGCTAGTAGAAGTCACAGGCAGGATTTGAATCCAGGTCTTCCTCATTCCAAGTACAATATTCCCATTCACTGTTACGCTGTTGTCTTCAATTTTGATAAGAGAAGGAAAATAATTGGGTTAACCAGTAAGTCAATGAGCAACCTTTTGTATTCATTACTGGCATAGATTATAGGAGAAATTTGGAGCTGGAAGGGGTTTTAAAAGCCGCGTAGTCCAGTCATCTCACTTTATGGATAAGAAACTGAGGTGCAGGGGGTGAAATGTTTTTTCCTGGGCTCCTACAGCCAGTAAGAAGCAGATCTGAAATTTGAATGTGGGTAGATTCCTTGATTCCAAGTCCAGCAGATCCTGCCGCCGGGGGGGTGGGGTGGGGGGCGGGGCGAGAGAGAGACACACAGAGAGACAGAGAGACAGAGAGACACAGAGAGAGAGTCAGAGTTAAGAATGTTCAATCTAAGCAGACCACCTCACATCCAACTCATATTAAGCTTCCTTTCCTCCAGGAGCTAAAAATAAAAATCAGTTGGGAAAGAGGGGACAAACATACGTGGAAAAAAGCACATGAGACCAAGAACAAAGCGAATGCACAAACCCAAATGCAAATAAAGATAGCAGTCTGTATAAACTAGAGTGCAGAGGCTGTTAGCTTACACAAAGGACCAGATTCGAGCGGGATGGGTCAGTGGAAGTTTCACAGGGCTCTGAATCTCAGTTGTGGTTTTGAAGAAGGTGGAAGGGCATTTCACATATCAGGGAATGCAAAGGTTCAGGAGCAGGCACTTTGCAATTTCCAGTCTACAGCCGCTACTCCAAGTACAGCCAAAGGCAATGTCCCCATCCTCCCCTGAACGATTCCGTTACTGCTTTGATCCTGTATTTAATATCGTGCCTTTGGGCTGCACAGCGGCTGAATGTAGAACACTGGCTTCCTCTATCTTGCCCTGAAGATCCCTATTTGCAAGGAGGAGAGTTTGTTCGAGTAAATACAACATACGGGGAGACAGAACAACCAGCCTTTCTTTTGTTGTCTTTTATTGAACAGAAAAACAATCTTAGCTCATCAGTCATTTTTCATGAAGATCACAGACTCTGCAAGGGTGAAATATCAGGCAACAGAGCAGGCTGCCATGCCAACTAACACCTCCCTTCTACCAGGAGCTGGAAGGAAGTCAGATAGCAGGACTAAAAGGCGTTTAGCAAAAGATATGCCTTTCCTTTCTATTCCTTTTGGTTAGGATTTACTTGCTTTATTTATTTTTTGTAGTAGCAGCAAAGGGTGGAGTATAGGGGGTTAAAGTTCAGAGTATATTTGGGACAAGTCTAGTAACAGAGATGTAACTGGGAGCAGGGTGGGAGAAGGGATAACTAACAGGTAGAAGTGTCATAAATATACATGTTTGATGAACTGCAGTTTTTTTTAAATAATTTTTTACTTATATCTTTTTTTTTTTTTACATCACCTACATTTCCCCCTGGATCGTTCCCTTTCCTCCCTTCCAGAGAGCCACTCCATGTAACAAAGATTAAAAAAAAAAAACAAGAACGAAAAGAAAAAAATCAACAAAACTGATCATTATAACAACAACAACAAAAAACCTAACAATATATGCTATGTTCTACACACATGAACATCCCACTTCTGCACAGAACCACTGGGGGAGATATCTTTTCATATCATTTCTTTGGCACTACGTTTGCTCTCTGTGATTTGTGGAGTTTTTTAAAATTTATTTTTAAAAAAGCTACCCATGTTCTGGGAAGCAATGGGAGTAAGTGGTGATAATTACTGGCATTTTTATTTTTCTCTTTCGATCATCTAATATGCTCTAAATGGATGTCTCTGATAAGCATCGATTTACATTATAGAATTGAAGTGTACAATTAAAGTTTCAGGTACTGAATTATAGTTAAATGTAGTACCAGACTATCTTACTAAGGTCTCATTATTATACCTATTTCTTCAATATTTCAGCTGTGTTTTTTAAAAAATTTTTTTTGGGGGGGAGGAGAACTAGACACGTGATTTAATTTCTCTACAGAACTATTGATACCAATATATACGGGCAACTTCTAGTCTTAGAGAATTACCTGGGGACACTGAGAGATTAAGAAACTCACTCAGGTTTACACAGGCAGTGTGTATAAAGTTGGTACTCAATATTTTTGCTCTGAGAGGGCTCTCTGTTTACTATACCATGCAGCTTCTTCAATTGTATATGATTTCATTAGTGTGGGTATTCATTCATTCTACTGATGTGGATTAAAATTCTTATTTGACTTTAGTAGGTGATCTTTAGTTGTAGTTGAAAAAAAATCACCTTGAAGCCAAGGTGATGAGATTTTCTGAACTCAGCTGGGTGGGTCCTCAGACAAAAGACATCTAGTTCATTGTTCCACCTGTCCTCAAAGCCCTTCTAGCTTGGTAGCATCTTCCAGAACTTGTGGCTTCTCTGACAGCTTTTGCAAAGAATCCAGGGTCATGCTATCATGAAGTGTCAGATTAGGGCATCAGTGGCAATCTCCTATCCATTATGCTAGCAAAATTCATTATGAGTTTTTGCCAATAAGAAGTATGGATCAAGACTGTTAAACTCTATGAGTTATTAGCAGGATGTGCTATTCTGAATGACTCCATTCAATTACAATGTCAGGACTTAGTGGAATGTGAAGGTGAGGTCTAGTAATCAAGATAATCTCTGTCTCTCTCCCTCCCTCCCTCTCTCCCTCTCTCTCTCTTTCCATCTCCCTCTTCCTTTCCCTCTCCCTTTTCATCTCCCTCTCTCTTTCCCTCTTCTCTCTCTCCTTTCATTTGTTAAATACTTTCTGATTTTTAGTTAAATTAAGAATGTTGTCTTAAGTGACCTCTATACCTTTTTCAGTTAAGCCATGAAACAGAATCATGCAGACTCCTGATCAGAGGAGTAGAGAGAGGAAGGTTTTAGGCTTCTACTCCAAAGACAGGCAACCTGGCATGGTGAATAGGGAACCCTAGTGGAAGCTGGGAAGATCTAGGCTCAAGTCCTAGACATGTACTGGCTATATAATTCTGGGCAATTTAGTGCTCAGGGTCACATAGCTATTAAGTGTCTGAGGCCAGATTTGAACTCTGGTCTCTCCTGACTTCAGGACCAGTGTTTTATCCACTGCACCACCTAGCTGCCCCTTCTTTATCAATTCTCTAAGTCTGTTTAGTTTATCGAGTTTATGTAGACTTGTAGGTTTCTTTCTATAGACATATTCTTGGTCTTCAGTATAAAGTTGCCTTCCTATTCAGAGTTTATCCAACTAGCATCCTAGGGCCAATCTCATAAAGATGTTCTTGGCATCCTTTTAAAAATTTCAGTCATTAAACAAATTATTTATTGATGCCTACTATGCAAAAGACATTTTACTAAAATCAAACACCTCTCAATCTACAGTGGTATATGAATTACTTGGGACAAAGCAAAATAATTAAATTTATTGACATCCAATAAGCCTTACAACTTTATTTTTGTAAAACTTAGTATGCAATATGTTTTCCTTTTGTAAGAATCACTTGTTTTCCATGATTTGTCACTGAGTTAACAAGATTTTTACATCTTCTTTAATTCTTCATCATGAAATTTTATCATCATATTGAATTTTAAGTGTTCCTCTGATAAACAGTTCCCAAATTTAGTCTTGATTAGGTCCCATAGATAATCAATGGGGTTTAAATAAAATAAGTTCTTAGGACATTGAAGCATGTTTATGTCCATCTTTTGGATAAATTTTTTAACCTTTGGTGACACATGACATAATTCAAAACCATTTTTCAGTATTTCATCTCTATTTGGGAAAGTCTATAATTCTGGTATAATTTTACTTCTTAATATGGCAACATGTTTATCAGTGTTATCAATCCCTCAGTGAGTTCAAGACTCCTAGGCTCACTAGAAGTTAAAAAAATTCCCAAACATATTTGGGTGGGTGTTTTATAGTTTGATGAAGATGTCTACCTGGACTTCTTCTGACAATGATTTTGGTACAGTTTTAAATGAAAAAGTGAGTTTCATCAGATCTAGTCATCAGTATTCCAGTCTTTATATTGTCTTGCCCATGACATCATTCCTTCATAGCAAGAGTTAGCTAGTTTCTTTTTATTGGTCTTCTAAGAGTTGGCTGATTTCTTTTTATTGGTCTTTTTATTCTTCCTCCAATCTCTAAGAAACCCATGTCAAACTATACAGAAATTTATAACAACCTCTCCAGAGAAATCTATAACAACTTCTTCTGTTGCCAGCAATGGTTTGTCAGTTTTTGGCTTTATTTTTCACTGTTTACCACACTTTATTTTGCACTTTGATGTGATAGATTGGGTTTCATTGTGGGCTTGAATGATAATGCTTGATTTTTGCCTACTGAATAACTGCTGAAGTATCTCTAACAGGCATTGAAGTGTGCACTTTAAGAGCAGCAACTTTTACATTTTTCCTTGAAGTCCCATCCATTCTTAAAAAACCATGGAATTAAAAACGCAACAATGGATAGCAATGAAATATGTGTGTCATGGTACAAAAACCAGCACTCAAGTAAGAGAGGTGGGGAAACTGACTCAATCTGGTTCATTTGTTCAGGGTTAGACATTCTGAGCTAGCCTAGTGGCAGTAGAAACATTTGCGCGTGATCCTTGATGTCACAAAATGAATTATATTGAAACGATTGTTTATTCCAAGTAATTCACATGTTACTGTAGTCCTCAGTTTCTTTGTATTAGCTATGTGACTTCTCTTATGGCCTTTAGGTCTCAGCCTCACGTTTCCCATACAATTTCTTATTAATTCACTTTAAAACATTTCAAAATCTTCCTTTTTAAAAAGCGTTCTTTGATGAAATGGAGTGAGACCTTCATACCCATCAGTAATTATGATTACAGCTAAGAACCTGATTGATATTCTGCCCTCCTGCTTTATACCTCTAAAAATAAAGGGGAAAAAACAGGAGAAAGAAATCATGGAAATAAAAAGTATACAATGTTTGTTTTATCTGAAAAACAGTGTGCTTATATTCAGAGTCAAGAGACTCAGTTTCAAAATCCTTCCTCAGATATTTATTGGCTGTGAGACCACAGGCAAGCCATTCAGAACCCCAATTTCCTCCTTTGTAAAATGGTTTCTGTGAGGAAAGAACTTTTTGAATTTTTGAGTACTGAGTGTGAGTTACTATTTAAGTAACACCCAAGAATCTCGCAGACAACTGCTGTGCTTTGGGCATATTTCGCACTGTACTCAGCATGCTGAAAGATAACAAGAAATGTTACTAATATTTAGTACAAATAGTTTTTTCTGCAGACTGGGTTGTATTCAGGGAATATAAAGTTTGCCCGCAAAGTGGTCACAGCCTGAAAGAAAATGTACGGTAAAATATCTGTGTTAATTTGAAACTAAGAAACACCCGTTCCTTTAAGAACACTGAGATCTCAGTTGACAAACTCTTAAATTTCCTTGTTTACATACTTTAATATAATTCCACTAGGCACAGTTCATAAGTTGTAGGTATCCAAGAGCCCATAATTATTCCTTTAGAAAATATTCATTATAGCAGTGTTGTGGAGCAAGAAGGAGTCTTAATAGGTGGTATCAGCCCTGAAATGAACTCTGGAAAAAAGTTGGCTTATCTCATTTTAAATGCTTTTATTACAGAGGTCAGATGCACATGACTTAAGAAGCAGCAAAATTATATGACTGGTGTTGAAATGGAGTGTAATATGGGGGGGGGAAGTAGTGACTAAAGTACATGATCTGAAAGGGTGAACTAGTTTCATCTTTCAACACCAATGAACTTGGACCAGCGTCAAACATGGGCTTAGCAAAATGATAATGAAACCAGACCTGCTTGGTTAGAATCCACCCCTGCAAACTTGATGCTTAGCTTTGGAAACACCCATCAGAGGTTTCTACACTCAGTGATTATCTCTGACCTCCCTCCTTTCCCCTTCTCTTTCATCCACAGAGAGGGCACCAGTACCAAGAAGGACTAACTCAGCATTTGTTTTTCCATGTGTCAATTTCATTAATTTCAGAGGGTGTTGAAGTGTTGAGTGAACAGAAAACTTCCCTTCGTATCTGTCACATTCTCCAAAAATGAGGAACCCGTTAAGACATTTAAAGTATGCTTTACACTAAGCACTCTTTGTTTTTCTTCATTTGTTGAGAAAAGACCCCCTCAAATTTTTTGTTTGAGAGAAAACTAGGTTATTTAAACCTAGTTTTCTTTTTGATATGGCTGACCTTCATTCACTTGCATGAGGTATGTGTCACTCAGGAAAAGATTAAGTACAGTCTGCTTCAGAGACTGGTTAGCCAATCAAATCTTGACTTGATCATATGAAACAGACACTTGAGATCTAGCTGGGGAGAGGAATAGAAATAGGGTTTTCTGGGACCTGGAGTGAAACTGGTTTTAGCTGTCTTTTCCATCTATAGATGTAATCTCAGCTCTAACAAGTTAATATTGGTTTCTTGGTGAAACAATGGTAGTTCACAAGACCGTAGATTTAAAGTTAGAAAGGACCTTAGAGGTCATCTAATCCCCCTCATTTTACAGATTAGGAAAATGAATTCCAGAGAAGTTAATTACTTTCTCAAAGTGGCACGTGGAAGTAAGCAGCAGTGACAAGATTTAAGCATCCAAATCTAACCTCAGAGCCAACATTCTTTCCACTCCACCTTGCTGATCCCCTATTGTCACAAAGGAAAACCCTCAAGTTTCATCATACAGTGCTTTCAGGTTTTTGCCTAGATACCATAGTTGCTGCCTTTTGAGTGAATTACATCGTTTAAGAATTTCTTAGTAGATAGCTGTGTGTGTGTGTGTGGGGGGGCAATATCCCAACACTGCCACCCCCTGTGGCCAGATCCAAGGTAGGCTACTTTTTATCCTTAAAAATCATCCTTGAAACATGATTGGCTCAGGGGACTAAAGGCTCAGCCTATTGATATTACTTCCTGGTCACAGAGTACCTCAGGAGCTCTGAGCACTCTCTGTAACTTGGCTAGCAGGTAACGCAGCAGCAAGGGAACTTCACTCACCTGAATCAACTTGTATTGTCCTCAGTGCAGATTCTTGTCGCGTACTTGTCTCCTGCAATGCCCAAGTGAATCTCCTTTTGTTGATTGTTAAATGATCAATGAGTGTCTTATTTCATTCCACCATTGAATATGAACACTAGGGGACTGGCCTGAGTCAGGCCCAGCCCAGAATAACAACCTGCCTACCTGAAAGAGGACTCTTTTTTTGCTGGTTCTTCTAGAGGAGGCTGGGTAACTCCTTTGGTCAGGGAGGAATTGGATTACTAGGCATCTGAGATTCCTTCCAACTCAGAGACTCTACAAATTATTTTTACTTCAACTAACAGCGTGGATACCAGTTTGGATGCGATAAATCTGATTGTTAATTCATTTAGGGAACCCCTCCTCAATATCTGAATGTCTATAAAGAAATTTATTTCTTTCAGATGGCAAATAAGGCTAATTCCAAAAGCAGCCACCATCCCTTCTTCCACCTCCACTCTCTCCTCGTGTGCAATCTGTGATTTACTAATTATCAGCACTTTTTCTTCAAAAAGAAATTCTGTACAATTTTGAAACCTTGTTCCTCCCCCATTTATCTGCTATCTGGAACTCAGAATTCAAAATTCTTTTCTTTCAAGCAAACACTAAAATTTGTGCAGGGTATGTGGCGACTATGCACATCTAAAGTATAATCAGATCTGTGGTGAGTAATGATCAGGGCAGGCCTCATGGTATTATTGGAAAGAAGGTCACAATTACAGGAATTTTATGGGAATAAAAACACTAATATAGAACCACAGCACCGCTCGGTAGATGTAGCAGTATCCTCATCTGCTAAGTGAGAAAGGAGCCTGGACTAGAGGCCATAAAATTCCATCCAGCTTGAAAATTCTATGATTCTAAAAGCAGCATTTAAATTACAGGAATAATATGAAGAATGAGAAATGTAACAAGTTCAAAACAGAGTTGAAACCTCAAAATTTAACATGGGGATATTGATTTATCAGGATGTCTCAACTTCTGACTCAAGGGCCTATCTGATGTAGTCATACTGAGAGAATGTGGGTGGGCTAAGAAGCTAGTGCCTAGAATGGCACTGTCACTGATCTTCTGCAATTGATTCATTAAAGCCAAACCCTCCCTCATTTTCACTGCTCAAGCCCTAGGGTAGATGAAAGGAAAGCCCAATACACAAGACTTCCTCAGGGTCACAAATAGCATAGGGGAGCCCACAGAAACGTAGGAAAAGACATTCAGGAAAAACATACTTCTGAAACTGCATTGTTCCGTCACGTCTGCCTATTTCTTCTTTCTTCAAACGGTATCAGCTTTGAAACAATTGCATAATGGACGTGCATTATAAATGTCAGCCCAGAAATTTTGCTTCTCCCTGCTTTTATCTGCAGTCTGGGGGCAGTCCTATGTACAAGAGGGGCTATTGTAGTTTTCAGGGCTATTGACTGCAGTTTCTGTTTGCTGCCCTGACTTTCTTATTGTAGTGCTATGACTTTTGAAAATGAGTCGTCCCATCCATATTTCTAAAATCACAAATACTGTGTTTCTGTTTAATTATTTTTAATGAGAGGCAGCAGTGGGAAAAAAAAGGTTTCTGAAAGAGAAAAATGTAGAGGTGAAAACTTCGGACTCATGTATTCTATTTTGGGCTCTGTTTTTGATTAGTGGCTCCTCAAAGGATGGGACCAGATCTTATTCTCCTTTATATCCCTCAAAGCAAATAGAATAGTATCCTAAACAGAGTAGGTACCCGGTCAGTATTTCTTGAATAAGTGAATGAAAGAGAATGGTCAGATCATTTAAGCCAGGGGTGGCTTACTTTGTGTTATTGTGTTAAGTCTTTATGGAATTCCAGGAATGGAAGAGATGTACCTTCTTTTTCTAAAACAGAAGCAAATACATAGAAATCTCTCTTAGCTTTATGACCTTTTGGGTTATTGTTATGCAGAGAAGCAAAGATGCCTCCCTCATAGTAATACTGACAGCTTTCTATTTCTACTCTTTATTTTTTGGAGTTAAAGATTCCCTGGAAGCACTATATACTAATTACCCACGTAACTTACTTTGACATTTCGTTTTCCTTAAAATGAAGAGTTTGGACTAGGGAAGCTGTGACTTTCCTCTCAAATTTAGTATTTATGGCTCTATCATTCCATTACCTAGAGATGGCAACTAAATCATCCTACCAACATCAGGTAACAATCAAAATCATCTTAGGAGGTGGGTATACATCTCATTCTTTTTTTTTTTAATTTTTATTTATTTATTTTTTTAAGTGAGGCAGTTGGGATTAAGTGACTTGCCCAGAGTCACACAGCTAGGAAGTATTATGTGTCTGAGGCCGGACTTGAACTCAGGTCCCTCTGACTCCAGGGCTGGTGCTCTATCCACTGTGCCACCTACCTGCCCCTTATATATCTCATTCTTAAAGAACATCTAGGGAATGTCCTCCTATGACCTTTTCCCATCTTTCTCATAACATTTAGAATTATCATCTTATGAAAACTGTTCCTTATTCATTATTATTTTAACCTATTTCCTCTTATTCTTTCCTCAGTGGACACGAAAGAATCATAAAATCTAACGGTCTTAGGTGATTTCTTGGAAAAGACTTCATGGCTGAATGCTGTGGTGATGTCTCCCAGTACTCTCCCTTCTTGATGTTTCATTGCCATGGGACATTTACCATAACATGGTGAAGTTCCCTTAAATAGTTCAAACCAAAAAGCTGCTTATTAAGATAAATGAAATGTATAGAGTGAAGCACAATATTTGCTTTTAATCATGTTTGTTTACATACCCTCTAATCTCTAAAATGTCTATAAAATGCAGTAATTTATAGTTGACTTCATCATCGTTACTCCAAATTGATGAGTTTCTACTGTTATTAATTTTGGGTGTATGGTATCAAATACTCAATCTGTTTCTAATAGGAAGGAGCTAAGCAGTTTGCTACGGCTGATGGAAAGTTGGGACATTGTAGGAGTGACTTTATTCAAGGAAATAAAAACAGTTTCACCCACAGAATTCATGCTACAAGAATTGTGGTATGTGGTTTCTGAAAACAATATAGTACTCTTTTAGCTTTTAGGAGACTCAGTAGTTTCCTAGAAAAGGTGTTTCACTGGAACCTTGGAATTAGGGCATATGTCCCTGTACTAACTCAAAGATAGAATAATTAGCTTATTTAGTCTACTCTTCACTCCTCTTTTTTCCTCGGCATTCTATCCTCACTGGGGCAAGATGGCATTGAAACTATCCTAGAAATGCAATTTCTTTTATTCTTTAAGATCACCACAGAGGAAACTGCACACTCTCTCTCTCTGTTTCAGAATGTTCCATGTTCTTCCCATTGTCTCACTGAAATCCATTCTGATTCCATATCTGTTTCACTTTGTCATTAGAAGAAAGAGAATGGGCCAGACCACATTGGGAGCATAAAATTAAATAGAGAGAATCGGATTTTTAAGAATTGCACTGACAACTGGCTTTTGCAACTTCTATGCTGATGCCTTCTTGTAGGTTTTCTTGGTGTCAGCTAGATGGGACAGTGGATACAGAGCTGGAGTTAGGAAGATCTGAGTTCAAATCCTGTCTCAGATGCTTGCTAGCTGTGTGACTCTGGGCAAGTCACTTAATCTCTATCTGCTTCAGTTTCTGTAAAATGGGCAAAAAGTAGAACTTGTTTCCTTGGGTTGTTGGGAGGATAAAATGAGATACTTTAGCAAAGCACTTTATAAATCTTAAAATTACATAAATGCTAACTATTATTATTAATTATCTTGGCTTCTCAAAGCCACACATGGTAGATGCCATGTTTGTCTTATGTGTGGAGAAGCTAATCACCAGTAGGTTGGTCATTCAGGGATTAATTTTTGCCCATGGCAACCCATGAAGCAAAAAATTACAAAGTGGCTCCCATTCTTTTGTTTTCCTTTCTTCTTCTCCAGTAATGGTAACACAGTGGTAGAAAAAAGGTTAAAGTGTACTAACAATCACATAGTTTTTAGACTTCCTATAAACACCATAACTTAACTATCGTATTCTGAATGTGAGGTAGTTGTCCAGTTATATTCTCACTAAAAATAAAACCAAAAAACAAAAGCAAGGTTCAGCTAAATGGGAGGATAGGTCATAGATTTTCCTTGGAGAGGCAAAAAAAAGCAATTCTTAGAACTGGTTTTACAATGATTCCAAAGGCAACAAGAGGGACATTTAATCATCTTGGTACTTTGGTGATCGTGTTAGCCTTTTTTTTTTTTAAGATAACAATTAAGATAGTTGCAGCCTGTGAGCCAACATTTGTAGCAAAGAATGAGGAGGGAGAGAAATTTCGTGAAAGACTCAATAAGGCTGTCCAGATTAAATCAACTTATATGTTAATGTTTGATTACTTTAATGCAAAGGCAGGTTCATGGGAGGACGGTGGAAAAATATACTAGCAAGCATGGTTAAGCAGTAAGAAATGAGAGAAGCCAAAGACTTACAGAATATACAGAAGCCTTACTCTTATATATCATGAATATTTTCTTTAAAAGAAAGCTAAGAGGTACTAGAAATGGCAAGCCCCAAATAATATAACAAAAAATGAAACTGGTATTGTAGTAAAGAGGGAATACAAATGCAATGAATGTTTCTAGTTCTTGTTCATTCCAGGCTTCAGCTCATTTTCACCTTTGCCCTCTGGCAAGTTCTTATCTTAAAAAAAAAATCATTTAAACTTCATTCAGTAGTAAGAGCAAAGACAATTTACTTAAAATAGCAATGCATTACAAGATTAAGGAAATATGTCAGCAGAACCATCAGACCTATCCTCCCATTTGTGGTCCATGAAAGCCAACTCATCTCCTCCCAATTCCTCAGGGACAAAATATGAAATATAATCTCTCCCCTGCTTTCTTGCTGTGCTTTCTAGAAAGCTGGTAATTACTGTTTAGGGTATATTGTACTTAACTCAGCACTAAGGTCCGAGACAATCCCTAGAACTCTTGACTATGAGTTATTCATCTTCCACTAAGGGGCAAGTAGGGACCTTGGAAACCTCTGACTCCTACTTTTTGGTTTTACCATTGAGCAGATTAGGAAGGGTAGGAGAAAATTCAGTCTTAGTAACTTGACACCAGAGGAGTGCGGCCAGTAAGAGTCTCCTAATTGTGTATGGCCTTTCACCTTGATTCTTTCCTTAATCTTTTCTTTCCAAATTAATTCTGGTGCTGAGTGCTCCCGAATCTCCTATAACCTGTGCCTACAAATAAGCTCATGTAATCATTATTTATTCTGAGAACTGCAACACCATTGGGAGTTCTTTGTTTCTAGTACAGTAGTATCCGCCTTTACTTTAGCCCTACCAGAGTTACATCCTGGGAGGAAAAAGGGCTGTGAAGCTATCACCCTATCAGAGTACTGGCAAAATGCTGGGATAGCACTCATAATTATATTCTAATGGACAGGAAATGGCTAATTAATGATGTGGGAATCATTTTCAAGCTAGTCCATATACACCAACAGAAGATAGTGTAATTCTTATGGCAAAGATCAAAATCAATGCCAAATTAGAAGAAAGAATGAAAAGGAAAAGACATGTCATGTATTTGAGAAAGCTTCAAAATGACCCATTTAAACAAATCATTGTTCATGCTATTCATATTTACCACCATATATATATATGTACATACATATATATGTATATATAGATATATTGTCCATCAAATTACCCTAACCACTCAGTTCCTTAACCTATTCACCTCCTATGAGCCACTCTTTTATCCCATCTCAGCCACATACAAAGATAGTCCTATCTTTGATCTTGCCATCACCCATAAATGTATCTCCCCCCATGTTCAAGAATTCTGAAACCCCCTTAACTGACCATAATCTATTGGATTTTCACCTCTCCCTCTGCCTTCCCTTATAAAACCCTATGCTTCATTGTCACTATGACCTCCAGTCCTTTGACCTCTTAATTCTCTCTCAGGTCATCTCCCCTGAACTAAGTACTCTTTCCTCTACTCCCCATCTGTCTTCTTGATGAGCCATTTCAACTGTACACTGTCTTCCTCTCTTGAATCCCAACCCTTTTATCATATTGCCTGTTATATCCAGCCAAGCCTCAGCCTTCTATCACTCCCATCACCCATAGCCTTTGTGTCTATTTATGTGCTTCTGAGCAAAGACGGAGAAAATCACACAACCACTCTGACTGGATCCACTACAAATTCATGTTACATAACCTCAACCCTTACTGCTGCTAGACATTTTTATTATATTTCTCTTAACAACTCACTGTACCACCTTCCACGGCAGCTCTATCCCTCCTCCAACCTCCCATGCCTTCCTTTCCCAGACTTGTCTCAGATGAGAACCTTGCTTCATATTTTACAGAAAAAATTGAGGCCATTTGCCATGAACTTCCTCTTCTGTCCTCTGCCTCATCTTCTATCACTCAGGTGCCTTCTGTTACATTTATTTCACATGATGAAGTGGTCTTACTCCTTCAAGTAGATCCTATTCCATCCCATCTCCTCCAACAGATTACCCCCTCTGTCATCTCCACTCTTTCACTTTATTTGAAATCTCTCTCTGTCTCTGTCTGTCTCTGTCTCTTTCTCTGTTTCTCTCTGTCTCTGTCTCTCTTGACTCATTTCTTACTACCTACAAACCTGCCCATGCCTCCTCTGTCCTGGAAAAAAAAAACACACTTGACCCTATCACACCTGCTAACTATTGTCCTGTATCTCTTCTGTCCTTTATACGGGCAGAAGAGGGCAGAAACTCTTCAAAAAGTCTGTCTACAATAGGTATCTCCACTTTCTTTCCTGTCAATATCTTCTTAACTTCCCACAATCTGGCTTCTAACCTTATTCCACCAATGTTGTTCCTTCCAAAGCTACTAATGGCATCTTAATTGCTAAATCCCGTGGTCTTTTCTCAACCTCATTCTCCATAGCCTTTCGGCAGCTCTTGACACTGTTGGTCCCTCTCTCTTCCTTGATACTCTTCTCTCCAGGTTTTCAGGATATCATTCTCCCTACATATCTGACTGCTCTTTCTCTGTTTCTTCTACTCAGTCACCTTGCAGATCACACTCTCTAACAGTAGGTATTCCTCAGGGTTCTGTCCTGGCCCCTCTCCTCTTCTCCTTTCATAATGCTTCATTGTTGATTTCAGGAGCTGTCAGAGATTTATCATCTTTGTGCTGATGATTCTCAAATCCACTGTTTTTTTGCCATAATCTCTCTTCTGACCTCCAATCTTGCATCTCTAACTGCCTTTCAGGTATCTTAAACTGGATGTCCAGTATGTATATATGTGTGCATGTGTGTATATACACACACACACACACACATACATACATACACACACATATATATGTGTGTATATATATATATATATATATATATATATATATATATATATATGGATATATACATACATGCACACATACATATACATACTGGACATATATCCCAAATATATCCCAAATAGAACTTATTATCTTTCCCCCTAATGGCCCCTCCCCACCACATCCTATCTTCCCTGTTACTATATAGGACAATACTATTCTCCTAGTCCCTCAGGGTAGCAACCTAGGAATCATCCTAGGATTCCTCACGCTCTCTCACTGCCCCCCCCCCATTACCGAGTTGATGCCAAAGCCTGTCAATTTCACCTTTGCAACATCTCTCCAAAACTCCCCCTTCTCTGACACTGCCACCAGTCTGGTGCAGGGTCTCATCACCTCACACCTTTATTATTGCAATAATCTGCTGGTGGGTCTGCCTGCTTAAAATCTCTCCCCACTCTAATCCATTTGCTATTCAGCCACTGAAGTTATTTTCCTAAAATGGTGGTCTGATACATCGTACACACATACTCCTTGCCACTCCTCATGAACTCCAGGAACAAATACAAAATGTTCTGTTTGGCATTCAAAGTCCTTCATAATCTAGCTTCACCTTACTTTTCCAGTTTTCTCATACCTTATTCCCCAACAATACTCTTCAATCCAGTGACTATTCCATGGACAAGACATTTCATATTTTGGCTCTGAGCATTTTCTCTACCTATCCCCCACTCCTAGAATACTCTTCCTCCTCCATTCCAACTACTGCTTCTTCTGGCTTTAAGTTCCAACTAAAATCCCACCTTCTACAGGAAGCCTTCCTTAACTCCTCTTAATTTCATTGACTTCCCTCTTTCAATTATTTCCTGCTTATTCTGTATATAGCTTGCTGCATATATATTTGTTTGCACATTGTCTCCTCCATTAGATTATAAACTCCTTGAGGGTAGGGATCATCTTTTGACTCTTTTTGTAACCCCTGTGCTTAGCACAATGCTTAGTAGTAGGTTAAGCACATAGTAGATACTTAACAAATATTTATTGATTGATAAAAGAACAGACATCATCACAGAATATTATCATTTCCTAATAAATCAACTGCTACCCCAAGAAAACCAAAATAGTCTAAAAATCACCTCAGCCATCAAACCATTGAGCTCTTTATCAATAAGAGAGATATGACAGCCACAGTCAATACTTATTTAAACTATAAACTTGTTTATAAAATCTTGTGAAGGAGGATGATGGAAGATTATGATTAATAATCAAAGTGAGAAGCAATGGGAAGAAAAACTAGTTGAAAGAAAGCTTATTGAGAGATATAATTAAGCAGATTATCCCAAGAGCATAAATAGGAACAAAAAAATTTGATAAAAATGGAAAAGAACTGACAATATTTTTAATACTCTTTTCTCCATTACTTAAATAGAGCTACTATATTTGGATACTTACATCACAATCCATGTTATGTTTCTTTCTTTCTTGAGGAAGTAAATATTGCTGTAAAGAAAAAAAAAGGAAATTCAGCTGAAGTAGGCTAACTTTGTGCTGGAGATAACAATTTGTGGGACTAAGAGATCATTTCTCATGACATATGGAGAAAGGCAATATAAGAAACACTTAGAAAAAATAATGGACCTTGTATTTAAAAAAAAGGGCTACCAAGAAAATATTAATAATTATTGACAATAAAAAGGTATGAATGAAGGGAGAATAGCTCTTTCAGATCTCAACCAAATAAAACAGCATTCATCAAAACCATTTGAAATTGGTTAAACAATAGAGCAGTAATCAAAGGAACAAACTAAACATGGTATATTCAGAAATAACAGAACTTGATAACACAGTGTCTGATAAACCTGAAAGCACAAATTACTCAGGAAAGAACGCCCTATTTGATAAGAACTACTGGGAAAATGGAAAAGCAGTCTGGTAGAGATTAGGCTTATTTTACATCATATTCCAAAATAAATTCAAAATGGATACATGACAAGAATATTAAAGATTATACTATAAAGAAATTAGAAGAGAAACAGATCACATATTTTTCAAAGCTAGGGGTAGGAGATGTATTCTTAACCAAACAAGGTTATAGAGGCAATCACAAAAGATAAAATAGATAATTTTGGTTACATGAAATGTAAATGCTTCTTCACAAACAAAATTAATGCAGCCAGGTAGTGTAGTGAACAGAGTATTGGGCCTAGAGTCAAGAATACATGAATTCAAATATGGCTGCAGACACTCACTAGATGCTTGACCCTGGGCAAGTCATTTAAGCTAGCTACCTCAGTTTCTTCAACTATAAAATGGGAATAATAATAGTACTTACCTCCCAGTGTTATATGGATCAAATGAGATGATACCTGTAAAGTGCTTAGCAGAATAGCTACTATTTAAATGCCATTTATTTTATTATTCTATTTCCAAAAGTCATCCCCAAATTGGTTAAGTGATAAGATGTAAAGAAACAGTTCTCAAAATAAGAATTGCAAACTATTAACCACCATATGAAAAGATGCTCAAAATAACATAATGAGAGAAATTGAAATCAAAACAACCATGAGGTTATACCTCACACAGTGCAAATTGTCAAAAGTGAAAATGAATGGAAATAGTGAATATTGGAGAGGTCATGGGAAGATAGGTACACTAAGTGCATTGCTGGTATAGCTATGAATCAGTACCATCATTTTGGAAAATAATTTGTAGCTATGAAAACAAGCAATTAAAATGCCCATAGCCATTTAATCAGAAATTCTGCTAGTAAATATATACTACAAGGAAGTCATTGACAAGAAGAAAGTCCTCATATCCACCCAAATATTTGCAACAGTACTTCTTTTGGTAGCTAAGAACTAGAAACACAGTAGGTGTTCATTGATTAGGGAATGGCTAAACAAATTGCCATCATTGAAACTAATGAAATATTATTGGATTATAAGAAATGACAAATATGAAGAATACAGAGAACTATGGACTTTTATTAACTAATGCAGAATGAAGTAAACAGAGCCAAGGTAGTAATATACACAATGATTATAACATTCTAAATGGAAAGACCCATTTAATAACTTAAAGTGAATGTTGTAAAATTACAAAGAACAAACTTTAAATAAGAGATTTTAGAAGATTCTCTTACCCCAATTCTTTGTAGAGTTGTGGAACATTGCATATTGTCAGTTTTTTTTTAATATATTGACTGGTTTTGTTTATTTTTTTCTTTTCTTTCTTTAAAAAAATTCTTTGTTATATGGAATGGCTTTCTGGGAGGGGAAAAGAAAAGAGTATGGGGGGGTGAATTTTGGTCAGTGCAAAAGCTAAAGCTATCAGCAACATTTTAATTTTAAAAAGAAAATAAATTGTTGTGGAAGGATAAAAAGCAAGCTATTCCAAGAGATAAGATATGAAAAGACTCCTCTCCTTCTTCTTTACATAAGTTGGGATCTACAAATATGGAACTTTACATAAGACTTCTTTTTGATGTGTCAATTTCTTTTGAAAAAATTCTTTGTGAAGATGAGCCTTTGGGAGTGGAAGGGGAGAGACCTAAAGAGAAACGACAAAAGATATCACTAAAAATCTATGTTAGGAAAGGAAAATGCTAAATATAAGTATCTGGCTGGATATGGAAGCTTTCTTAGCTATCATTGACTTCATTTTCACCCTTGATTATTTTGATGATTTTGAGTAGATGCTACTTGACCCGTAACTGAGACCCAATAGACTAAGATATTATTAATCCAATGTTGAAACAACTTGAAAATGATAAATTCAGTCCTTCATCTTGTTTTGTCTGTATGGTGCCAAATAACCTTTTGGATCTAATTTTCACAAAACCAGTTAATATTTTTGGATTGCATTGGTGGAATTGCCATGTTGTTTTAGCTTTGAGTGAATACAACCTATATGTTTTACATATTGGTTTTGAAAATAAAACCAAAACTTGATGATAAATATACAGATGAACTGACCAGAACAATGAAGCAGTTATCATCGCCATTTACAAAATGAAAAGGACTGGTTACATGACTCTGCTTTAGGCACTCTATTATTTATCATACAAAGTAAGCTAGTGTTTATAACTGCAGGGTCTCCATCCCCTTCTGTTTTTTTTTTTTTTTAGTGAGGCAATAGGGGTTAAGTGACTTGCCCAAGGTCACACAGCTAGTACCAGTCAAGTGTTTGGTCTGAGTCTGGATTTGAACTCAGGTCCTCCTGACTTCAGGGCCGGTGCTCTATCCACTGCGCCACCTAGCTGCCCCAAAATTAATTTTTTTTTAAAGGCAATTGGGGTTAAGTGACTTGCTCAGGGTCACATAGCTAGTAAGTGTCAAGTGTTTGATCTGAGGCTGGATTTGAACTTAGGTCCTCCTGCTTTCAGGGTCAGTGCTCTATGCATTGCGCCTCCTAGCTACGCCTCCATCTCCTTCTAAACAAACTGCACATGACCACACTGGACCAAAGTGAGAGGGCAATTTGCTCTCAATACTTCTGCTTTTACAGAACCTTCTCAGGACATGCTTAAAATAAATAGTAACATGTTGCTTATACTTCTTGTGGAAGCCCATGTTATTAACTTACCCAGATTTACTGTGAGATTGGTTTAAGTGCTAATTATATACCTACATGCTTTTCAAAACATGAGTTATCCAGTAGACTATAATAACTTTTTGGGCTGCTGGGTTTAAGGACATAAATATGTATTTGGAATATAATACAAAAACATTTTTTCACAGCGCAAAGCACATAATATTTGCTCACAAATACTCATTAGTTGGTTATGGATAGATTTCACAGAATTACAGTAAAGAAGAGGACAAGTATTTGGCATTTCTATGCCAGTGTACCCAGGCCTAAGCTTAAAATATCAGCAGAATCCTTATTATATTTCTTATGTTAAAGATCATTTACCACTCAGTACTATGATTAACTTGAAGAGAAGAGAAGGTAATGGAGGGGGACTGAAGTGAAGGAGCTAATGTCACAGAATATCAGTTGGAAGCAGCTTCATGAGCCTTGTCATCCAACTGATACCTAAAAAGTAAATTCCTTCACAACACACTTGACAGGTGTTCATCCAACTTTTTGCTGAAGACTAAAGGAAAACTCTCTATTTCCAGAGGCAACACTTTCTACTTTTGGATAGCTCTAATTGGTAATAATAATAATAATAAAATAATAATAATAAAAATAGCAAATACATTGCTTATATAGAGATATTTAAATAGTAGTATATATATTATGTACGTGTTGATAGTAGATAATATACTATATGTAACATACACATAGATAATAGCTATAAAACATTTTGCAAATTTAAAAGCTATATATATAATATATGTAATTGACAATATCTAAAGCTAACTATGTATACTATATATGTATTTGCATTATATAGTTTGACTATTCATGCTATATATAGTATGTATAGTAAAGCTATATTATATAGTTATACACACACACACACACACACACACATATACATACATGCACACACACCCTTATCAGTAAAATGGAAAAAATAATAGCGCTTACATCACAAGTTTTTTAAAAGATTAAGTGAGATAATATGTGTAAAACACTTTGCAAATTTTAAAGCTGTATACATATCTATGAATATATGTGTGTGCTATTATTTAAAGCTTATTTATTACATAGCTTTACTATATATACTATATTAAAAGTTATATATATATAAAATATAGTGTTACTCTATATAGTAAGTAGTACATATAATAAAGGTATATCATATATAGCTTTCATATGCATATATATATATATCATATATAGCACATATATTATATAGTATAAAATATATTATATGGTATTTACATACTTTATGCTTTTTTTGGGAGGGTGTAGGATGTGTTCAGGGAAGGCTAGTACCTCTGGTGTGAGGGCTTCTGAGCCCTTTTCAGGTCTTCTTTCCACCTTTGGGGTCCACCTGATCCATCTAACTCTCACCTGTGGTTCCAAGGGGCTGTAGCACACACAGTGGCCACACTCCAATAAACCATTTTGGCAGATGGGCTAAACCAGATTGAGGGTAACCTAGGGGTGTCAAACCTGTTGGTGAATAAGGGGGTTGTTTACCCTAAGCATGTGAAGACTTCCCCTGGTGGAATGGGTGGATGAGAATAATTTGTTCTAACGACCATGAAGGCATCTGAAGCAGAAGCTGTAGAGTGCTTAGAGCTTGGTTAGACACCAAAGACACCAAAGTCATCCACTGTATCTTGAGCCATCACCAGTTGTCTTGCCTCTGTCCTGTCACTAGACTGTGATGACTCTGGAAGACAGAGTGAGGTCAATGACTTCGTGCGACTCTATCCCACTTAAATACAATTTAGGCACATATCAAAAGACATCACCCATACCATTTTCCCATTTTTACCTATCTCAAAATCCTGTGGTAACAGGCAAGTGATGAAGCAGCAGGTGCAGATGCACTGGGAGCTGTAGTCACAACCCTGCCCACAGGCCATAGGGTTGTCTTCTCACTGGAAGTACCAGTGGGATTCGGCAGCCCCCCTGGATGTCTGAGTAGCCTTTTAAGGATAACACTGCTCACCTCCAGGTGTGAGGAAGGGGCTAAAAAAAGTGTCCTCAAAATTGTCTGCTTACCCAACCCTAGCCTGATTACTGAGGCAGGTAGGGATCCCACCACGTGGTCAAAACATAAAAAACATACGAAAACATCTGCAAAGATGATTCCACTCATCATCAGTACATGGAATGTGTGCACACAAAATCCAGTACACCTGAAAGACGAAAAGCTCTTGTTGTGAGAGAACTCAGCAGGTATCACATCCAAATAGCAGCCCTGAGTGAAACAAGGCTGGCAAATGAAGGTCATCTTACTGAAGTCGGAGCTGGATACATGTTCTTCTGGAGTGGCTTCAGTGAAGGGGAGTGCTATGAAGCTGGTGTAGGTATTGCAATACAAAAATCTAGTCAATAAACTTGTATGTCTACCAAAAAGAGTGAATGACAGGCTCATGAAAATGCTATTGCAACTTGTAGGAAAATGCCACACCACCATCATCAGTGCCTATGCTTCCACCGTGATGAGCCCTGATGAGGTCAAAGAAAAATTTTGTGAAGACCTAGAGACCCTTATCATCAATGTGCCAAAGGAGGACAAGTTTATAATTCTGGGTGACTTTAATGCTAGAATAGGTTCAGACTACCAGACATGTCAGGGAGTTCTTGGGAGGAATGGAATTGGAGACAGCATCAGCAATGGCCACTTATTACTGAAGACTTGTGCATCTCATGACCTCATCACTAATACTATCTTCTGTTTACCTAAACACAATAAAACTCTGTGGATGCACCCTCCTAGCAAACATTGGCATTTGATAGACTATGTGATTGTAAGAAGAAGCAAACAGGATGTGAGAATGCCAAAGGCAATGTGTGGCCCAGAGTGCTGGATTGATAATAGACTTATCCTGTCCAAGATAAATGTTCAAATTCAATAAAAGCAGCAGCCCCAAGGCAAAATGACTACAAGAAGAATTAATGTCAACAGATTAGAGCTCTTCTCTGAGCAGGAACAATTTGTTGCTAACTTGGAGGGAAAGTTGAGCCAACACACAGTTGGCAACAGCGGGGCAGAGAAGGAGTGGGCAGCTTTCACAGATTTGGTGTACAGCACTGCCTTTACTCATCTGAGTCAGAACACTCATAAGCATCAAGACTGGTTTGATGAAAATGATGGGGAAATTCAGAAGCTGCTAAATGAAAAATGAGAACTCCACAGGGTTTACCAGCAAGGATAGTTCATCCATTTCTAAGAAGGCAGAATTTGACTCCATCGAAAGAAAAGTACAAAGTGAATCTTAGAGAGGTGCAGGATTCTTGGCTCAATAAGAAAGCAGATGAAATTCAATTTTATGCTGATAGTAACAATTCAAAGCACCTTTATGATGCCCTGAAGTCTACTTATGGGCCAAAGACCTACGGTGCATCTCAACTACTCAGTGCTGATGGAGCCACATTGATTAGTGATAAGGCCATGATCCTAGGGAGATGGGCTGAGTACTTCCATAGTGTTCTCAACAGACCATCATCAATCAATGCTGAAGCCATCGACCATTTACCTCAGGTTGAAGTCAGTCCCTCCCTAGCTGAAGTTCCAAATGAAGAAGAGGTTTTGAAAGCCATTAGGCCCGTTTTGTGTGGCAAAGTGCCTGGTGCTGACTCTATTCTAGCTGAGATTTATAAGGTGGGGAGTCCACCGCTCATACAAAAACAGACTAAAAATTTCCAGGTTATGTGGCAAGATGAGGTTACCCCCCAGGAATTCAAGGATGCCTTCACTGTCCATCTCTATAAAAATAAAGGAAATAGATTGCACTGTGACAGTCATGGCGGGGGGGGGTCCTCTCTTTTAGTCATTGCTGGCAAAATTCTTTCCAGAGTCCTCTTTAATAGGTTGATAATTCACCCGGAAGATGGTTATCTACCTGAGAACCAATATGGCTTTAGAAGGGGCCAAGGAATGGGCGATACAGTGTTTGCTGCCCAAGAACTCCAGGAGAAATGCCAGGAGCAGAACAGAGGTCTGTACACAATGTTTGTAGATCTGAGCATGGCCTTTGATACTTTCAGTCATGGAGGGCTTATGGAAAATTATGTCAAAATTTGTTTCCTGGAGAAGTTCATCAGTATTGTATATCAATTTCATGATGGCAAGCTTGCCTAGGTTCTGGATAATGGACAATGCTCTTGCACTTTTCCAGTCACCAATGGAGGGAAACAAGGCTGTTTACTAGCTCTGCATAGTGTTTTCAGCCACATGGTCAAATGCCTTCAATGAGGATGAATGACATGGCATCAAGGTCAGCTACTGCAATCTTCAACTTGAAAAGGCTACAAGCCAAGACTAAAGTGGAGGGAGTGTTAGTGCATGATTTTTTTGTTTTTAGATGATTATATATATTCAATGTAGCTTCTGAAGTTGAGATACAACAAACTATGGATCAATTCTGTGCTGCTTGTGCTATAATTTTGGCCTAACAGTTAATACCGAGAAAACACAGTGCTTCATAAGCCAGCACCACATCGTCAATATGTGGAACCATGGGTTACAGCAAATGGGATGTTTTGAATACTGCAGATAAACTCACTTACCTTGGCAGTATACTTTCTAGGGATATACACATTTATAATGAGGTTGATTCATGCATTGTCAGAGCTAGCTCAGTGTTTGGGAGGCTCTGAAGGAAAGTGTGGGAGAGAAGAGGTATTAGACTGACTACCAAACTGAAGGTCTGCAGAGCTGTTGTGCTGACCTCATTGTTGTATGCCTGTGAAACCTGGACAGAATACCAGTGCCATGCCAGGAAACTGAATTGCTTCCATTTGAATTGTCTTAGGAAGATTCTGAAGATCACTTGACAGGAAAAGAAATCAGACGTTGAGGTCCTTTCTTGAACTGCCAACCACTCAAACTCTACTGCAGGGAGTGCAACTTTGACGGGCTGGCCATGTTGTTTGAATGCCAAATGTATGCTTGCCAAAGGGACTATTTTATGGAGAGCTCACACAAGGCAAGCCCTCACATGGTGATCAGAAGAAGCAATACAAGGACACTCTCAAGGTCTCTGAAGAACTTTGGAATTGATTGTGTGACATGGGAGACACTGGCACGGGATTGCTCAGTATGGTGTGCCCTCATCAATGAGCAAAACAGAATTGAAGTAGCTCAAAAGAAACATGAGATGTGCAAATTTAGGGAATACACCCCAAATATTCACCTGGACTATTTGTCTGTGGTATAGCATTCTGAGCTTCTTTGGTCTGATCGGCCACAGCTGGACGCACTGTAACTTGACTCTAACATGATGATGTCATTTTGGTCTTCTTTGAGAATGAAAGACAACAACCAATAAACCAACCAACCAACTTGATGCTTTTATATGTATACTATACATAGTATATATAGGGAAGTGTATATAGCTTTTAATATAACATATACAGTAACGCTATATAACATATAGTGTACATGTGTACTATATGTGAGATGTTTGAGGGTATTCCTAGTTTAGGAGTGGCATCTGAGCTGTTTTGTGAAAGGAGTTAAGGATTCTTAGAGGCAGAGACAAGGAATGAGTGCATTCCAGACAAGGAGGACAAAGCCCTTGCAAGAACAAAGCAGCAGAAGAGAAAATGTCATGTATAGGGAATGGCCAGTAGTCCAGGTTGACTGGAACAAGAGAGTGTGTAAAGGGAAATAATATGAAATCAGATAAGAAAGGCAGGTGGGTGCCAGATTGTTTCAATCTCAAGCTTGGAAATATGTATTTTGACAATTCCCCCTCTAAGCGCTATACACACACATACATATAAACACACATATCCATATATCAATATATCCACACATACATATTTACACACATGTTTTTGTGTGCTTCCATCAACTAATTATGATCCTAGGCAAGTAGAAATACATTGAATTTGATAAAATCCCTAGACCTTGTGATTTAACCATTGAAAATTCACTTTCTTCAGGTTCCTTTAATGCTTTTTGCATATTACAAAGAAAAATAAAAATGAACGGTCAGCTTCTATACATCAACTAGCTGATATTTTTGTGGCTACATGATCTTTTGTAATTGGACCAAATCATTACTTGTCCATACTTCCTAATTTTGTGCTATTAGTTTACAAGTAAAATGAAGCAAGCAAGTTAGTCTCTATGCCAAAATAATAAAAAAGGGAAGTTTAATTCCCTCATTTACATGATGCCAAATTACCAGTTTTATTTTTTCACTAAATTTTTTTTTTTGTTCACTTGACAAAAAATTAAAATAATAAGGAAAATGAACTGGCTTTCTTGCAAAATTTATATAGCTCTTTAATGTTAGCAAAATACATTACATATATGCATACGTACACATCTATATTACATTATTTGATCCTTACAACAATGCCGTGAGGTGCTATTATTTTTCCCATTTTACAGATGAGGTAACTGAGGCTGAAAGCATAGAATCGAATTTCTCAGAGATATATAACTAGTAAGTTTTAATGGTGAAATGTGAACTCCCGTCAAAAACTGCCTTGAAATCTACTACATCAAGCATTGGCTTCTCAACCTTTCTTTTCTCTGCAGATTATAATAGTACATAGTAGATAGTCGATACATTTTCTTTTGACATGAGCTAGGTTCCAGATGAAAACTATGCTTCATTTCAAACCTCATTTTACTATGTTGATTAAATGCAAAAACCAAAACCATCTAACGTGTTTTCCTGATGTTTAATTTGGTGATGTGGATGCTTATCTCTGACCTATTGTACCAATGAAAGGTCAGCCAGAAGAAGTAATAGTATCCAGAATGGCTTCTCTGGAAATTTTAAACCTTTGTTTTCTTTTTGCTCAAGGTCTCCATGAAACTAAGATCTAACAGGCCAGGTTTCACAGTCGATAGGAAGTAAAAAGTTGAAGCAATTACCTTGATAGTTTAGTTAGAGTTGTCATTCTTCCCTGTGTCTCTAGACCAATGCGTTAGAATTTCTTTCCAAATTTATTAAGATCATTCACTACCCATTTAAAGTGTATTTATTGAGTGCTTATAATCTACTTCATATTGAATAATGACTTGTGAATTTATTAAGTCAATAACTCCATGTTTCATGATTCATTTATTAGGAGCTTCTTCCAATCACATAGATCATAGACTTTTGATGCCTTCTTATCCAGCCTTCATCATCCCTTTCTTTTAATCAATCCTTCACAGAGGATTCACCCAATACATTGAAGGCCTTCCTCTTGTTCTTTTACTATGTAGGGCTACCCACCCTATATCTTTGCAGAGGTGAAAAGTTCATAGATCTGGTACGTCACACATTTTTTTCAGACTTTGGATGCATTGATCAACTTTGCTGCTATTTTTCTTCTTCCTTTTCTATTCTTTAAAAATATTTGTTGTATGAGATGACTCTGGGAGGAGAGAAGGGGCAGGATTATTAAAAAGGTCACAAAAATTTATTTAAAAAATAAAAGTCAGGCTACCAGTGTTACACATGTTATGTACACATGTTGTCTTTAATTTTCACTACATGACAGACTCACCTCCTTTCCAATCACATATGTGCTTAATAGTGACTTTTACACCACTTCTCATAGGTTAAGTCACCACTGGTAATACATCACAGCCTACATACACCCACCATGTGTTTTTCCATTGTCCTTTGGCTTATTTTTTATTTTTCTAATATTCTCTCGTTCTATGACATAACCTGATCTCCTCATCCTTATGGCTCCTTGTCGATTTGTAGAATCTCTCCTGATTGCCAAAGTTAACTCTGCAGTCACCTCTGTCATAAATTCTTATATGTGACTACAGAGGTAGTAATCTTGTTCAACAATCTGCTAAATATTGAAATCAAGCAAAATATAAAACAAAGAGACATGCCCATTTAAAGTTTTCGCCAGTGTCATAGAAGATACTCTTGAATAAACTACAAAAAAAGACTCATTATTTACTGTGATGTTCTTCAAAGATTTGTATTTAGAGATGGAATATATCAATTGTACTAAGCCTTGGGACATTAATGAAATCATAATGTTTTGAAAGAGATTAGTTTAAATGCATCTTGGAAAAAACCAAAGTGGATGAAAAAGAAAGATTATCCCTAATGACAGGGAAGCTAGGTGGCACAGTGGATAAAGTGCCAGCCTGGAGTCAGGAAGACTCATCTTTGTGAATTCAAATTCAGCCGCAGACACATTAGCTATCTGACTCTGTGAAAGTCATTTAACCATGTCTGCCTCAGTTTCCTCATCTGTAAATGAGCTGGAGAAGGAACTGGCAAACCACTCCAGCATCTTTGCCAGAAAAACCTCAAATAAGGTCATCAAGAGTCAGACATGACTAAAAAATTGACTGAACAACACAAATTTCTTCTATATGTTCAGGCACCACAAAGAGTCTGATACAACTGAAAAAAAAAGACTCAACAATAAAAACTCCTAATGGCACATATGTGGGTAGTCAGTTGAGTTGATTAGATATTATAGATGGGCAATAAGCCACCATGAGGAGGAGATCAGATCAGACTGGATCATGGAACACTAAGATCTCAGAAGAAGAAGGAAAAATGCAAATAACCCAAAGGCCAAGGGAAAGTCACATGATAAATCTATGTTAGCAGTGGATGTACCAAAAAAGTATTATAAGATTAAGTTAGTTGGATTTAGTTAATTGAGATGCACTTTCATATATTGATGGCCAAATTCTTGCCATTTCTTAGTACTCAGCAGACAAGAATCTGATCCCCTACAAAATTACTTTGAATTCATTTTGTGTATAATTGTTGCCTCACCTTGAAAGAAGTTAAGTTCTTTTAGGTCAGGAATACATTTTTGTCTTTGTGTCCTTAGCTTCTTATGTTTAATAAGTGTTTGTTTGGTTGTTTATTTATTCCATGAATCCTAGTACTGTGCTTTTTTTTTTCTTTTTGGTGAGGCAATAGGGGTTAAATGACTTGCCCAGGGTCACACAACTAGTAAGTGTCAAGTGTCTGAGATCAGATTTGAACTTAGGTCCTCCTGACTCCAAGTCCAGAGGTCTATCTACTGTACTACCTAGCTGCCCAAGTGTTGCGCTTTTTTTCATTGGACTATATAATAACTAATAAAGCTCTATTCCTCCTGGAGTGCTTACAAACTTCAATTCAATTCATTTCTCTTCCTTTTGTTCTCCAAACTGAATAACCTGAATTTTCCTCATAATTTTAACTCTTAAGCTACTCTTTATATTCGTACCTGGAATTATGATTGTGTCATGATTTCAAAGCTAGGTCATTCCTGTCCTAATGAATCAAATGATCTTTTGTTTTTTTTTTTTCTGGTCTGATTTTAAGTTATTGGGAAGGGATATTTGTGTGTCCAAATTTGTATGCCCCCAGAGGAGAATATTTAGCCTTCTAATAGGATTCAGAAGCTTGATGTACTCTGAAGCACAGCCACAAGATATGTCAGAGAAAGGCAGATTGGCATACTGGAAAGAGCATTGGACTTGAAGTTTGAAGACCTGATTGATTTAAGTTTTGTCTCTGCCACTTATTTGTGAATGGGAAAACCACTTAATCTCTCAATTTTCTCACCCATAAAATGGGGATAACAAAGTTTGCTTTACCACCTTTGCAGAGTTGTGAGAAAATAAAACCCTTTAGAATTAGTAATATGCTATATTCATGTATCTGGATATGTGAAAAACTAAAGGCAGAAATTCCAAGGAAATGGATCAAGGAAAGATGGTACAGTTTTAAAGATATTTGCTATTGCACGTGATGGGAAAAGGCTATCTATTCTTTTGTTGTGATGGGAAGGTAGGGATGCAAGGTGCTGCTTTTAGTTTATGCTTCACTACAGATTATGGCTGATAAATATTTCACCATCCTCTTTTCTGTTAGGATTCAATGTTTAATCAATTTTTCAATAGTGTAGGAAAACTTTCAGTATGGAAATCGTCTCTACTGATCAAGATCAGCAATCCATTTGCAATGTAAAGTTTTAGAGAATTTCCTGAAGTGCTAAGTTTAAACTAATTGCTAGTGGTCACATAGAGTGTGTGTATGTGTGTATGTGTGTGCGTGTGTGTGTGTGTGTGTGCTTGTGCACTTGTGCTCACGTGTGTTTGTACGTGTAGGTTTGAACACAGGTCTTTCTGAATCCAAGGCTGGCCCTGTATCTGCCACACCACACTTGTTCCTGTGATTCCTTTAATGTGATCAAATGTTTCAGTGTTCATATGCCTGCATTAATTGTGAAGTAGATAAATGTTAGGATGGCTCCATTGTTTCACTCTTCCACTGAGTGCCAAACAGTAGTTTGTAATCTTTGATGGATAATTAATGTAAATAATTGATTTGCTTAATAATTTATGAGTTCTGGCTTCAGATGCCAAATCTGAGGCTGGCAATATGAAGAGAAGTCTGAAATAATTGGATATATGGACCTGATATGGTCTGTCTTTCTTGGCAACTGTATGGGAGAAATCCAGATGCCTACTCTAAAAGTCTTCAGGCTAATAGAAAGTAGGAGTGCTATAGACTGAACATGAATGGCTTTGTTAGGTTGGTGACATAGTGATGATTGATTTGGCATTTGTATGACCCTTAGCTAAGGAGTAGATTTTACACCACTTCATGTCATTCGTCCTTGCAATTGCTCACCCATTTAGTATTCTTTACTGAACAGTATTATAAAAATGTTTTACATTTTAAAATCAATTATCAGAATATCTGAATTAAATGGAATTGAATTAGTCGTTACACCCATAGTTTAAGCAAAGATATTTTAAGTTTGTGTATTAGAAAAACATTTAAAAAGAAATAGATTATGTTATTAAGCTATTAATCCACTATAAGAAACCATTTTAGTGCAGCAGAAAAAGCTCTCGATCTGATATCAAAGGCTCTTGGTTTGAATCCCGGCTTTGTTATTTATTAGTTAAGTTAGATTTTGCCCTGGAACTTGATGCCAATTTCCTTATCTGTCAAATGGGGATAAAATGTTGTATTGGCAACCTCTTAGAGTTACTAAGATTATATGAGGTAACATGTAAATATCACATGCCATTCATGTCAGAGATTATTATACTAGATATACATATATGTACCATATATATAAATACATATGTGTGTATACATCTATATCTATGGTGGGTATCAATGTTTTGTCCATGCTATCATCCCTTGCTCTTGTTATGTAACTGACCAATCTTCTTTTCCTGATTATACATGTTTTATGCCAAGAGGCAATGTAGTAGACTGGACAGATGGTTGCCTTTTGAGTGAGGAAGATCTGAGTTCAAATCCTTTTCCTGATTTATACTGGCTGTAGGACCCTGGGCAAATCATTTAACCTGCTTCATACTAGGGAATTTCAGCCTAGACGTTGATGCTCCCTCGAATACCTTCACCATCCTTTTCTTTAGTATACTCATTTCCCATGATTTATTCATGCACTGCACTTCCGCTACATACAAAGATGGTCACGCCCTTGATCTTGGCATCAACCACAAGTGTTCAACTTCCATGTTCATTCTGTTATTTGATCATAATATTGTTTCATTCGATCTTTCCTGTTCCTTGCAACTCCCAGCCTTGTTCTTAGTCCTCACCATGCCCTCCAATCTGTCTTTGCACCCCTCAGTTCTTCAGAACTTCACCCTTGCACTGGATTCACTCTCCTTCCTTTCCTACCTCAAACTTTTCGTGAATCAATTCAACTTCAACTGTATTCTTCACGCAATCCCTTGCTCATTTGTCCTATCACTAGACGTGCCTTTTCAAATCCCATCCTTGGATTACTCCCATCACCCATCTCTTAGGAACTGAAGAATGTCACCGAAAAGTGCTTATTGGATTCACTATGGATTTTTGCTACATAATCTCAACTAGGACCATATCACATCAAGGCCATCCTTGTACACTTCCTGATCAATTTACTGTCTCACTCACCACAGCAGCTATTCCAAATCTTTTCATCTTTCCTCAAGCTTCTCATAACATTCTCCTACCCCAAGTTGGTTTTGTTTATATTATATTATAGATTATATATATATTATAACTCTATAATTATATTATTATATGTTATATTATAACTCTATAATTATATTATTATATATTATATTATAACTATAATTATATTATTATACATTATCTAATATATACAATATATAATATATGCAATATATAATATAATCTATAATATATACATTATATAGAATATATAATATATTGTAATAACATATAATATAATATAAAATATATATAATATAATATATAATATATATTATATTATAGAGTTATATTATAACTCTATTGACTATTGCTGACCCATCATTTCACCTTTCTTCATACCTCACTGAAAATACTGAGGCTGTTCACTGAGAAATCCTTCTCTCCTCTTCTTACATCTGTCAGAATCCACACCTGCCACCTCTTTTTACTCCTAGTATAGTCCTTCTTCTTGCCAAGATAAACCCCTCAGCACGTGCTCTCCTGTCTTGTCCGTGAGATGGCCTCCATATTATCAGTCTACTTTCTCTTATTTTCAATCTTTTCCTATCTAGTGACTTCTTCCTTGCTATCTGCAAGCACATCCAAGTCTCCCTTAACTTAAAAAACACTTAGAGCTCATTAGCCAAATCTAACTCACTATCTTTTTTTCTTTTTGGTGTGGACAGTGAGCTAAGAATGATTTTTACATTTAAAATAAAGTGTAGTTTGCTAACTCCTGCTCCAGACCTCTGACAATTCAAGTCAACAGCTGTCTACTAAGCAATTCTTCTGTGTGAGGTAATGTCCTGGGGGTTAGGGATACAGAGATGAAAAGAACATGGTCCCTGTCCTCAGAAAGCTTGAAACCAAATGGGCTGATAAGGAAGGGGAGGGAGGGATCAGATATGTGTTCAAACAAGCACAACTTAGAGAAGAATATGATGAGGCTGAAGAAGAGATTTAGACAAGGGCTATAAGTAACTTGAACAAGGAGAGATTATTTTTGGCTGGGGAACTTCGTGGAGGCAGCAGCAACTAAACCGGGCCTTGAAAGAAGCAAAGACTTCTGGGAGAGCTCAGGGAGCTATTAATTTAGTTTGTCTGGAAAAAAAGTGCATGAAAAGAGTAGAGTGAAATAAGAAGTAGGCTAAAGAAGTAGAGATTTTAGGGGGGCTTACATTCTAGTTGCTTTTGGAGGTTTTTTTTTTTTGCAGGGGGTGTGTGTGTACTTTTTATTTTACCCATGTGAGGGAAATCCCAGTGAGACAGCTCCTTTCACAGATTCAGGGCAGCATCTCACGAGTAACTTACAGTTTTAAAGAATCACCTGGAGGCACACAGAAGTTAAGTATTACATGGTCACGTAGATATATGACACCCATACTAGTCCACTGTCACCCATGCTATACTACCAGCTTGAGTAGTTTATATTTTATCTCATAGAGGTTTGACTAGTGGAGTGCTTTCGATCATGTTACATTAGGATTATTTTAGTAGCTGGGTAAATAAAAGATGAATTGAAAAGGAGGAGAGACAGAAGGTAAAGAGGCCAGCTAGAAATCTATGATGATAGGAAAGAAGGAAGGAAGAAAACAAACACTTATTAAATGTTTAATATGTGCCAGGCACTGTGCTAAGCACTGGTGATACAAACATTATACGAGCAAAAAGAAAGATGATCCCTGCCACCAAGAAGTTACATTCTAATAGGGAAAGTCAACACATAAAAGGGATCTGAAAAGGGGTGTGTGTGTGTGTGTGTGTGTGTGTGTGTGTGTGTGTGTGTCCCACCCCAACTTCTATGTGCTAGTTTGAGGGCATGATTTGGAAGTCTGGAAGCCAGGAACAGGACTAAGAAGGGAATTAAGGTTGGTCTGGGTACCTTCACAAAATGGAGACTTCAGGAGAAACTTATCAATAGGAAAAGGGGGCAGGCCTTATAGAGGGATGTTCTCAGTTGAGAAGGCCACGAGGACAGTTAGATAGTCCAAGGTGAAGAGGAATCATGAGCTGAGGAAAATTCTAGGATCAAACGGTGTGTTTTGGAAGTCTGGGAGCCAGAAATAGGTACAGGAGGGGAACAAAGAATGGTCTGGTCCTTTCCAGAAAATGAAGGCTTCAGGAAGAACTCACCAATGGGAGAAGGGGTAGTCTTGGCAAGAAGTGGTGAAAACACCACTTGATGGAAAAGAAAGAACAGATGAAGGAGGTGTTGTAGTCATAACTCTTTTCACACACTCCTTGTTCCAGCCAAACTAAATTACTAGCCACCTGAGATTCTCCCAGAATCCTTTGCTTCCTCCAAGACCCAGTTCAGTTATCTTGGGTCTTGCCATCATTGTCTTTGGCATATGGACTCTAGGGACTAGTTCAATGCCCTCATAGGATGATTCATATTTATGTAGCCCTTTACGATTAACAAGGTGCTTTCCACACATTATCTCATTTGAACCTCACAACAATCCTCTGCATTACGTGCTATCATTATCTGTATTTAACAGATGGCATACAGATGAGAAAATTAAAGCTAGGAGAAATTCTCTTCCTAGCCATCTCCAGGCCATGCTGCCTGTGCTCTAGCTGAAGGTCCTACCTCTATGGCTCTGATTAGTGAGCTTTCACCTAATCTTGCAGGTCATAGGCCAACCCTACCATTTAACATGCCATTGTGACACAAATTCTTCTCTTTCCAACTCTCCTCTACATATCATCTTCTACTAGGATATAAGCTCTTTGAAAACAGACACGACTTTACTTGCTCTTTGTAGGTCCAGCTCTTAGCCTAGTACCTAGCACAGATATATGGCTTTTTTAAAATTCATTCATTCATTGAATGAGTTGCTAAGGTTCACATAATTAGTAGTGTTCGATGTGGGATTTGAACTTATGTATTCCTAACTCCTGACCTGAGTTCAAATCTGACCTCAGAAACTTACTAGCTGTGTAACCCTGGGAAAGTCACTTAACTCTGCCTCAGGTTCCTCATCTGTAAAATGAGCTAGAGAAGGAAATGACAAACCACTCCAATATCTTTGCCAAGAAAACCCCAAATGGAGTCACAAAGAGTTGGACACTACTGAAACGACTGACCAACACCAACAATTCCTAACTCCAAGTCCATTGTGCCATCCTCTATGCCAAATTCCTTCTGCATAGGACCATAGACTATGGGAGCTTAGTCATCATATAGTCATCATGTTATGATGAGGTAACTGAGGCCCAGAGGCCATGTTATTTGCCCAAGGTGACAGAGCTGGACTGAGTTTCCCAGATGTTACTTCAGGGAACACTAATCCCACTATGCCAGGTGAAGCCTCCTCTAATCAGGGAATCGCAGCTGTAAGAAGACAAAGGGATAAGTGAGTGATTTCTAGCAGGAGGACATTATGTACTGTGCAAGCCACCCTAGGACTAGTTTGATAAGGATGACCTGGATATTGAGACTTAAACTGGTAATAAAACAAGACATGCATGATCGATACTTTGCTGCTTCTCAGAAGCCAGATAAAAGGGAAGATTACAAGAGGCATGTGTATTTATATCACAGATCAGCACCACAAAGTAATGAGTATTTGTTAAAGTTTCATAGGTTGAATTTAACACATTATTAAATAAAATGAGTTTTCTGGCACAACCTATGCTTATAATTTCTTCTGAGGAGTGAAAAGGGAATGTACTGAATTGGAAAGACCATGAGCCTTAGTATTAGAAGACTTAAAAGTCAGGGGTTTTGTAGATTTGAGGACTGGCTCTGTCATTTATTAGCTATGTAGTGTTGTGTAAGTCACAGGACCTTTCTAGAACTGATCTGTAAAATAGGAGGTGGGGGAGTAGATTATGTGGTTTTTAAGGCCCTTCCAGACCTCAGATGTTGTGAAACTATTTTAAGAAAGGTTGCACAATTATTGAAAAGAGCACTGGGTATGGAGTCAGAGGATCTGGTTGTAAGCCCCAACTCTTAAGCTTATTATTCATTCAACAAACATATATTAATCATCTTCTAAGGGCCAGGCACTTTGCCAGGTTAGGTGCTGCCAGGACAAAACAAAATAGTTCCTGCCCTCGAGAAATTTATATTATACTGGAAGGAAACAACATGTATCCTAGCTAAGGGTATACAAAATATATACAAAGGAAATATGAAAGTATGAGAAGGCCCAGAAATGAGAGTTTTGTGACTCTGGCTAAATCCCTGAACCTCTCTGATCCTTGTTGTCCTCCTCTGAAAGATGAGGCTAATAATACTTTGTTGCCCCCTGTCTCATAGGCTTATAGTGAGAAGCAAATGTAATAGTGGATGCCCCAGTGCTTTGCAAATGCAAAGCCTTATACAGATATAAGATAGAGTTATTATTATTATTATGATGTTGTTGTTGTTGTTGTTGTTGTTGTTATCCTTGTGTTCTTAAGAAGCAAATAATATCCCTATTTTTTCAGATACCTGGGCTTTTCCTGAAGCTTGCTTTTCTACTTTTAAACTTTGGCTTCCATCCCTTTATTGGCACCGTTTAATCACTATATTCTTACATTATCAACCATTTCTTTGCTAAGTAGGCAGAACCTGAAGGTGACTGTTGTCTTATAGGAAGTCAATGGCTGAAATAAATGGAACTGCCCTTGACTGTGTGTACAATAGCAATGCGTGTCATTATATTCCTCAGAATACCCATTGCTATGTGTCACTGGGGAGGTGGAATAATCTTCATCACATCCTAAGTTCTTCCCCCTTTCTGAGCCATTTGCTGCCCAAGGCCCTACCAGAGAGCCTACCAAACTGATGATCGTTCTGGGATGTCTTAATCTCCTTGACTAGACTTTATTACTTTATTTCCAACATCATCAGGATCATAGAAAAGAATCTGCCCAAGGGTGATGTTACCTTTGAGGACACTTCTCATGCCAAAAGCCCTGGGTAAACTGGGCTGCCCTTTTTTTGTCATTCCAGAGAACACATCTGGTTAAAAAATGAAGAATAAGTTAAGAAGGTACTTTATGAGCCAAGTGAACTGAGAATTGTGATCATACCAATAAAATCTTTTCCTCACCTTGATGACTGGATATTGCTGGGCTCATAGAAGTCCTATGAAATGGCACCACAAAAGCCCATTTTTAGATTATTAGTACAGCAAACTTAAAACAAATCCTTTTATTGTTGCTCTTTGTTTCTTATTTCTGTATGTTATCTTCCTACCACCAACATGCTCTCCCTTCTAACAAAAAAAAAAAACCAGGTAAGCAAAACTAGCTGACATACTGATGACATCTAACAGAGTATACAGCCTTCTGCTCTTATAAACCCTCTCCCCCTAGCCTTCCCCCTCCCTTTCCTCTCTCAATATGCTTCAACATCTTTTCTCTAGGACCAAGAATGACCATTATAGTTACTTTGAGTCTGGCTTCCTTTTATCTTTATTTTTGTGTGTGTGCTTGTTTTGCTTATTATATAATTGTAGTCAGTTATTGTATATATTATTCTCCAGGTTCTGCCTACTTAGCAAAGAAATGGTTGATGATGTAAGAATATGGTGATTAAATGGTGCAAATAAAGGGATGGGAGCCAAAGTTTTAAAAGTAGAAAAGCAAGCTTCAGGAAAAGCCCAGGTTTTTCAAGGTCTACCAGCCTCCTTATTGTGTAATTTCAATATGAAACATAAAGAGACAATTGTGTATTCCAAACATTTCAGAAAAAAATAGTATATAGTGTTTAACTTTGTATCTAGTGTTTGTGCTCAAGCCATGAGAAGCTAAGCCACTCTGTAGAGCTACGCAACAGATTTATTTTCTCTCTCTAATCACCTCGTCCATGGAGACAGCACACAATATTCTTCTGAATCATACCGTGGGCTAATGTCACAGCACAGGCCAGGGGCCAAGTAAACCTCAGCTCTCAAAGGACCCCCAATGTCAAAGAAGGAAGAAATTAATTAAAACAGTACCAGATATAATACCACTATAGACCACAGCCTACCCTTTACATTAATAAGAGAAAACCCCCAGATAGTGAGCTCAGGATATCGCATATTACCATCTTCTTGTACTAATATCACCAAGGCCGGATAGATCCTGTAACTCAAGCCTCAGCTGATGTATGTAGTAACTCAGGAACACATAAAATCCCCTGTCTTTGTAAGATTCAGGCCAGCTTTATCAGGAACTTGCTCTCCCCTGCTGTCACCTGGCATGATCTGTTAGGTGATAGTGAAATAAAGCCCCTTTGGCAATGTTCTTGCTGTGTCTGTAGGCTGTGAAACTATGCTACGATGCAAGCTGAGCAATGGGGTCTATGAAGCAGGCAGCAAGTTAAATCAAGGCAGAGACCAGTTCTACAGAGCACTGTTAGAATCCCTGGGAAGTAGCTACCAGGAATTAAAGCCATATTCTTTCCTGGGAGTAGCAGTGAGCATAGAGCTCGGCACATGGAAGGTGTTCTGTGAGTCACTGGTGTTTTTATCTAAGCAACTTATATCAATGCCCAGGCCAAGCCACTTGGCATTCATTCAGTCCTCACATTCAGTTGACTGGATAAATTAAATTCAAAGCTATGCTTTCAACCAGATTGATATATTTTAAAAGCTAATTGAGCAGTGCCAGTGTTGATGATGTCCCCAAACTCGAATCTAAGACCCCTGCGTATCATAAATCATTATGCTTGTATCTATAACTCTCCATCATGTTTTCCAGAAACTTACTTCTCTGTAGACCAGTAATTCTCCCTGAACCGTGTTCTTCCCTTCCCCTATCTTTGGTGACTCACGAAAAATAAATTCATGGAGCCCTGTCTTTCATGGGTCAGCCTGCTTAGTCCCTTAAAACTGTCAGTAATCCATGTTTGTGCACAGTAATAGGAGTATGATTTGTGAGAGGATCTAAAGCTACCCTGGAGTTGAAAGCCAGTCTATAAATTTGTATTTACTCCTTCCGAAGTGATAAGCAATTTTATCATGGAATCAGATTTCCCTTCAGTCACATTGTCTCTGCTTCTCATCGGTATGCTTCTGTGATTCAATTCAACAGGTTTCAACATCTACTATGTACCAAGTCTTATGAGGGGCAGTAGGGACACAAAGAGAAAAATAAAACAGACTCTGCCCTCAGAGAACTTGCATTCTACCAGGGAAACAACAAATGGAGACAGAAAAACACAAATAAAAGGCAAATTCATATGATGTAAAAACGGAATACATTGATGAAAATAAAAGAAAATAAATTAAGTTCATAAAAGGTGGGGCCTAATTTAAAGAGGGAGAGAATTCCATTAACTCCAGTGGCCAGGAAAGGATTCATGGAGAAGTTAACATTAGTTGAACCCTGATGGAAGATAACAAAGGAAGAAGTATGAAAGAAAGAGATGAGGAAAGAGGGCATTCTAGGCTTGCAGTACAACTTACATGAATTAGAAGGGGGAATGTTAAATACACGGAACAGGTTAGGAGGCTACACTGGCTGGCATGTAGCATATATAAAGAGGAATAATGTGAAACAATGCAAAGATTGGTTGGATTCAGCTTTATTTTATTTTAGTCTTTAGACACAGCTTTAAATACATGCTGAAGAATTTGTATTTTTTCTAGATGCAATAGGGGATCACTAAAGCTTTTTTTGAGCACAAAAGGAATGTGGGAAGACCTATGTGAAAGATGGATGGAGTTATAGGATGAGATAATATTTGTGTAATTTGACTCTAGTATATGAGATAGATTTATGCCTGTTTTCATAGAGATTTTGCACTTAGAAGAGTAGTTACAAAATGGCTTGGCTTATGCCACCAGTTAGAGAGCACAATTCTCTAACAATGGTTTTAGGATTGAGCTCCCAGCTATGAGCTAGAAAAAGTTCTCTCTCCTGTGTGGCTCTCCCATTGCTCCCTCATGCCACAAACAAAGGGACAACCAGCAACATAAGGACATGGTTAATCACAAGTGTAAGGCTGGAGTAGGGAAGGGCCCACCCATTGTTCCTCTCTCCATAGGGGTGTTTTACTTTGAGGTCTTGCTTGTGGGCAAGCAAGAGCCCCAAATAAAATGCATACGGTCATATGCACCTTCCAGCTTGTCCGGTAAGCTGGAGGTCATCTTTTACAGACTTATGAAAGAGAACTGCAGATGTGGCCAGCCAGTGTTATCTGCTGCCTGGCTCTCATGCAGCTGCTGTAGGATAAGCACTCCTCCCTTCTTGTCTCCTTAAGAGTTCAAAGGCAGCAGCAGCCACTCACCCTGTCTGAAAGCTGATGTCCTATTCATCCTAAACTGGGAAAAGCTACAAATCCCAGAAGATTTTGTGGCCAGTCAGCCCTTTGCCAGGGATTGTTAACATTTGTAAAGTGCTTTGCAATGTTAAAGTGCTATATATAAATGCTAGCTATTGTTATAGGTTATTATTATAAGGCAGAGATTGGAGTCAAGGAGAAAAATTAAGAAGCTATAACAATAGCCTAGGTGAAAGGTGATATGGGACTGACCTTACTTGGTGTTGGTGTAGACAGAAGAAGAATGGATATAAAAGATGTTTTGGAGATAGAATTGTCAAGGGAAGAATCAAAGATGACTCCGAGGTTATGAACCTGAATTACTGGAAAAATGGTGGTATCCTCCACACAAAGAGGGAAATTGGAGTAGATGTAGGTTTTAGAGGAGAATATGACTTCCATTTCAGACATGTTGAGTTTAGATGCATCAGCAACTGGAAATGGCAATCTGAAAAGCAGAGCCAGGAGAAAATGGTATCTTAGAAGCCAATGGTATAGAGATTATCATAGAGAAGGGAGTGGTCAACAGTTTTGTAGGCTGAGAAGGATCAAGGCACGTTGGATTTTCTTCCTTCCTTTCTTTCTTTCTTTCTTTCTTTCTTTCTTTCTTTCTTTCTTTCTTTCTTTCTTTCTTTCTTTCTTTCTTTCTTTCTTTCTTTCTTCTTTCTCTTTCTTCCTTCCTTCCTTCCTTCCTTCCTTCCTTCCTTCCTTCCTTCCTTCCTTCCTTCCTTCCTTCCTTTCTTTCTTTCTTTCTTCTTTCTTTCTTTCTTTCTTTTCTTTCTTTCTTTCTTTCTTCTTTCTTTTTTTTCTTTCTTCTTCTTTCTTCCTTCCTTCCTTCCTTCCTTCCTTCCTTCCTTCCCTTCCTTCTTCCTTCCTTCCTTCCTTCCTTCTTTCTTTCTTTCTTTCTTTCTTTCTTTCTTTCTTTCTTTCTTTCTTTCCTCCCTCCCTCCCTCCCTCTTTCTTTCTTTCTTTCTTTCTTTCCTTCCTCCCTCCCTCCCTCTTTTCTTTTTCTTTCTTTCTTCTTTCTTTCTTCTTTCTTTCTTTCTTTCTTTCTTTCTTTCTTTCTTTCTTTCTTTCTTTCTTTCTTTCTTTCTTTCTTTCTTTCTTTCTTTCTTTCTCCTGAAATATTCTAATAAAAATTCAGTGAGATATAAGAAGTAGTAGAAGGGGCATTAGTCAAGGTTCCTGTTGATAGGTTATTGAACTCAACCTATATTATGACAACTGCTTTGACTTTTTTTTTTTTTAACTCTGAACAGTTTAAAGTCAATTGAATGTTAGTATAGCAAACATAATTATAACCAAATTTGTTCAACATTTGAAGCCCTCACCCTCTCATAGGCTTAGCCCCCTAAGGTTTATAAAATATTTTCCTCATAATAATAATGAGATAAAACATTTTAAAAGTAAGGGAATTCATTTTCAGAGCAGTTGAGTAGCTTGTTGTAACAATACCTCTGGACTGCCTCTCCCAACTCACTTCCACTCCCACTGGCAGGTTAGGCCCCCAAAGGGCAGTTGACCACCCCTCAGGGTTCTAGGAATAACATTTAAGGATTGGGAATTTTATTACTGTTACTCATGAGGTCCTGTCTAGTGTAGTTCCCATCCCTGCTGTGTTTAAGACTCTCAGACTTTGTTACCATAACTCAGCTGCCTTCTCACTCTGGAATATGCCTCTTCCATGCTGGTCCCTTTTCCGGAATTTGCTACTATGCTCCTGCTCAGATACCTTCTCTTCTCTCCTACCTTTCCTTCTCTCTCACTGACCCCCCCCCCCCCAGCCATTAGCTATTTCTAGGGATATTGCTACCAGCATTGATGGGAAGCCAGAAGAAATTCATAGGTGTTCACATTGGTTAGGAGTGAGGGTAGAAGAGACATAACTCAGTTTTCTCACCTCAAGGGCACATCTAGACTATTTTGTTGCAGGAAACTCCTGGGAATGATTTTCTGTATTATATGCATAGACCCAGAGGTGTGTCTGATTCTTTCAAATATTCCCAGTAAATTTCCTGTGCGGCACCTTCTATTTTATTCAGTGAATATTGTACTTTACTCCTTCCAAATTAATAAAGGTCTTATTCTTATCTAGTTTATATCTTTCATTAATTGAATGATCTTAACTATTCATAAACAGAGAAACTATTACAAAAAACCCTAATCTGCTAATGTCGTTGTTTTGGAAGCAATTATTATCAACCACTCGTCATACAATGTAGGTAGGAGCATATTCTGGAGGCACACATTAAGCCATAGAAAAATTCAGCTAAGGCCACATCACAAGGTCATAGTAGGGTTAGGATAAATAACTACTCTCCATTTATTGTTTCTTGGTAAGATAAGAAATGAGTCTTTGATTTGTAAATTAGCATTTCCTAAAAAACTTAGTTCTTAGAAAATGAAAAACTATTATCATTTTAAATATCACTTGGCATTATATAATATTTTATTTAGTATCTTATAGTGTACTTGCTATTATTGACAGACAGTGCATAGTAGTTAGTCAGCCTATATGCTAAGAAGACCTTGTTTCAAGCCCTGCCTTTAGCATACTGGCTGCATGACTTTGGGGTAAATTACTGAACCTCTCAGTGCCCTAGGCAACTACCTGAAACTATGAATTGCAGATAAGGTCCCAATCTGTATTCCTCCAGCATATCTGTGATGCAAATGACAGTTCATCTCTACCTTCATCAGGTGTATTTATTGCCATGCCATTCTGTAAATTTACTACAAGGAATCTATGAACTGGGAGCTTTCTGTGAATTACTTTCATATCAAAAGATAGCGATGGAGTATGTAGTTTGTTCACTGATTTTCCCTCCCTCTCACTACATGGCCAGGTAATCTTTTTTTCTGGTCACACATTTGATGATATCCTTTATATTGCTTCTCATCTCCAGTTTCTTGATTACTACTTAGCTCATGCCTAACACACACCTCCCTATTGCCCTTTTGGTGATTCTTGGATTCAGTTCCTTGGAGATGGTAATTTTTCATGCTTCATAGTCATAAAATGTCAGAGAAATATTGGTATTCAAAAGATGGGCTTTTGTTTCAGTAAGATGCATAAGGTACTCAAAAGAATTTTGCAGATTCTGTTCGATTCTGGGCCCAAGTTATTGTCCATCTTAAATGTCCAAGATCTAGCTATCTTTCTTACTATCCCTCTCTTATTCCATTTCTATCTATCAATCTATTTATCTATCTATCTATCCATCTAGTGATCGATTTAGGTACAGATGTATCTTTAGAGGGATTATAGATCTCATTTGGGAAACTCTGCACTCATCCTAGATTTGATTGAATCAGTATGATGCCATCTTCAAACAGGAACATCTAGAGAATCTCACCATCTATAAGGTATTCTTCTATATAGACTTTTCACTGATTTTCCTCCCTAACAAAAGTCAACAGTTTTAGAGATCACATGCCCCCAAGTTTTATGTTTTTCCTGTTGTATAAAGACATGTCTGTGAAGGCATATCTATTCCCTTCTAATATCCTCAAGGATGTTCATAGTAGCTATATAGATTATTCTAAAAATTTTAAATAAATGGTAATAATGTACCATCTGAGTAAGCAGTTATTTTATTATTCTACTTTTTTATTGGTAATAGTAGAGTACGAGCTTTTTTTTTTGCCTCTCACACCTTTAGTATCCTCTTCTCTCAATCCCTTGAGAATTGATACAACATTCTCAAAATTGTGTTTCTTCAAGCATGAATCTTTTTTGTGTATACTTGGTCTAGTGTAGTTACTTTCCCCATTTTTGTCCTTTTTGATTCCATTTCTACCTGCATAAGCAATCTGGGATTATGATGGTAGTCTAAATGCAGTGGCTCCACTGTCCTTGATGATAAAAAGAGTTGCAAAAGTTGATCTTTGCAGAGCTTTTTCATCTTTGATTTGTATGTCTTTCTCCTTCTAGTTCCGTCTGGTGTTGACTTGGCTTAGATGAGTCTCTATCATGCTTTCTTTCAGATAATTTTTCTTGGCACTGCCTCTCTGTTTTATGAAGTGACACTGCTAGTAGTGTCCCATCATTATCCTCCATAAGATTTTACAAATGGGTTTTTATTTTAAACTAGTATTGTCTTTGGCTGCCATTTCTGTTCCCTTGGCAGGTAGGTTTTGAGTTTGTTTGCTTTTTTTTTTTTAAACTACAGTGGCTTTACGTTTATGTGGCTTCCTCATTATGGCAATTGATTTAGGTGGTACAGTGGATGAAGAAGTCCTGCCTCAGATACTTACTAGCTGAGTGACCATGGACAATTCATTCTTCTTCTGTTAGTTTCAATTTCTTCATCTGTAAAATGGGAATAATAATAGCACCCATCTCCCAGGGTTGTGTGGATCAAACAAGATAATATTTATAAAGCACTTTGCTGTGACTAGCAGATAGTAGGCTATATCTATGTCTATATTTATCTATATCCATATCCATATCCATATCTATATCTATGTCTATCTATATCCATATCCATATCTATATCTATCTATATCCGTATCCATATCCATATCCATATCCATATCCATCCATATCTATATCCATATCTATATCTATATCTATATCTATATCTATATCTATATCTATATCTATATCTATATCTATATCTATATCTATATCTATATCTATATCTATATCTATATCTATATCTATATCTATATCTATCTATATCTATATCTATACTTTTATGTATTATATGTGATATATATGCATATATATGCATATATATACACATAAACTATTATTATTGACCTCCCTGAACTAGTATTATCATTGTCAATGTCTTCTTTATAAATTTCTTCTTCCAGCATCAATAACTTGTTTAAATGGGCCAGATTGTCTTCTTCAATGTTTCTTGTTGGTGAAATGTTATAGCTTGCTTATATACCCATCATTAATCTCTAGATGATATTCATTTTCAGTCCTTTGGAGGCTATGGCATTCCATTTCTTGCTGTCATAAAGCAGTACTGATAAAATGTTAGTATTAAAAAAATAGACTTTTGAATTCTTGGGAAGCTTGGGGTCAATTAAATGGAGAAAAGGTCAACATCCAGAGTGCTCTAATCATATCCTCATAATGGTTAGAGACAGTAAAGAAGGCCTACAGCATTCTGGGTGGATCCCCTGTGGGAAGTTTGACCTTTTGGAAGAACATTGATAAAAGTTGCATATGATAGACAGGAATGAATGGCTTTTGGTCTGTATCATTGGAGGAAGGTCTGGAAGTAATTAGATCATTACTCCATTTGAATATTTAAGTATCTTTTTTCATTTTTATTCCTTCTAGCTTTATATTAATTTTGGTCATCAATGATCAGGAATGGCTTACATATCAATAACGAATCATTTTCTATCTGTTAAAATATAGTCAATTTCACTTTTGTGATTTATGTAGGATTCAACATGTTCATTGCTTCCCAATTCCTTTCTAGAAACAAATATTCACTATGTATAAGCACGTCTTTTGGGGAGGAGTTAAGCATGAAAATTTTGGCCTCTTTCATTCCTTTTACTGAACTATATTTTCCAACTTCTTTTTGCTATTTTTATCTATTCTACTGTTGTATTGTTGTCTCTGAGTATCAAAGTATATTTTGATTTAATTGGGGAGATTTTATTATGTAATTTATATAATTTCTCTAACTCTTTACTTTCTGTAACTGATGCTGGTGCATAAGCTGTGATTAGTTTCATGGTAGTCTTTTATATTTATCCTGAGTGCTACAATACAAGATGACTATGAAATAATTTTAATTATTGCCTTTGGAACTCTGCAAACTCTTTTCTTTGGGTCTCCAAGAGGAACCTGTGAGTTATCCTTTCATGTAACTGCAACTTCCTTCTGTCTTACCATTTTGTATTGGATAAGAATATCAAGAGTGAATATGGTTCAGTTCTTCCAAGAGTTTATGCATTCCTTGACCACTGGAGAGATACTCATTATTTTGTGCAAATGATTATGGTGTCCTACCCTCCTAGCTCAACAACAAGCAAAGAAAAAAAAATATGTTGGGTGATTTGGATATCAGATTGCCTGCCTGTGAGCTAGTCATGCAGGAAAACACAATGATTATGTCAGAATCGGGATGTTTGATTTTAATGGCCAGAAATAAAATTAAAAGGTATTGGTTAAACTAGGTAATCAGCTGTACTTAAAAAAATAATGGTTTCCTTTGTACTTGACTCATGTTCATTTCACCATCAGTTGTTTGTAATCTTTGTGCTGGTTGTGTCTGAAGAGATTAATGAAAGTCTTAGACATGTTTTGTCTCTGAACAAATGAAGGATCTTTCTGTGATTTATCAGTTAAAAATTGCCATTTTAGGGCCTTTTTGGTTATTTCCGTGGGTCACTCTTATTTCTCTATAGATTAAATGATTCATTGCTCACACAGAATCACCTTCTCTGGTCATCAGTCTGCTCCCCCCACAGCTATTATTATTGCCCACCATTTCACAATTCCAACCGATTCCATGAAGCTTTGTATCAGTGATTCCTTATAGCCTTTCTTCTGTGTTGTCTTCTCACTGTCTCTTTATTTCAGCTTATCATACAGTAGCTTCACTCCTCATAGACCATATCCAGTTGGGTGGCATCATCTCTTTCATATAGGTACAAGGGCTTGCATTACACAGTCTTGGTCTCCCTGCTTTTTAATCTCTCCCCACTCCAATCCATCCATCCTTCACTCAGCTGCCTGACTGATTGTTCTAAATCACCATTTAACATTAAGGATGGAAGTAATTTTTCCCATAGCTCCATAAGATAGAAGAATAAACCAAAAAAAAAGTTTCACAGAAGCAGTGCAAGCTCTTTGGTATATACATGAGCCTTCATTTAATTAATAGAGGTATAAGATTAATAGGGGCTGCTAGGTGGCACAGTGGATAGAGTGTCAGGCTTGGAGTCAGGAAGACCTGAGTTTAAATCCAGTCTCAGACACTTACAAGCTGAGTGACCCTGGCAAGTCACTTAACTCTCCCTCAGTTTTTTCATCTGTAAGATGAGCTGGAGAAGAAAATAGCAAACCACTCCCGTGTCTTTGCCAGGAAAACATCAACTGAGGCCACAAAGAGTCAGACACAAGTGAACAATTACAACAGCAACAAATAAGATTAACACCCAACAGCATATAGGAGTCGGTGAACTTCTGAAGAAAGAGCCAGCAGGTTTGAACTTTCTGCCTTCCTAAACCCATATTATGTCAAATACTATGAACAAACTGAAGATTGCATTCCAGATAATACGCACATGATATCACTGCCAGTGGGCAGGTTTCCACCATTAGAACTGCATAACCTGCTGAGCTGAATTTCATTTGGGTCTGTATGCCAGTGAAAATTTGAAAAACTTAAAAATAAAGAGTTGTTGTAGCAAGTGATCAATCACTCAAAGAAATGAAAACACCGGGGATCACAGGATCACGAGGTCTTATATTTAGAACTGAAAAGTCGTCAAGTCATCCTCCCTTATTTGACAGATGAAGAAACTGAGGCTGAGAAACATTAATTGATGGCCAGCAGAACTAATAAATGTCTAAGGTAAGGATTCCAGATCAGGTTTTCATGACTCCAAGTCCAGTGCTTTATGTATCTCAAGTCTCCTTAAAACTTTAAAGACACAAAGAAAACATTTGTCAAAGATCTTATCAACTCTGTGGTTAGGAAGTCACTCATTTGACCTGGAAAACAGATAAATCATAGAAAATGGAAAAAGGGTGAAGCTGGCTGATAACCACCAGAATGCTTTAAAAACTTATTTGAGGGCCATAGGTCTTGGAATACTATATTCTGTAGAGCGAAAGAGCTGGGGTTATGACCAAGGGTAATTTACTCAGCAAAGTTAAGTATAATCCTGAATGAAAAAAAAAGGATATTTAATGAACTCAAGGACTTTCAGGTTTTTGTGACAAAAGCCCCAGAACTTAAGGGAAAACTTGACATATAATATCCAGGAGAAATATAAGGTAAACATTAAAGATGAATCATAAGGGACTCAATAAGGTCAAATTGTTTATTTTGTATATGTGAAGATATTAACAACATTCATGATTGTCATCATTATTTGGGTAGTTTGAAAGAAAGGAATGGGCTGAGCTGAGTAAGATGGGGTGATTCTAAAAACATAAAATTGTGGAGAGAGATAAAAAGGAGTAATTATCTTATACAAATGGGGCATAAAAGGAGAAATTGATACAGAGGAAGCTAATGGGGGGGAGGGCAGGTAGTGCTGGGATCTTATTCTCACTGGGAATGAGTTAAAGAGGGTACAAGATATATATGTAGAAGGGTATAAAAGTCTTCAAAATTCAGAAAGAAATAAGAGGGAAAGGGGAAAAAGTAGGGGGACAGTAGAAGTAGAACAGGTAAAAGTAAAGCAGAGGAGTGGTAAGGGAAAGATAGTGAGGAAAAATAGGAAGGAGGAAAATACAGAACAAGCAATTGTAGCTTAGAATGTAAATGGGATGAATTTGCCCATAAAATAGAAATGGATAGCGGATTAAAAATTTGAATTCAACAGTATGTTGTTTTCAGGAAACATTATAAAAATGAGATACACACAAAGACAAAGTAAAGGGCAGGAGTAGAATCTAGTATGTAAAATAAAAGCAAGGATAGTAATCATAATCTCAAAGTTAAAATTAAAATAGGCTTAATCAAAACTGAAAAAATAAACTATACTATGTGTCAGCAATATTATTCAATATCGTTTTAGACATAGTAGTCTTATGTGTACATATGTATATGTTATAGATATCTATATATATATGTATGTGTGTATATGTATATGTATGTGTAGTGTGTGTGTGTGTGTGTGTGTGTGTGTGTGTGTGTGTGTGTGTGTGTGTGTGTATGTATCCGCACTTAATTTTGGTGGGGTTAGGGAGGGGAAAAATAAAGTAAAAAGTGCACAGCAGAGAACAAAAGAAAACTAACAAGGAAGCAAAGAAAAGCTGGGCAACTTTGAAAACAAAGCTGTATTTATTATTTAGGTTTTCCTGAAATGGAAATTTATTGTTTTATATTGAATCCTCTCTTATGGTCTGCTATGTACATGACAATGTTTCTTTTTTTTTCTTTTCTCATTTTATATTTGTTTAAAATTTAAAAAAATACAAAAATAATAAAAAACCAAGAACCAGCCAAGCAAACAAAACCATATTTGATTGGGTTTGTTTTCATATATGTACCTTTCCTCCAACCCTCTTCTCTTCTTAACTTCCCTATTACTGCAGAGGACACCATCATCCTCTCAGTTACCCAGGCTCACAACCTTGCTATCATCTTTGATTCGTTAATGCTCACTCCCTCCACACATACAATCTATTGCCAATCTTGTTTTTACCTTCACAATAGTTCCCATGAATGTTCCCTTCTCTCCATTCGCACAGCTGCCAATGCTGGTGTAGGCCCTCATCACTTCTCATGGATTACTATAAGATACTTCTTGTTGATCTCCTTGCTTCCAGGCTCTCCTCACCCCCATTCCATCCATCCTTCACTCAGCTGCCTGATTGATTTTCCTAAAGCAAAGGTCTGACCACATCATCCCCCTACTGAAAAACACCAGTGGCTTCTATATTATCTCTAGGATCAAATGTAAAATACTCTGGCATTTAAAGCCCTTCCTTCACAACCTGGTTCATTCCTACCCTTCTAGTATTTTACACTTTTCTTCCTTCCATATACTCTACAATCCAGCTACATTGTTCTTTTTGCATTTCCATGCAAAATATACTCTTATCTCCTGACTCCTTGCTTTTTCAACTGACTGTTCCTCATTCCTCTAAAGCTCTCCCTCCTCAGCTGGCCCTCCTTGTTCCCCTGGCTTCCTTTGAGACTCAACTCAAATCCCATCTCCTTTCAGGAGGTCTTTCCTGAACTACCCCACTGCTAGAGCTTTCCCTTTGAGATGATCACCCATTTACATTGTCCACATTTTGTGCATATATAATCTTTGCATGTTGTCTTCCCCATTAGAATCTGAGCTCCTTGGCAATAGGGACCATGTTTTGCTTTTTCTTTATATTCCTAGTGTTTTCCACAGGGGTCAGAACATACTAAGTGCTTCTTGCAAATGTATAAAATGCATATATAAGATATATATGCATGCTTATGTATAAATATTACAAACATATTAAATCTTATATATATATAACATTTAATATATTTTATAAGAAATATTTATGTATAAAATTATAGCTCCAGATGTGTGCATATTTATTATAAATATATTAAATGTGTTTTTATCTGCCTAGCTATCTATTTACAAAGGTTTTGTAGTGGTTCAGCACTGAATAGGGTGTTGAGGAAGAATTTTTACTGACCCAATAGCTACCACAATACATGGCACAGGGGAGGTACTTCAATACTTACTAACTGATTAATGGATCAGCTCCCCCACATTGCTTGTTTGATATAAACAAGATGATAAAGCCACTTGCCATAGTCATACAGCAGCAGCTGAACAGCAGAGTCTAGTTCTACTTACTTTAGCTCTAAGCATCAAATGACCCCGGAGTGTTGGTTTAGACATTTGTGTGTATTAAGTGTACCCGAAAGACAAAAGTCCCTCAATGTATGCCTCTTAGTCCTATGTTTCATTTCACTTTTGGCTGCTTATGTATGTAGAAATTTCACAGCTTCCAGTTTATTCCTCTTCTTCGTCCTCCTTGATCTCCTTCTCCTCTTCCTTTTCTTTTTTCTCCTTTTCTCCTTTTCCTCCTCTGTCTCCTGCTCTTCCTCCTTAGCACTGGACCCCCTGCTTAGGCCCCGTTGTTCATCATTATCAGTCCTCCCTGTCTTCCATATTTTATAATTCTGCTCCTTTCCATTCCATGAAGATGTTCTCAGTGCCTTAAAGTCATGAGGTCCCTCTTCTCCTTGAGATGTAGAACTGGTAGCCTCCAAGGTCTTCAATTCTGGTTATTATGCAGCAATTGTGCCAAACGATAAGATTTTTTTTTTTACTGGTTTTTATCTTTGGGTGTTTACTCAGATTTCCAATAAAGTAAGCCATTCTCAGGTGCAATGCTCTTAGGTTGCTGCCAACAGGTAACATGAGACATGAGACAGATTCTATCCTTGAGACACTCAGTGGAACAAATACCCCGCAGTTAGGCCGATAGTAATCAATGAAGCATCAGTTTCAATGTGACACAGCTGTTTCAGAATTCACCTTGGGTTTAATTTTCCTGAAGCTTTATCTCATTGACCAAAGTGCTTGGGTAATGAATTAAAACATCTAAGAAGGGGGGACAGAATAAACTTCAAGTTCTTATATGATAGATTTTGCTTTTCTTCTGCATATTAGGCATTCCTGACTGTTGGTAGACAAATTCAGGGTTTCAGAACAGTGATAAACTCAATATATTTTTCCTGATGCTTTGGCAAAAGGTGTTCATTAAAAACATTCACTATTAAAAAAAAGACATTCAATGAACTCTTGTTGCCTAAATTGAGGTGTGGATGATTTTGTTATGAAAGTCAAAGCATATCTAACTGAAGCTAAGGATGCTCTATTCCATCACATTAGGTCTTACATAAGCAGGGATCATTACAGGTAAGCCAAAGGAAGGAAATGGCCTTTCCAAATCTTAATGGCACTTACATCAAAATGACTTGAAATTCCTCAAGCTGCAATTATTTTCTGTTTGACAATTTGAGATGATGGGCAGAGGGAATGTTAATTTGAGGGATTCTGTGAAACATTTCCATTTACCTTGAAACATGAAGTGTCTCTCAAGTCACAGTTCTGAGTTTTGATATATGTGGCACAGACAAAAAAACTTAGCAAGATAGAAAAAAATTAAATCCCTTTTTTTATGGCTCATGTCTGGGATCTTAAATTTTTGGCACATTACTGACTCCTAATCACCCATAGGGCAGGCTTTTAAAACCTGACTTATTTATCCCCAATGACTGGCCAAGATTGCTCATGGAAATTTTTCTTCAGGTTACATTACTAGTGCTCTTGAACAGAAGCATAAAAAGAAGAGAAGACAAGGGAAAAAACGGAAAAGAAGATAGGTTTCTGATAATTGATTGTTGACTTTTTACGATAGGCTTCTTCCTAATTTAGTTACTAAAGGCTCCGGAATGGTTATTATTCTACTCCTATTGCTTTCACTAACTTAATCTAAAGGAATGAACAGTGGTGGAAGTTGCAGGCATTATGGCAGAGTCAATGGAGCAGATGCTTTTGGCAAAAAGGACATGCTTCTCGTGTCATATCCTCAGGCAGCTGCCCTGTCAACAGATACCTAACTTGCAGCTGCTTGCGTCTTTCTCTTAATCCCCTCCCCTTTAGTGCTTTACCCAGTGTAAATGACCCTCCAAATCATGTCCTGCCTAGAAAATATAACCAAGGGGGGGAAAATTATTCTTCAATTTTACTTGACGTCACAAGATTCTAGTTAGAGTTGGGCCCCAGGTTGGATAACGCATGGTCTTATACTGATTATGTCTTGATAAATGAGAAAGAAAACCAGACTAATTAATTTATTCATTACTAAATGGCTGAAAACTGTTTTCTCCCACTCACTTACTTAGAAATGGAATTTGAGAAGGAAGGAAGAAAAATATCTAGATATTTTCAACATGAGCTGAAAGGCAACTGCCCATCTGTGTAATGGTAACGAGAACAGAGGACAACAATAAATTAAAAATCAAAGGCAGTTCTTTAATTTAAAAAGAGCTTGAATAATAAAAATAAGACTTTATTTTAAATTTATTCTTGTGGAACCATTGGAAGAGTACTAAATCAACAGGCAGGGCAAGGTAAAAAATCTTTCTTGCGACTTATTTTAGTCCTGAAATATCTTTAGGTAGGCCAACTCCAATGCCTCCTTGTGGTAGTGAGATGACTGTGGATTCTCAAAGGTTGTGCCAGTGGAGGGCAAGCTCGGATAGCAGGCTTGGAAGGGCTTCAAGTATGGGCTGGCAATGGTCGTAGACCTGTCATCTGAGTACCAGTCTAGCTAAGTTCAGAGAGTCTCATCACCAGCTTGGCTACAGGGTGTGATGAATTTTTTCAGCCACAGCTACTCTCTGAAGATCATCTACTAAGTCGTAGATGGGTTGTGACTTGTGCTGGTTTCACATCAGTGAAATCATAAATGTTTGAAATACTGAGCTATTTATTGGATAATTAATTTAACTGTTATTAAAAACAACAACAACAACAAATCATTTGAATGCCATCAGTGGGACAAAAAATTAGATGCCATTTATACTCAATAAAAAAAAAGTCTTGCAAATGTTAGAAGCAGAATAAACATTTTCTTCTGATGAATATATTTGAGACATCTTAGGTGGTACAGTATATACAGTGTAGAACTTGGACTCAGGAAGATCTGAGTTCAAATATTCAATTACTTACTAGCCTTGAGGTCACTTAACCTCTCTGCCTCATTTTCCTTCTCTGAAAATGAGGGTAACAATAGCAGCTACCTCACAGGGTTGTTGTGAGAACCAAATGAAATAGTATATGTAAGAGGCTTGGTAAAGCTTAAAACTAGTTATTATTATATAGTGTATTATAAAGAACATGTTTTAAATACAGGAAGCCTACATGTTATCAGGATGAAGCATCAAGCAGTTTCAGCTTTGTCCACTCTGACATGATGCCTTCTTTTTTTATCTTTCAAATATGTGTTTCTGACAGAAGGGTTTGCCTACTTTTATATGAATTCCTCCACTAAAGTCCTATACCATTACCTCAGTGTCCTAGGGAGGCAACTTGGATTCTATGCCACATGGCAGAATAAGCTGGAAAGTCTGAGTATCAGTCTGGTGAAGATGTATGTTGGTTGTTCAAGGACTGGCCAATAAAATTCACCATTTATCAGAAATTGTCTGTCCATTAGGGCATAATTTTTTTTTTGGTCACAAAAATAAAGTAGGGATTGTCATATGTGTGGATTGAAAGAACACCTACATTGATATTGATGATGGTGGTGATAATAAACAAATGTAACATTATATTATAATATAATCAATAATAATAATATATAGCCCTTTAAACGGGCAGCTAGGTGGTGCAGTGGGTAGAGTGCTGGGCCTAGAGTCAGGAAGACTCGTCTTCAAGAGTTCAAATCCAGCCTCAGACACTTACTAACTGTGTGACCCTGGGCAAATCACATAATCCTATTTGCATCAGTTCCCTCATCTGTAAAATGAGCTAGAGAAGGAAATAGTAAACCACTCCAGTATCTTTGCTAAGAAAATCCCAAATGAGGTCATGAAGAGTTGAACACGATTGAAAAATGACTGAATAACAACAAAAGCCCTTTAGAAGTGTGCAACATGGGGCAGCTAGGTGATACAGTGAATAGAGCTCTGGCCTTGGAGCCAGGAGGACCTGAGGTCAAATCCAGCCTCAGACACTTAATACTTACTAGCTGGGTGACCCTGGGCAAGTCACTTAACTCCGATTGCCTAAGCAAAAAAAAAAAAGCGTGTAACATGCTATATATATATGTTACAACACATGGCATGGGGTTGGGTGACAACAAACCCCCCTGGGATTTGTAGTTCTTTCCAGTTTGGGAAGAGAGGAAACTAAATGGAAATTGACCTTTGGGTGGGGCAAGGTTTTTTCACTGAGGGAATTTTAGGACTCCAATGAGAGTGAGGAGAGAATGGCGAAGTGGTGATTGTCCTCTAGCAGCACCAAGACCAGAGCAGCAGCCAGTGTCCGACATGTCTTCAGCTCCCTTCTAAGGCCGTGAGAGATGACTTCTTAATAGACAAGCTGGGAGGTACATGTGGTGGTGTGTATTTTATTGGGGTGCTTGCTCCACTAGCAGGAGTACCTCAGAGAAATAAGCCAGCTGAGAGGAGCAGGTGGTCCCTACCTTGCTCCAGCCTTACTTCTATTTGTAATTTTTTCTTAAGATTCTCTGTTAAAGTACACACTTAGGGGCAGCTAGGCAGTGCAGTAGATAGAGCACCTGCCCTGAAGCCAGGAAGACCTGAGTTCAAATCCGGCCTTGGACCAAACACTTGACACTTACTAGCTGTGTGACCCTGGGCAAGTCACTTAACCCCAATTGCCTAAAAAAAAATAAAGTACATACTTACTGGATTTAATATTATTTCTCTTCAAGACTTATGGGAGACCCTTTTCTTATATTGCCAGGTGTTTTTTTGCTGCACGAGGGCTCATTGGGAGCCACATGGGAGAGAGGATTCTTGCCTAAAGAAGGGCTGGGGGGTATCCCAGTACGTCCTTAGATTTGTAACCTCTACCTGAGGGCACAAACACAAGCCATTCCACAACCCTTCTAAGGGCAGAATTATTATTAATGAGGATCTTATTTTGTAAATCTGCCTCATAGGCATGTGCCTAACTACACAAACGTTATCTAATTTAAGTCTCCTAACAGCCCTGTGAAGTGGGAGCTATAGATACTATTTTTCTTTTTTTTTTTTTAAATTTTATTAATTTATTTTGATTTATCAACAATCACTTCCGTATGCTTTTGAGTTCAAAATTTTTCTCCCCCTTCCTCCCCACCACCCTCCCCAAGACAGCACACAATCTGATATAGGCTATACATTTACATTCCTATTAAACATGTTTTCACATTAGTGGTGTGGTAAGTAAAAATTAAAACCAATAGGAGGAACCATCAGAAAGAGGAAACAAAACTCAACAGAAAAGAAAAAAAATAGCAATTCAACTTTCATAGTTCTTTCTTTGGATGAGGATAGCATTTTCCATCAGGAGGCCTTTGGAGATGTCTTAGATCCTTGTATTGCTGGGACAGGTTAGATTTATCAATATTAGTCATCACACAACGTGGCTGTTATTGTGTACAATGTTCTCTTGGTTCTGCTCACTTCACTCAGAATCAGATCATACAAGTCTTTCCATGTTTTTCTGAAGTCAGCCTGTTCATCATTTCTTATAGCACAATAGTATTCCATTACATTCATATACGACAACTTGCTCAGCCATTCCCCAATTGATAGGCATCCTCTTAATTTCCAATTCTTTGCCACCACAAAAAGAGCTGCTATAAATATTTTTGTGCCTGTGAGTCCTTTTCCCATTTGTATGATCTCTTTGGGATATAGTCCCAGAAGTGCTATTGCTGGGTCAAAGATATGCACATTTTTATAGCCCTTTGGGCATAGTGCCAAATTGTTCTCCAAAATAGTTGAATCATTTCACAACTCCACCAACAATGCATTAGTGTTCCAATTTTCCCACATGTTCTCCAACATTTATCATTTTCCTGTTTTGTCATGCTGGCCAATCTGATAGATGTGATGTTGTTTTGATTTGCATTTCTCTAATCAATAATGATTTAGAGCATTTTTTCATATGACCATAGATGGCTTTAATTTCTTCATCTGAGAACTATCTGTTCATATCCTTTGACCATTTATCAATTGGGGAATGGCTTGTATTCTTATAAATTTGCCTCAATTCTCTCTATATTTTAGAAATGAGGCCTTTACCAGAGAGACTGGTTGTAAAAATTCTTTCCCAATTTTCTACTTTCCTTCTAATTTTAGTTGCATTGGTCTTGTTTATTTGTATCAAAACCTTTCAATTTGATGTAATCAAAATTATCCAGTTTGCTTTTTGTAATGTTCTCTATCTCTTGCTTGGTCATGAATTCTTCTGTTCTCTATAGGTCTGATAGGTAAACTATTCCTTGCTCTCCCACTTTGCTTATAGTATCAGCCTTTATATCTAAATCATGAGCCCATTTTGACTTTATTCTGGTATATGACATGAGATTTTGGTCTATGCCTAGTTTCTGCCATACTCTTTTCAAGTTTTCCCGGCAGTTTTTTTCAAAGAGTGGATTCTTATCCCAGAAGATGGGGTCTTTGGGTTTATCAAATAATAGAATACTATAGTCATTGACTACTGTCTTGCATATTTAACCTATTCCACTGATCCACCACTCTATTTCTTAGCCAGTACCAAGCAGTTTTGATGATTGCTGCTTTATAATTCAATTTAAGATCTGGAATGGCTAGGCCACCTTCCCCTGCATTTCTTTTCATTAGTTCCCTTGATATTCTGGACCTTTTGTTCTTCCAAATGAATCTTATTATTTTTTCTAACTCTATAAAATAATTTCTTGGTAGTTTGATTGGTATGACATTGAATAAGTAAATTAGCTTAGGTAGAATTATATTAGCTCGGCCAACCCATGAGTAACTGATGTTTTTCTGATTATTTAGATCTGATGTTATTTGTGTGAAAAGTGTTTTGTAATTGTGTTCATAGAGTTCCTGGGTTTGTAGATACTATTTTTCAATTTAATAATAATAGCATTTATAGAGCACCTAAGGTTTACAAAATTATATATATGTATATATATATGCATCTCTATGTGTATGCAAAATCTCATTTGATCCTCACAACAACCCTGTGAAATAAGTGCTGTTTTTGGCAGCATTTTACAAATGAGGAAACTGAGGCTGAGACTTACCAAGTGTCACATAGCTAGTAAGTGTCTCAAGAGTTTTCTGACTTCAGAATCAACATTCCATCCACTACCCCATGAGGTAGGCTAAAGAAACAGGGGTCTTCTTTTACAGTTAAGGAAACAGGGTCATGAATTCATGCTATTCCCTTCACTGCAGTGACCCTTCCAAGCTTTTTCACACCTCTCCCTCACATTAAACCTCCCATGTTTCTTGCTTCTCCATCTTCTCAGCTGAGAACCTTGCCTCATATTTTACTGGAAAAAATGAGGCCAATCACTGAGAGCTCCCTCGTGAGTGTGTATATATGAGGAAAATTCCCAAGGGAAGTAGTAAAGCCTTGAATGGTAAACTACATAATTCTATGTGAAAAAATACTTTTTACAGAACATAGAAAAATTGGAAATAGTGAAAAATCAAAGAAAGAATAAGTCTTTGCACAGAGACAAGGTGACGGTGAAGAATAAAAGGTTAGGTAAAAATTGTCACTCCCTTTAGTCACCCTGTGTGTAAGAAAAAAAAGGAGAGTAGTTGATGGTATATATTTAAGAGAGAAACTTGTACAACTAAGATGACATAGAAGGAGAATCCATCAATCAACTTTTGTTAATGATGCTAGGTTCAGGAATTCTTTCAAGAACTACTTCAGGAGCAAGAAAAGATATAAAAAATGGAAAAAAGATGTTGTCTAATTAGAGGATTGGAAAGTAATGATTTAAAGGCAGAGATTGCAGCTTACAAAATAGGAAGCAGGGGCAACTCGTTTCACAAGGAAAGTATCACTGAGTCTGATGGCGTCAGTGCCAAGTTCTTTAAGACTTTCATGCATTGCCAAAGCAATCCTTCGACATCTGTTTGCACAGGCACATGGAAGAAAAGGAAAATGGGCAGTACAACAAAAGGGATATTAACAATAGTCTATAAGAAAAGAAAGATGGCGGGTAATAGAAAATGGAGCCATCTGGTGTTGTGGAAAGAGCATTGGGATGGGAGTCAGAAAGACTGAGTCAAAGTACTGGTTTCAACATTTGCAGACTAAGTATCAGGCAGTCCTTTAATCTCCTTATGCCTCAGCTTTCTCATCCATAAAATGGGTCTCCATTTTAACACCATGACACATAGGGTTTTTGTAAATAAATTGTAGTATGTGAAAGTTATGGAATATTATTGTTCCATAAGAAATGGTGAAATGGACAGTTTCAGAGGAAACTGAGAATATCCTCGTGAGCTGATGCAAAGTGTAGCAAGTAGCACCAGAAGAGCAATTTAAACAATGACAACAATTTGGTAGAGAAAAGTAGTTTTGAAAGACTTTAGAATTCTAATCAATACCTTTAGAAACCATGAGTCCAAAGGAATGAAGATGAATCATGCTACTCACCTTCTGACAGAGAGTTGATGAACTTAAAATGCAGAAAAAGAAATACATTTTTGGGCAAAGCTAATATGGAAATTTGTCTTGACAGACAATGTGGATATGTATTGAGGGATCTTATTTTGTTTTACAATTTGTTTAATGAGGGAATGAGAGTAATTAAAAAATACTTGTTACTTGAAAAATAAAAGAACTTTTTTTAAAAAGGAAAAGAGAAAACAAAAGAGGAAAGTTCTTTGTAAATCATAAAGTACTATATAAATGTGAGTTATTGTTTTTGAAGGCATCCTGTTCTGGGGGCTGGCAAGGAGAGCAGAGGGCATGGTACCTAAGGAACAGTGGTATGTCATTAAGGGATGGAAAATGAGTGATAGGTGGAACTTATGGTTTTCCTATCAAAAGCTTTTTCCACCTAAACATAAAGAATTCCTCCCATTTTGTTCCACAGTTAAGTTCTGGGATTTCTCTGATTCCCCCTTCCCCACATCTATCCAAGGATACTCCACGTGTATCTGGAAAGCTCTTGAAATTCATGAGAATGTTACAATGAAGAGAATTTTAAGGTGGGAAAGAAATGATTATTATCAGAGGAATAAGCAAATGATCTACAAGCTGAGTGTAGTCACAGCATCACTTTAGCCATAAAAGGAGAGCGAATGTTAGAAACACAGAGGACTTAGTAGAGAAGCTGGATCCAGAGGTGACAAGATGAAGTGTAAAGTTGCAAGAATAGGAGACAGAATGAATAAATGAAATGTTATGGATGACTAATAATAATAGCTTATGAAAGATGGTGGACATAGTGGAAAAAGATCTGGTTTCTGAGTCAGAAATCTTGGATTCAAATCCTTCACCTGATACATATACTAATGGTATGTCCTTGGCCTTGGTATGTAACTCTTGGGGTCCCTATGTAATTCTCCAATGCTATAAGTTGCAGAATAACTGTGAATTTGCATTTACAGAAGTTCTCTCATTGAGAAGCTGCTTATTAATGAAATCACGGTTTTTGTAATATTATGATGACCATTTTACAGATGAGGAAATTGAGGTTCAGAAGATGTTAAAGTGGAGGATGGGTGAATGAGATTTCCTGCCTTACACTCAGAAGGGAAGAAAACCAACCAGGAAAATGAAAATGAAGGACAAAGAAAAGAAAGTGAACAGGTGGGGGATTTGGTAGTTATTATTAGAAAATAGGGTGAAATTGATATCATAGCTTGTTATGCCAACTTTTGTGGGCATTAGTTATGTCCTGCTCCAACTAGCAGGCTTTCTACCCCCTACAGGGGACCTTTTAGTGACTTTATTCAATAACAAAACAACCTCAGAAGGTCCCTCTCACGCATGCCATTGGAGAAAGGGTAGCTATGCTTTAGTAATGCAGAATTTTTCTACAAGTTAATGTTTCTCTCTTTTAAATTGAAGAAGGCAGAAAAAATCATGAGAGTCGAGGAGGGGGAAGATTTCAAATTCTACGCGCCTACATTGAAAGAATGATGATAAGGGGGTAGCTAGGTGGCACAGAGGATACAGCACTGGCCCTGGAGACAGGAAGACCTGAGGTCAAATCTGACCTCAGATACTCACTAGTCATGTGACCCTGGACAAGTCACTTAACTCTGATTGCCTGGAAAAAAAAGATGATTGGTGATATGGGAACACTTTATGGATAAGATTAAAAAAAAACAGGAGCAGATTATGAAAAGGATGTGGGTAGAAGATAGCACAGCAAAGGAGAAAAACTCCAAAAAGAAAATCAGTAATATTATACACAACATAAAGAAATATCAAAGGAGGTTCATACTCATAAAAGAGAGATTAAAGGATTGAAGGACGGGGATATTAAAAAGATCTTAAGAGACTGCTGGAAACAGAACCAGAGCAATTTAATAAAATATAACAAACATTTAGTGAGTTATTATATGCAAAACACTATGCTAGGCTATGAGAAGAGACAATGATTAGATGAAATGACATACCTGCCACCATGGGGGTTACAGTTTAGTAGAGGGATTTGAAACATAGACAAATAGGTATAATGAAAATAATCCAGGATGAATACATTAGAGCTACAAAGTTCAAAGTGGGAAAGAGTGTGAAGGATAGGACTAGATCAGGGAAGACTTCCTGGAGGAGGTAACAAGTCCAAGTGGGTTTTAATGAATACTAGATATAGGGTTTTGTGTTAGGGGCTGATGACACAGACACAGTTACATAATCACCTAATTCTAGCATTTGAAGATATGACACAGGCCCTTATGTGAGTAAGATTCCTCTGAGACAAAGGGTATCTATTTGATTCGTCAGAGGTACATGACTCCTTTTTAGTCTGTGTTCGACATTTCTGCTTTATATGGACAATCTTTTATTCCCTGCTGGAGAGAAGATAGAAAAGGGCAAGGAGAATTATAAACCCATATCTATAGGGAATAACTGTCTTAGTTTCATGGACCCATTGTCTTCCAAAGCTAGAAAGCCATTCTTTGGACTTGTACTTGGCAGAGAAAGCATGCTTGGCAGATGTTTTAGTAATAAATGTACTTGGTGCTCATTATAGGTCATGCTTTCTAAAGAGTCTTCCTTTGATGTAAATGATAAAGATAATAACTTCCTGCAATTTGGTGCTGCAAATATTCCTACCATGTGAGCAAAAAAAGTTTCCTGAATATGCACAGGTAGTGGAGATGTTCAGATGGAGGATGAAATTAAAATATAAGTCCACCTAAATGGATGATGATGATGATGATGATGATGATGATGATGATGATGATGATGATGAGACTGGTCCTGACATTTCATCAAAATAAGAACTTCTGGATGAAGAAAATCCCTTTTCCAATTAAGCTTGGCACCTTCTCTGCAGCTTATAGTCATAGAGAATTGCCTAGAGCCCTGAGACATTCATAAGTGACTTGGCTAGGATCACGCAGCCAGTATGTGTCAGAGGGACAACTTGAACCCAGGTCTTCCTAGCTCTAAGCATGGCTCTCCATCCACTATGACATACTCTTATAATAATGTTGGTATTTTGCTAACAGTTGACCTTTATATAGCTCTTTTATTTTTTGCAAAGTACTTCACATATATTATCTTGTTTGAGACTCACAGTAACCTTGTCAAGTAGGTACTACAGGTATCATTATCTCCATTTTACAGATAAGGAAACAGGCTTTGAGGGATGAAATGCCTTTGGGCATAGGATTGTAAAGTATGAGGGTGCATTTAAACCTGTGACCTTCTGACTACAAGTAGCCCTCAATAAAATGGTGAACTTGGTTGTCCTTAGCTCCTGTTTTCTTCTGCATTTACTCCTCCTCAGTATCTCTTCCCACCACCTCCTCTGATATCTAGAGCCTCCTGTTGCCTTCTACTCAAACTCACTTCCAGAAAAAAGATCTGATGTCAGCATATTGTAATGTAAGACCTCTCCATGGGAGTATTTGCATTCTAAGCGTCATCTCTGATTGTAGGATTCAAGCCTTGTTCTTTGTTAAAGAAGTTCGGCGATAGCTATCATAGCAGGTAGTGAAGATGTGTTGGAGCAAGGAGACCTTAGAGGTGAGCCATTGGGAGAACATTGTAATCACAAAGGATACGGTCACCTACTTGATTTGTACATGTGCCATCAGAAGAATGCATTAGCCTGTATGCCATACGGGCACTCATGAAACTGATTTTGAGGGTATTCATTCCGTAAGTGTATATCTGTGGGCACAAATTATTTTCATATTTTCTTTGTCTGTCTTGAATGTCAGGGCCTCTTACAGATGCAGGTGTCACCTCTCTGACAGTTGAGGTAGAAACATCTAGGAGTAAAGCAATGCCTTTTGGTTACCTGTGTGCAGCAGCTTTTCACTATCATTTAAGAAAGGAAGAGTTAGAAATGGAAAGTAATTATCAGAGTTGCCATTTGGATGGAGCACTGGAGCTGACATCTTTGTGCAATGGAAAAAGCTAAGGAGCTAGCCCTCACAATGGGAGGCCAGGACCCTGGGTTCAGCTTTCATTTGTCAGAGCTACTGACTTTAAGTTACTGATTTTCAGTGTTTCAAAAGAAATGCTGTTCAAAGCCCAGAGGTGATAATGACATATTACAAGGCAGAGAGGCAAGGCTGGTGAATAGGACTCAGGTGTTCTAACACACCAGTAATAAGAGGGCTGTGTGGAAAGTCATTGAAAACCTAAGGCTTGGCATACAAGGTTTTTTTTTTTTTTAAAGTTTGAATAAGACATTGAAAATAACTCTTGACCCACCAAAGACCATCCTGAGAAGAAGGAAACAAATTGAAACTCACCTGACCCCTTACCTGAGTCTGCTTGGCTTGGTAAGCAAGCTGAAGAAAATTTTCAGCAAATTTGGACACTGTCTGATTCCATTTAAATCCAGGAGCAGATCATCAGATGTTACAATCAGTGGAAACATGCCAGTACTCAATTGAGTTTCATATATTAATTGTGTCCTGTCCCTCTCATGATTCCTTCATCTGAGATCAATAAAATCAACATGCAGATGAAAAGGATACCATAGAGTAGGAACACTTTAGAAATGGAACCATAGAATTTTAGAGCTTGAAGGAAGCTTAGAGATCATGTATGGGATGTCCTATAGAAATGAAATGACAGAATCCTTTGATCCTTTGATGGAGCTAGGATACAATCAGTACGGGAATCTCCTCCACCTATATAAATCACAACACATTCACAGAATTCTAGAATTCTGGAATTTGAGATTTGAAAAGGACCTTGAGGGTCATCTAGTTCAACCCATACATGAAAGGAATCCCCATGGTAAAACACCTGGTAAGTGGTTGCCCAGCCTCTACTTAAAGACTTCCAAGGAGAGGGGAGTCTTTATGACCTCTCATTCTGTGTTACCCTAGTTCAGGTCTTACAAGAGATTCTCTACTGGGGGTCTACCCAGTGTGCTGGGAGGGCCTTCTTCCAGTTCTCTCAACATTGTGTAGAACCTAATAGCACACATGGGCTATCTTGCTCTTGCCACATGACTGGTCCACCTTCTTTTTCTAGTCCCACATCTCTCTGATGACATCCTTAGCACCCATTCTCTTGGTTGGCAATGCCAATTATGTCTATAATAAAGAATGCAAATTAAGGATTTATATTTTAAGTTTCAGATCACAGGATCATATTACAGAGTTTGTTGGGAGAATGCAAATATGCAAGAATGAAAATCGTTCCACTTATATAGGACATTCTATGGTCTAAACTCCTTATTTTAGAGATGAAAATTGAAGACCAAAAGCTTCACTTCAAGATCAGTTAACCAGTTAGAATCAAAGTAAGGACTAGAACACAGACTGTTTCCAAAATCTTTGGATCCTCTTTCCATATTATCATGACTGCCTGTATTTGGGAAGGGAAACAAAAAGACTAAACATTTATATGATACATACTCTGCACCAGGCACCATTCTTTTTACAAATATGATCTCGTTTGATCCTCACAACTCTGCAGTGCAGCTGCTGTTTTTTATCTTCATTTTACAGTTGAGGAAATGGAGGCAAACAGAGGTGAAATGAATTGCCCAAGTTCATACACTTAGTAAGTATGTGAGTGTTGAAGAAGGACCAGTACCTCTGGTGTCAGTACCTCTGGTGTGAGGGCTTGCTGAGCCCTTTCCAAGGCTGCTCATCCCCCTTTGGTGTCTGCCTGGTACTCAACTCTCACCTATGGTTCCAAGAAGCATATGCAGCGGCAACACCCTGCTAGACAGTCTTGGCAGATGGGCTAAACCAGTTTGAGGGCAACCAATATGCCTCAAACGTATTGGTGAGTTAGACACTTGGGGTGTCTACCTCAAGCATGTGAAGATTTCTCCTGGTGGAATGTGTGGATAAGAAAAGTTTGTTCTTTTTTTTTTTTTCCTTTTTGGTTAGGCAATGAGGTTAAGTGATTTGCCCAGGGTCACACAGCTAGTAAGTGTTACATGTCTGAGGCCAGATTTGAAATCAGGTCCTCCTGAATCCAGGGCTGGTGCTCTATCCACTACACCACCCAGCTGCCCCAAGAAGAGTTTGTTCTAATAGCTGTGAAGGCAGCTGAAGCAGGCACCGTGGAGCACTTAGAGTTGGTCAGACATTGGAGACACCAAAGTCATTCACTGCATCCCTGGCTATCACCAGTCATCCTGACTTTCTGTCTTGCCATTGGACTTCGATGACACTGGAAGAGAGCATAAGGCTGATGCCTTTGTGCAACTCTGCCTCACTAAAATCCAATTCACGTGCAAGTCAAGACATCACCCCATGTTGTCACTGGTCCTCTTAGAAAAGGACAAATAGCAACAGAGGTTGCATTTGAAATAAGGTCTTCCTGACTGCAGATACAGCAATCTATCTATCTATCTGTATCTATATAAATACTATATATATACTGTGCCACCTAAATTCAAGAAATAATTACTAAGCACATCATCTGTGTGAGGCACTGCTCTAGGGCCTTAAATCAGATGCTGTCTTGTATTACTATTTAAACGTCTCCTGTGTGTAAGCCTTATCTCCCCAATGACAATGGAAGCTCCTTGATTTATATTTTACTTATTTAAGGATTCCCTTCCCCTGCCCCTAGGCACTCCATGTACACTGTAAAGATCAATTGCACATAATATTTGTTTGACATTTATCTGGTATCTTTATGACAAGCTCTTTGATTTGCTGGTATAAAGAGCTCCTGATGAGGAAAATCCTGCCAAAGCTTAGCAGCATCACTTGCTTGGAGAACTGAGGGGCCAAACAATCTGCCCAGGGTTACGCAGCAAGTGTATGTCGGAGGAAAGATGGGAACCCCAGTTTTCTTGGTTGTGAGGCTGATTCTCTACCCACCCTACCATGCTTTCACTCATCATCTTTATAATAAATGTAAACATTAAGTTCTGGGTTCTCTATCACTTCAAAATCAAAGCCCAATGAAGGCCCTGAAAGCCTCAGAGACCTTTATTTCACAGGCCATTTGAGGATACATTTTAAAACTATGTAGATTTATTCAAGAAGAGATACTTGTTCCAGATTTAGTAATATAATTTTTGAAAAAAAAGTCACCATAACATTTTTGAGGAATATTTAGTTTTCCTAGGCCGTCAATGAAGTACCTTCTATGCCAATGGGATGATATGACCCTGTACAACACTGCACTTTTTTTTTCTCATGGCTAAACCTTTAAAGTGGAATACACACACACACACACACACACACACCACACACACACGCTATTTTTGAAGATTAGGTCTAGGATATAGAGTTAACAAATCTTGAACATTCTTTAGAAAATACTAAAATAACAAAGATCCTGGTTCTGCAAAATAGAATTGGAATTAACAGTGGCCATCTGTATCTATATACAGTGGACAACAAACCCATCTAAATGGTCTGCCTCATGAACACAGGAAATACAGAAAATGGTGTTTTGGAACTTTTTGGATTCCCAACTTGTTAAATTTCTGGGTATCTAGCGCAGAAAAGTGGAGTAAGGAAACAGAGGGGCTTGGAAGTAAGGTGAAGTAGGTTGAAGTCATGTTTCTTAGAAATCCAGATGCAGGAGCTCTGCAACATCTGTGTGAAACATGCTCCAGAATCCACAAATTTGGCTTTTAAAAATATTTTGGTAACTGTATTTCAGTATGATTGGCTTCCTTTGTAATCCTATGTGTTTGTTTTTATGTATTTAAATGTATTGTTTTGATAGGAGGTCAAGAGATTTCATAATTCTATTAGCTTGTAAGTTCCTTGAGGGAAGTGATTATCTTTTTACTCTTTGTATCCCCAGCACTTAGCACCGTGCCTGACATGTGGTAGACCCTTAATAAATGTTTATTGATTGATTGATTGAGTAAGAACACCAAAGGATTCCGAAAGGAAAAAAAGGGTTGAGAACCCTTGCCCTAGAAGGATGTGGCCGGGTCTCTGATCATATTCACAAATATATTTTCCAGGAATGTTTGTTTTCCTTGAAAAAAAATACTTTGCATTGATATCTTTATATTTTATATCATCCTTGTTTCCCAATATTTATTTATATTTATTTCCCACCTACTTTACCCAGCGAGAGCCCTTAAAATACAAATTTTAAAAGAAGAAAGAGAAGAAAATAAGGACTTCAGCAAAACTCACCAACACATTGTTAATGGCATCTGTTCATGGTCTTTGTCTCGTGCTCTTTCTGTGTTGCCAAACCGATGTCTTGGGTTCTTTATGAATTACCACGCCATCACACATCAGCCTTTCTGGTCAATTGACCTTTTACTCTAGGGTATCAAGAAACAGCAGAGCACATGGTACCTAGGGGAGTTGAATCAATATACCACAATTGCTTCTTCTTCTCCTCTCCCTCCCTTTTCCTTCCTTCCCAGCAGGCCAGCACACTCATGGAGCACAAAGAATGCCTACAAAAAAGAAGATTGCATTGTGTAGGCAGCTGCCCTCTTTCAAATACTCTGTAGGTTTACTTGGGTTAATTTCTTTCCTAAACCAATTCTGTTCAAAGGCAAAAGTATTGTAATGGTCTTCCCAGGACAATTTTGCCCTGATAGATTTCAGGTGCTACTTTTGCTTTCTTGATTGCATGGGGTACCCACATTCACTTTCAAATAGGTATTTTGTACACATATGAAAAAGTCCATTCTTAGGCACCAAACCTTTTGCCATCAGGCACCTAACTAGGCAGCTAGATGGCATTGTGGACAAAGTGCCAGGCCCACAGTCAGGAAGACTCATCTTCCTGAGTTCAAATATGGTCTCAGACATTTACTATCTGTGTGACCCTGGGCTACTCACTTAATCCTATTTGCCTTCATTTCCTCATCTGTAAAATGAGCTAGAGAAGGAAATGGGAAACCATTCTAGTATATTAGCCAAGGACATGAAGAATTGGACATGACTGAACAGGGACTCTGATATCAGGCCCAACGCTTGGCTCCAAAGGCCAGGAATCCTATCTGTCAATCATTCATCATCATCTAGGGATGAGTCAAAGGAATTGTGGAGAGTATGAATTCAGTCAGGACCCCTAGGGCCTGGTATATATAGACCCAGATCCATGACCTAATGAAAAATAACAGTAATTATTACTGATATAATCATAATAGCTAATATTCCTATAGCACTTTTTGCTAGCCATTGTGCTAAGTGCTTTACAATAATTATTGTATTTGATCCTCACAACAACCCTGAGAGGTGGGTGTTATCATTGTCCCCGTTATATAGACAGGGAAGCTGAGGCAAAAAAGGTGAAGTGACTTGCCCTGGGCTGTACAGCTAATAAGTATCTAAGGTCAGATTTGAAGCCAGGTCTTCCTGACTCTTCCAGTACCCTTCCAGTCAAAAGGTTTTACATCCCCATCCTTTGGCTAGTAAACTCCTACCTCTTTCTCTCCTAATCCTGGGGATATAAAGTCAACAACGGCTATAAATAACTAGCACATACATAGTACCTTAAGATTTGCAAAGCACTTTATGTATGCTATACCTCATTTGACATTTAAAACAACCTTGTGAGGTATTATTATCCCCTTTCTGCACATGATGAAACTGAGGCAGACAGAGGTTAAATCATTTGCCCAGAGTCAAACAGCTCATAATTGACTAAGGATGGATTTGAACTTATTTCTCCCTGACTCCAATTCCTCTGCCCTATCCATTGCTCTACCTAGCCCATTAGGTAGAATGCCCCTTCCCTTCCTATCACTCTGCTCTCTCCTCCCCAAAATTTTGAGTCCTGGTCTTCCTATCCAGCTCCATCCTTACTTTGCATTATGTTCTCTGGAATCCCTGATCCTTCTTTAGCCTGTTAGAGTTTGCTTTTCATGCTAGCGTCAGCCTCTCACAGTCAAAGAAACCTGGCTCATTCCCCTTCTCCCCCCACACCATAACCACCATTGCCACCTTTTCCAGTACTAGGTTTCAATCCTAGCTCGGCCACTTTTTACCATTATATGACCTTGGGCTAGTCATTGGTCATCTGATTTCTGGGCTTCAGTAGACCAGATGAACTCCAAGGTCCCTTTCAGCTATAAATCAATGATACTATGGTCTTAATGTAAAAGAGAAGTGGGAGGGAGAAATGGTACAAAACAATTTCTTATTGGATTTATAATAAACAAGGATGCATTTGCAACAGCTCTATCTTCCTTTGGTTAGAAACTAATACTAGAGCCTGTTTCCAGTCCCTAAAGTACAAGGTGGCGGGTTGGGAGGGGAGAGGCACAGGGGGTCTACGGCATGTGGGGTGGGCACCTGGAATGAAAGAAGGGCCCCGGATTAGCCACACTGTGCCTAAGTGAGAGCTTGCTCTGTTCACATAGAACAGCTTTCTTTCCGAGGTGCTGTGGCAAGAAAGCTCACCTTAGATTTTGTAGGAGGTAGATTCAAGTTCTGCCTGTATCTCATATTGTCTGGGTGATCCTGCGTCATTCACTTACTTCGTACTGCAGACACGTTTCTAAGACTAAGTTTCAAAACACCAATTTGCATTGATAGAGGGATTTTTCTCCCCTTTGAAATTATAGATCTGGGTGAGAGAGAGTGAAAGAGAAGAGGGTAGGGGAGAGAGAGGGTGAGAGCATAAGAGAGAGAGAAACGGAGAGACAGAGAGAGAGAGAGGAGTGAAACAAAGAGAGAAAGAGACAGAGAGAGAGACAGAGGGAGACAGAGAAAGAGGAGAGAGAGAGACAGAAACAGAGAAAGAGACACAGAGAGAGGAGAGACAGAGAGAGACAGAGAGACACAGAGAGAGAGAGAGGAAAGAGAGAGAGAGAGAGAGAGAGAGAGAGAGAGAGAGAGAGAGAGACAGAGACAGAGACAGAGACAGAGAGAGGAGAGAGATCTTTCTACTAAGCTCAAAGCATTTTAGAATTCAATTTTCACGATCCCTTTCTGAGTCAGAGAGCAGATATTATTCTTCTCATTTCACAAATGAAAACCTAAGGCCCAGAGTCACTGAGCAACTCTCCTAACATTGTTGTGTGGCCTATGGCTGAGTCAGAGAATGAATGCTCGAAAATTACCAGTTTTCCTCAATTTCAAATGCTTATTTGACTATGCTCCAGCCCCAAGCACGTTGTTCATGAAAGAAAGCTCGGAACATGAGCAACAGGAAGACAGAGGCCTGGACATCTTCTCTTTCTCACAAAGCCTCTCAACTCTCTCTAAAGCATAAATTATGCCCCAAAGATAAAGCAACTTCAGCCATCTCCACCGTCGAGGACACTCAGAATTCAGAACGGAAAACCAAAAGCCCATTAACCGAATGAACTAATGTTCACCGACCCTGAGCTCAGTCAGACTCCCCCACCTCCCACCTACCAGCGTCAAGGCTGCACCGACAGACTCGAGGTTCACAACAGATGCAGATTCACGATGAAATCCACCCTCACACCCCAGCTCACCTTTCATTTTTCCCGTTCCTTGGAGACCCCAGTTCCAAGCTTTAGAAGTTTGCCTGGGTCATGGCAGATAGCCCATTAGGAGAAAAAGCCTGCTGTAGGGCTGAAACTTTATAGCACTAACACTGAAAAGCTCTAAACCAGGGTGGAAAACCCTCTCTGAAACTGCTGGTGGTGAGCCCGAGAACTGAGGAATAAAGGGAGTGAGAGTTAGAATACCAGGACAAGACAGTGTGTGTGTGTGTGTGTGTGTGTGTGTGTGTGTTGTGTGTGTGTGTGTGTGTGAGTGAGTGTATGTGTGTGTAGGGGAGGGAGGATGCTGTGTAACATTCCATTAAGCCTGAAGGAAAGAGCGCTGCATCCTGTTAGGGCAAGTTCTGACCTCTCAAAGGTTACTTTCAGCTGAGACTTAGGCTGGTGACCTGTGAATTGCCCACTGTGGGAGGAAGCACTGAGATCCAGCCCCAAAGGAAACCGCACCAGAGGGGAAAGAGTCAGAAAATGAACAGGGATGAATAAAGATATTAGGCAGAAGAAAACTCAAAAACCTATGAAAACATTAGTAATGGAAGAAAATATTGCCATCTGGCCCTTGGTAAGATAGAGGACCCTGTGGACTATGAGAATGTAGAACCACAACACATTGTTCCTGAATGGTTCAAAAGAGAAATGAGAATTATGAGAGCAGAATTTATGTTCTACAACAGCAAAAGTAATGGTTAGAATAGAAAAAAAACCCTAGAATTTGTAATAGTGAGGATCATCAAAACCAAAAAAAGCAAAAAACCACCAAACAGCAAATTTATTTCCAATAGATTGAGAATACAAATATAAGGAAGTGAAGGGCAATCTGGAAGAAGAGAAGCAAAAAAAAAAAAAAAGAAGGAACATTAAAAGAAAGTATGTTCATGATTCAAGTAAAATCTACTGATCTTGAGGACAGGATATATAAAGTCAACCTAAGGATCATAGGTCTCTCAGAAGAACACGACAGGATAAAAAACATTAACACCACAGTTCTAGGTATAATAGAAGAGAACTGCCTAGAACTAGTGAATATACAAAATGAAATACCAATTGAAAGAATTCACAGATCACTTCCAGAAAAATATACTAAGGTTGCAAACTCTCAGAATCATAGTGGTTAAATTTAAAAATTCAATTCAGAAACAATAATTTCTTTAAGCTACCAAGAGAAAGACCTTCAAATACAAAGGGAAAGAAATTTAAACAATGTAAGACTATTTATTCTTTCTCTCCCCCGTCACAAAATGTAGGAGAGGATGTATTCTAAAGAGCAATGGAGGTGTGGATGCAGCCCAGAGAGACCTACCCTGCAAATCTGAGCTTAACTATATATGAAAAAAGATGGATGTTTAATAATAAAGAGGAGCTTGAAGCATTTTTAGAAAACCAGAATGGCAGAGATTATTTGCTTCTCGAGTACGCCAAACAACAGAAACGTGGGAGTGAATAAATGAAGCAAGCGAAGGACAGAAACAGTAGCACAGTGACAGCAGAGAGACCAGCGAGAAACTTCTCCGCAAATGTATACGAGACAGAGGGAAAGGTGGAAGTCTGGTGGAGGTAACAGTGAAGAGGTGGGGATGGGGCATTATGGAAAGAACCTGTCAAAAGAGTGAAGTAAGCAGAGCCAAGAAAACAATATATGCAATAATTAAAATAATGCAAATAACCAAAACAATGTAAAAATCAAAGGTAAATATAACAAAATTATAAAGCTCAAGTAGGACTTTAATGAAAAAATAGATATGAGAGGAAACTTCCCATTGTTCCACCCTCATGGAGGTGGGAGGTCCACAGGTGTTATACATTGCACATGTCCCTGGACTTTTTCAATGTATTGACCAGTTGTGTTGATTTTTTTTCCCTCTCTAATAAATACTATTTGTTATATGGTATGGCTCTCTGGGAGCGGGAGAGGGCAGGGATAATTGATGTAACTATGATGTAAAAAACAAAAGGTATCAATAAAAACATTAGAAAAAATAGAAAGCTCAGATACAATCCAACCTTATATAAAGTGCCAAGAGCAAAGTTTCTTTCCTCTGCCCTGTGGATATGCATTCAGACACCAATGTATTAGATGCTTTTTGTCTTTAATAAGTGGCTTAGAGGATATAGAGGGGCTGTGAGGTACTCATTAATGCATAGGTCTGACTATGTCATTCTCTTGCATTAAAACTAAAGAGCTGCATAAAACCTGTTGCTTAGAAAATAAAATACAAATTCCTCAGTTGGGTATTTAAAGTACCCTACAAGCCATCTCTTCCATACCTTTCCTGCCTTATTTCACATTACTACCTTTCATGTCCTTTCTTTTCTAGATAAATGGTTATGAAGCTGTTCCTCAAACTCAGCATGCATTGTCCTACTTTCATGCATTCATCCTCTATATCTGGAATAAAACTTCCTTTTTTACTTACATGACTCTCCAAGAATATTTTCAAATTTCTTTTATATAATATATGTTCTTTCTAGCTCTAAATTTATGATTCTATAATTTTCTAACTCAGGGATTCTGTGATTCTGTAAATATTTGTTAGAAGACCCGGGTTTGAATTCTCTCTCTGACACTTAGCAAAAGGTGAGTCAGAGCTGAAAATGAGAGGAAAAGATAAAAATATTATGCTAGGTAAACATGAATCAGGTTTAAAAGTCTGAATTTTAGTGGCACTGTGCTATTTAAAAGTTAGTGTCATTCTTCATTCCACCCTTGGTAATAAAACTTCTAGCTAAAACATAAGCAGCTGTCTTGATTAAAACAACCATTTTTCAGTCTAACTCATAATTGGTGGTGAGTGTTTCAAATAAATGTCAATTTTATGTGTTTTGCAATTACACTTAAGTGGAATTTTTCTTTCCATCCTAGCTTCAAATTCTGCAGCTAATGGGATAATCACAAAGAAAGTGCCTTATAATTAAAAAAAAATAATCAGAATATCAAGTTTGGAAACAGCAAAACTTGAAAGATGTCCAAGAGTTTTCACTGGCTTGTTAAGTACATTGAATATTTAATCTTTAATTTGAAGATATCTTTTTCTGGCCTCTGTCAATATTTTGCCTCCCCATCCGAAAATATGGGAATCCAATCCAACCTGTATGACGTGGGGATAGTAATTCAAAGAAAACCATACTTTTATTGGTTTCTGATAGTTAGCAATGGCATAGTAGATTAAGAGCTGGCCTTGTAGCAAAGAAGTCTTGGGTACAAGTTCTGGTTTTGATAGTCAATCAGGTGGCCCAGTAGATAGACCACTGGGGCCTAGAGTCAGGAAGACCTGAGTTCAAATCCGGCCTTAGACACTTACAAACTGTGTGACCCTGGCCAACTCATTCAACTTCTCAGACATCTAGGAAATTCTCTAAGACTAAGCTGCAGGGAAGGTTTTTGTTGTGTTCAGTCATTTCAGTTGTGTTGAACTCTTCTTGAGCCCATTTGGGATTTTCTCGGCAAAGAGATGGAAGCAATTTACCATTTCCTTCTTCAGCTTATTTTATGTATGAGGAAACTGGGGCAAACAAGGTTAAGAGATTTGCCCAAGGTCACATAGCTAGTAAGTGTCTGAGGCTAGATTAGAACTCAGGTCTTCCTGACTCTAGGCCTGGCACTCTATTTGCTGCACCACCTAGCTGCTCCTCACAGAGAAGGTACAGAGTTATATTGGTAGAGGTAATTTCTTCATTCAGGAATTTCCTCTACCAATCAAATTATAGGTCTAGTTCCTATCCTATTAGTTTCTCCCATTACATTGAAACTAAACATTTCCCTGTTGTTAGTGCTTTTGGTAACATCCCTTGCATCTCTCCTTTACTCTTCTCCCATTGCTTTAACAGATGCTCAGGTCTTCATCACCACTTGCCCGGTACTAGCCCTTTTATTGGTCCTTCCAGTTTCTCTAATGCCATCTCCACGCAGATGCCAAACTATATTCCTAATGTAGATGTGATCATGTCACAACCTTCCCTCCACCTCCCAGTCAAAAATCTTTAATAACTTTTTATTGCCTCTAGGGCAGAATACAAAACCTTCAGCCTCACATTTAAAGTCCTCCACAATTTAACTGCTAGAAACCTTTCTAGTCATTTCATTTGCACCTTTTGTATACTCATTATTCCATGAGTATACAATTTGACTGGTAGCTTTCCCCTCTCCACAAATTCCATCCTTTGAGTCTATGTGGAACAGGTGTAAATCATATCCATAATTCACTTCCTCCTAACCTTTGCCAGGTAGAACTTCTAACTTTCTTCGAAATATGACTTAAGCCTTTGTAGATATCCTCAGACAGTAGTTGTTTTCTCATCCTGAAATTTATGCATATATTTGGTATTTACTTATCTGTATATCCTTATTTCCTAGTAGAACGTAAACTCCTTGAGGGCAGAGACTATTTTGTTTTTGTCTTCTTATTCCCATGACCTGGCACAATACCTTGTGCATAGTGGATACTTTAAAAAAAATATTTATTTTTAGTTTTCATTCACTTTTATAAGATTTTGAGTTACAAAGTTTTCCCCCTCCTTCCACTCCCCCCTCACAGTAGGTACTTAATAGAGGCAGATACATGGTGCAACAGATAGAGTGCTGGGCCTAGAATCAGGAAGACTCATCTTCCTGAGTTCAAATATGGCCTCAAACATATACTGGCTATGTGACCCTGGGCAAATGACTTAACCCCGTTTGTTTGCCTCAGCTTCCTCATCTATGAAATGGCTGGGGAAGAAAATGGCAAACCACTCCAGTATCTTTGCCATGAAAACCCCAAATGGGGTCATGAAGAGTCAGATGTGACTGAAATGACTGAACAACAACAACAAAATAGGTACTTAAAAATAGGTACTTAATAAATATTTGTTGAATTAAATTGAATAGAATTGGCCACATTCAGATATCAACATAGCGGAGGGCATATGGGTTAAGATGAATGAATAGAAAACCAGAAGTGATTGTTTTTTTTTTCATCCCAGGTTATTGCAGACCATTTAGATAGAAATGGGAAATAGATGAGAAGGCTGTAAAAAGAAATTACAAACCTATGATATAATGGACAGAACCATGATATAATGATGGGAGACTTCACTTATCTATAATCTGCTAAAGCTCTTTCTCTGATACAAATAGAACAGCTAATAACTTCTTGACTTGCCTTGATGGATGATACCTTCATCCTTCAAAAGATGGAAGAATCAGCAAAGAAAAGTTCTATACTGGACCTGATTCTAATACAGAAGAATTGGTTGCTGGGGTGGAAATGATGGGAATATTTCCTCTTAAAGTCTGTGGGAAGCAAAACCAAAAAAAAGTATGACATGCACCCTAGATTTTCAGAAAGCAGATTTCAAAGAATTCAGATGAGGGCTAGGGTAGTATTGATGGACCAAAATTCTACAGGTGAATTAGTTCAGTAAGAAAGTCTTAAGAATGAAATTCAGAAGACCCAAATGGAAACAATTTAAATGAGGAGGGAAAATGGCAGTGTTCTGGCAGTTTGAGGCTTGGATTCATCATTAGCATTCTTTTCTGGCATAAGTGAACATATTCCCTTAAGTTGCATCCTTCGTTGGGTGACTATCTTCCTGAAACCATTTGTCTTCAGTTTGTCACTTTGCTTCTGATTGGATGTCTTATCTCCTACTGGTTCACCTTACCAAACTCCAGCTAGATGAACTGTCTGCTACTGGACAAGTGTCTCTGATGCCATGGCTAATTTCTCTCCTGTCCCCAAGTGTTATTCCCTCTCTGGAGCTTGGTTCCAACCCTGGAATCCTCAGCTTCCAAATTCTGAGTTGTCTGCTGTTGAATTGGCTCCCCACTTGACATTATTGCACTGATTGATTTCTTTTTAAAATAGGCCCTGGAGGTATATCTGATTCTTTCAGTTAATCAAAAGATGTTTTCAGAGTGGTGGTATCTGCCTTTATCCAATGGCAAAAGCCCTATAATTCACTGTGATTGATCAAGAGCTTACTAACACATTGTGGTGAGGTTGCAGGAAAATTCCTTTACTCCTTGTTTATCCTAGTTTATAGTCTGTTGATTGATTGGTTCAATTGAGGTGCTTGAGTCTTCTGTGGTTGCATTAATTGAAGTACTTCAGAGCCCACACCCCCTTAAGCTTTCCCATCAGTTAAACCTCTGCTTTCCTCAGGAAATCAACTGGAATCCTTTTGGTAAAGTTCTCGGTCACAAATTCTGAAAACTTCTCTGGTACCTTGGGGAGATTAAAACATTTTCCTTTTCTAGTACCTTCCCCAGTGCACTATATTTCAGAGTCTTCTAGAAATGTCCATGGTCACAAACAATTGGGAAATTAATAATTTTCTTTACTTCTAAATGTGTGGTGATACGACTTAACACACATGTACTTTTTCAAAGTTCTTATAGGTTACCATGTGCTATGGTGCTTGTACAGGCCTTTCCCAATTCAAAGACAAAAGAAAAAAAATGAAAAGGAAAGAAAACTTCCCATCTCAGAGGGAAAGCCTCTGAGCACCAAGAGCATGTGGGGCTCTCCACACAGAGATTAAGGATGTGAGGTCAACTAGAAGTTACCCTTTCACACTTCAGGAGAGGAGCTGAAGTCTTTGGTCTTAGTGTAAAAGTACTGACTTAGTGCCATGAGGATGGGGAAAAGAGAGGAAGAGATAGGCCACTTATATTTTCTCTCTTTTACTAAGGTCTCTTTCTCCCCCACATACTTATGTATCATTGTATAATATGTTTACCTGTGCTTCTTATCCCCTTACTAGATAATAAGATATACAAGGGTAGGAGCCATGTCTTAATTAAACTTTGTCGGTCTCCCGGCCCAGTTCAATCCTCTGAATAGAGCAGGCATTTTGAAAATGCTTATTGAGCTGAATTGAATAATGAAAAAAATAGAGAAAAATGTAAAATATGGCCAAGTGCTAGATTATATGATAATGTATGAATAAATGACAGCACCACAATTCTGTAAGTGTAGAGAACCCCCTCTACTGAAGTAGACTGAATATCTCTTGGTTAATGGTTTGAGGAAGTTGCCTGAGGCCTATGACTTGAACTCAGGTCCTCAGACTGCAAAGCCCAAAACTTGATCAACTTCTCTATGCTGGCTGCTCCTACCAAATAGGTATTGTGGACAATATTATTATAGGAATCAAGAGCCTGGAGGCAGAGGGAAGAAACTCAATATTGACCAGATAAAGCTCATTCGTTAATGAGAGTTGGTGACATTTGTCTTCTACCAACTAAGTTGAGTCACATTAGTTTCTACATAAATACTGCACTCTTAATTTATTTCTGACCCCCTAATATCTCACCAAAGCATTATGTGCATAATTTTTTATAAGATCTCCAGCTTCTTTAAAATGATAGGATTATGAGTCAGACCAACACCTCTCTAAATGACACAGAAGCTGCAAATCGTGCCTGGCTGACCTTTAGCTTGATGTCCAGGACACTTTACAACGGCTAGTTTGGTTCAGTTGTGCACAGCAATATTCCTCCCACACAAACATTCTGAAAGTCAGAGAATCATGAAAGATCCTTTTGTACTCAAGAAACATAACTAACCCTCTATCATTATAATGGGAGACTTGCATGTGGAAGGCAGTTTACTGGAACACAATGTTGCTCAAATCACGTTGGGGATGTGCTAAAAAAACATTAGTAAGAAAACTGGTTAATCTGATGGAGAATTCATATTCTAGAATACATAGAAAACCAATGTTTTCATTGGTAAATTAATTGGCTTTCAAAGCCTGCTTGTCCTATATTCATGTCCCCATTAACAGTCTTAAAATGGTTATTTCAGGATAAATCATTGTTAAATCAACTTGGGGTCCCTTGAAGGTGGAGTTGAAAATATAGATAATTTAGAAACTAATTTGGGGGTGGGGAGAGAATAGCTCTGCATTGCATTTCTTTAAGAGAGCTAGGAACAAAGATAATTCTTTTTTTTTTTTTTGTCTAGCCAAAGACAAGGTTTATCAGAACATCTATTGTATTGGGCAGGCTCTTAAGGAGTCTGAATGTTAGTGAGCTATTGGCTAGAATTTAAGAATCTGAGCAGTGGCTAGATTTTAAGAATCTAAGCCCAAAGATAATTATTAATTCCCAAAGTGAAAAGTAACCTGACATTAAGAATAGTTCTATTGCTATAGATTAATAAAAGTAAAGAACGATAGAAGCAAAATTAGATTTTTTGAAATTATGATTTTGTTTTAAAGACTAAAAATGAACCTGAATACTCTTTAAGTTGCTAGGTATATAAATATGAATCAGGTTGAGTTGTTATAGCAATGAACAAAGTGCTTTGGTGTGTGGAGAAAATGAAATGAAATGAGGATGTTCTGCGTGAAGTATTTCCTGGAGGTTTTTAATTTTGTTTTGTTTAGAAAACTTTGATGATACTTGTTTGGAATGTCTTAGGTAAAATGACTTCATTGACCTTTAAAGAGACCATTCAATCTCACACTCAGCAAACTGGCAAAGATGACAAATGATGGAAATAGTCAATATTGGAGGGGTTGCTGGAAAATAGGCACACTAATATACTGTTGATAGAGCTGGGAAATGGTCCAACCATTCTGGAAAGCAAATTAGTTATGCTTAAAAAAAAGAACCAAAATGCTATTAACCTTTGACCCAGAGATCTCATTGTTAGACATATACTCCAAGGTGGTCTTATAGAAAGAAACATTCCATATACACCAAAATATTCAAAGCAGCATTTTTTTTTTGTGGTAGCAAAGAATTGGAGACAAAGTAGATGGCCAGAATGGAAAAATAGCTAAACAAATGTGGAACATAAATGTGATATAATATTACTGCACTATAAAAAATAAAAAAGCAGTATAATATAGTGGAGAGGGAGCCAGTCTTAGACCAGTTTCAAGTCCCATCTCTGATATATATTGGCTGTTAACCCCTCCATTCTTTAGGAAACTCCGTAAGACTACAAACTGTCTAGAAGGTGCCTACCTGCATTGGTGAAGGAAGTTTCCTCACTAAGGAGCTCCCCGTGCCAGTGAAATCAGGTCCAGTCTGTATCTCTGTCATTATAAGGAATGTTAAATATAAAGAATTTAGAGAAGCAAGAGAAGACATATTAATTGCTGTGGAGTGAAGTTGGCAAAACCAGGAAAACAACATGTGTCAACAATACAAGGATTGAAACAATGTAAATGGAAAAACCAAATAGAATGCGGTATCATCATGATGCTGTTTCCTACTAGTTGTCTTCTTACCTGACTAACTGTTCCTTCTTAGTCTTCTTTGCTGGCTCATTATCCATATCATATTCCCTAAATATTGATCCTCCCTGAGACTCTGCTCTTGGTGACCCATCAGTTCCCATGGATATCATCTCTCTGAAGATAACTCACAGATGTATATTAATAGTCTCATTTTTTCCTCTGAGATTCAGCCTTTAATCACTGATTGCCTATTAGACATTTCAAACTGGATATCCCAGGTAGCTCAAATTTCACATGTCCAAAACATAATTCATTTTCCTTCTCAAACATACTCTTTTTTCAAACTTCCCTATTTCTATTGAAGTTCTTCTAGTCCCTCAAGTTCATAACCTAGGCATTATTTTGAACTCACTATCACCCCACATATCAAACTAATTGCCAAATCTTTTCTATCTCCATAACCTCTTTCACATTCAGCCAGTGCCTTATTTCACATCTTCATTACTTCTCTCCTAGAACATTGCTATAGCTTTCTAATTAGTTTCCTTGTGGTAAGTATTTCTCCATTTCAATCTATCCTCCACAGTGCTGCCAAGAGGATTTCCCTTAAGCGCAGATCTGACCCTGTTCATTAAGCATCTACTAAGTGCAAGGTACTATGCTAGCCACTGAGAATTCAGGGACAGAAAGAAAAATCAGCTCACTGATTCGAAGCTAGTCATTGCCAGAAAGGTCTAATCTCTTTAACACTAATATTCTCCCCCCATTGATATTTTTGTCTGCAAATCATTGAATGATATAATCTCAGAAGAATCAAAATTGCATAGGACCCAAAGGGCAATGCAAAGGCACCCGAAAGGTATAAGTAGGCTATGGCATCTTACCAGTGATAACATGGTAGACATGGCCTAAAAGACATGAAAAAAGAATGAGTGAATACAAAAGGAGTTGCAGTCATATAGTAGGAAGGAAACAGCAGATGGGCAGATTGAATGCTACATTGTCATCCATGACATATAGAACTGGAGTGTTGGGTAGATTGTGGAGAATTTATGGAGAGATACAAGGCTATTTTAAGGCTTTTTAAAAATAGTATTTTCCTTTCAAATTACGTGTAAAGACAATTTTTAACATTCAGTTAAAAAAATTTTGAGTTCCAAATTATCTCCCTCCTTCCCTCACCACCCTCTTCCTAAGATGATTAGCAATTTAATATAGCTTATGTATGTGCAATCATGTAAAACGTATTTCCATATTTGTCATGTTGTGAAAGAAGAAACAGGCCAAAAGAAAAGAACCACAAAAAATAAAGAAAACGAAAATAGTATGCTTCAATCTGCATCCAGACTCCATCAGTTCTTTCTCTGGATGTGGATGGCATTTTCCATTTCCATGGGTCCTTGGGAATTATCTTGGATCATTGTATTGCTGAGAAGAACTAAGACTATGATAGTCGATCATCACACAATGTTGTTGACACCGCGTGCAATGTTCTCCTTCTGCTCTCTTCAGTTTGCATCACTTCAGATGCGCCTTTTCAGGTTTTTCTGAAATCCGCTTGCTTGTGATTTCTTATAGCACGACAGTATTGCATTACAGTTATATACCACAACTTGTTCAGCCACTCCTCAATTGATGGAGATCCCCTCAATTTCTAATTCTTTGCCACCACAAAAAGAACTGCTCTGAATATTTTTGTAAGGATCCTTACTCCTTTTTTGTGATCTCTTTGGGATGTAGATAAGGCCGTTTTTAATACCCTAAATTGTTAGAACTTCCTTCTACTTAAAACAGCAACAACAAGAAGCCTGTTGTATTTATTTTGTGTAGATGTACTTATCTGTGTATATTTCCTTATCTACATACTTGTGTACCCCTCCCCAGTAGAAAGTAAGCTCCTTCTAAGCAAGGTCTGCTTTTATTTTTGTCTTTGTAGCATTTATAGATAGTTCAGTGCCTAAATGATAGTAGATCCTTAATAAATGTTTATTTAATTGAATAAGAAGTGTAAAAAATTAGAAGGAATGGAGGAAGTGCAAATACAGGCAGGATTACAAATTCAGCCATTAATTTAAGTAAGAAAATGATTTGCTACTCTGTATTTAAAATGGGAAGTTATGAGGGGGTAAATGCCATGACTAATATATATTGCCATCTGCGCTGAGCCTAATACATTTAAAAATTTTATTAATATCTTTTTTTTTTATTTTATAGCATAGTCACTGTCCAGCTTCTCCAAGGAATCTTCCCTTATAATAGAGAAAGATAATTAAGTGATGGAACCTCACAGCATATGCTTTATTCTGAAACCATTGTTCCCAACCTGTTTGCTGAAAGGAAGTGTGGTTCATCCTCAGCCGTTTGGATTCAAGATTCATTGTTATACTTGATCTGAATCCTGATGTCTTTTTTGCATCATTTTCACTTACGCAATTGTAGTTATGTATATTGTCTTTCTAATTCTGCTTTCTTTGCCATCCATCTGATCACATGCTTTACCGTGTTTCTATGATTTTCTCATATTTGTTGTTTCTTATAGCACAATAGTGTTGTGTTATGTTCACATACCACAATTTGTTCAATCATTTTCTGATCGATAGCCAACCACTTTGCTTCCAGGCTTTTTCTACTACAAAAATTGCTGCTAGGACTATTTTGTTATATAGTGAACCTTTTTTTTGTGTTATGATCGATATGTTTCAAACAAAAACAACTTCAGTAATGATGCACCAAGATAAACAAGCTCTATAACTTACTTGACATTGATGTACTAATAGATTTCAAGGTAGAGTCATCTGTCAAAAGGCATATATACAGCTCAAGCAACTACGAAAGCAAAATTTTAGAACAGAATTCAGTTTTGTTATCTTGGGTTTCTGTGTATCTGAGCTCGTATTTATTTATTTGTATGTGTATGTATGTATGTATGTGTGTATGTATGTATACAAGCATGGACGCATGGATATATATGATCCTCTTCATTTTCCCAGCTTGTGTCCAGGGTAAAAGGTTGGTTGCCTTGAAGAATGGCTGCTATTATTCTGAGGGATTTAAGGGTAATCCTGTGTGGTTACTATTCTTATCGTAGCTCTTGAGCCCCCAGTGGTGTGTTTTCCATGAAGAAATAGCCAGCTAACTCAAATATTTTAAAAAAAATTTTTATTGGTCTTTTGACATTGCTTGCATTTCCCCCTATATTTCCCCACCTAAAGAGAATTCAATTAACCCTTAATAAGAGCATTTGCTCAAAAGGCAAAGCAAGAATAATATTTAAAAGATATTTCACTCATAGACCTGAGGTATACACTCCCCCAAATACCTACGGCATCCATAGAAAGAGTAAGCACAAACTTAAGGGATTATAACAAATTTGGTCAAGCCAACTCACAATTCTAACTGTGGGCCTTTCTTCACAAAGTTCACTGAAGGATGTGGCTTTGGTGTTGGAAGGGTTGCTCTGCTCTCAAGCTGGGCTGCTCTTTGGTCGAACTGGGTTGCTCCCATGTTAGATTGCTCCACTCCTCTTGTGATCTAGGCCTCTTTCTTCCTGGGGTGGTGCTGTGCTCTTTTGTAACAAGCTTAAAAAAAATTTTTTTTTAGGCAATTAAGGTTAAGTGACTTGCCCAGGGTCACACAGCTAGTACACATCAAGTGTTTGGTCTGAGGCCAGATTTGAACTCAGGTCCTCCAGACTTCAGGGCCAGTGCTCTATCCACTGCACCACCTAGCTGCCCTAGTGCTCTTTTGTAAAGGTCAGAGACCCATAGCCTAGGATTTGCAGAAGCTTCTCCTTGACTGGGACTCCACTCCTTGCCTGCTCTCTTGACCAGGGCATGAGAGATTTGTGCCTTCTAGACAGCAGATGTACAGAGAAGTATAATCTGTTTTTACTGAGCTCTGAGGTTTATAATATGACCACTCTTCCTGGTTTAGGGCTGGGTCTCATCAGTGAGATATCTCACTCTAACTTTTGGTGACCAACTGGTACATTTACTAAATTCTTATCTCTGCTGGCTAGACCATAACCAGGCAAAGGATATTTGTCCAATAGTTATAAACAGCTTTGGGGTTTAGCCAGTTTCTAACTCTAAAATTCTGTTCACCTCATGCAAATGAGCCACTGGGAAACAAGGCACTGAGGTAGTCTGCCCAGGGCAAATGCATTATCTCTGAGGGCTGTTTTCTTAGTGTTTTTTTCCCCCCATAATATAGTATTTTGCAAACCTTATATAAATACTTCTATTATTATTTTTCATGTATGAATCCAATGTTTCTCTTATTTTTTGCCTCTTTTAATCAGAAAAATATCTAAAGCCTGAAAGGGTCACACCCTTACATAGGTATACATGTATTCATTTCTGCATTTATTTATTTATCTGGCAGTTGGCTATTTAGCTTGGAAGTAAGAAGTGTCTGTATAGAAGTCTTAGAGATAATTATTTCCTCATTCCTTGCCACACAGTCAGCACGAATACTCTTTTACTTCTATGTTATGAGTTTCTGGAACCATAAACATCTCCACAGTGTTTCATTCTAGGGCAATTAGCGGCTTGTAGCAAGAGGGAGTCTAAGCAGTGAACATCCTGACAAATTTGATTACATAGAGACAATATGTTTCCTAGGGGTTGTTTTTGGCACCACTAAATGCAATGCAATCTCAAAAGCATCGATTCATTTAGCAGACAGAGGTTCACATTGTGGGCAAAACTGAACAGTTGCATGTCTTTTCAGTCTTACTCAGCATATATATAAATAGGGAAACTGAGGTTTGGAAAGGTTTAAGCAGTACTTTAAGAGAAGCCTGGTGCCTATCCAACTGGGGATGGCTCCTTGTCTTATTCATGCCATGACTATTGATTTTATAGTCCATTCTGTGACTCCCATGGGTAGAGGAAGAGAGGTACTAGTGTTGAATCTCCCTTGGCCCCTCCTCTTTCCATTTCCTCTCTTTATCTGTTGGTCTGGGTTTCTGCCCTTAGATCTGGGCCAAATAGAAAGAGAAGTCTAAATGGGTACCAGGGTCCATTTTTAGATATATGGGAAAATACAAATTTGTTTTCTTTGCTTAAAACATATTTGTTGTTTAGTCCAACTTTTTGTGATCCCATTTGGGGTTTTCTTGTCAAAAATACCAGAGTGGTTTGCCATTTCCTTTTCCAGCTCATTTTACAGATAAGGAAACTGAGGTAAACAAAGTTAAATAACCTGCCCAAGGTTACACAGATAGCAAGTGTTTGAGGCTGGATTTGAACTCAGGAAGATGAGTCTTCCTGACCTCAGGTCTGGCACTTTATCCATTGTACCACCTAGCTGCCCTCTGGTGACAATATGGGGTCATAAATGGCAGATCCTATCTAATTCCTAATATGTATGCCAATCATATTTGTCATGATAAATTTTTGCCAGGTAAATATACATTCCACAGAATTTCAGAGTAGGAAGAAATCACTGAGATCTACCTGAGAGAGAATCCTTGCTACATTTTCTGCAAGATACTTGATAAGTGACCACACAACCCTTGCTGGAAGAACGCTAAGCAGGGGCATCACGTCTTTCTAGGCAGCCCATTCCACTTTTGTTCTTTTTTTCTTTTTTTTTTGAGGCAATTGGGGTTAAGTGACTTGTCCAGGGTCACAAGCTAGTAAGTATCTGAGACTGGATTTGTACTCAGGTCTTACTGACTGCAGGGTTGTTGCTCTGTCCATGAACCCCCTAGTTGCCCCCCCCATCTCCCTTTTGGATAGCTCCAATTGTTAGGAAGTTTTTTCTGACATCAAGTGTAAATTTTCCTCTTTGACATTTCTACTCATTGGTTCCAGCCTGTTCTGCTCTCTGGGGCCTAGTTGAACAAGTCTTATTCATTGTCCATATGACAGCCCTTCAAATACTTGAACATAGCAGTCATTGTCTTTTGAATCTTCCCTTCTCCAAGCTTCAATTTCTTCGACCAGTCAGCATGCGGAATGAACTTGAGGCTTCTCTGCATCTTGGTTGCCCATGTCTAGATGCTTTTCTGTTTATGTATATCCTTCTTTGGCTCCTAGAATTGAACATCATCTATTCCAGACGTAGTCTGACAAGGGTAGACCCTTGCTTTCTATTCTTCCTCTTCTTAATATAGTCCAACCATTACAAAAAGGCAGCATGATGTAGGAATAAAAATGGGACTAGGAGAAAGACTTAGGCTTTCAGCCCTCGGATCTGCCACTAACTTGCTGCCTAGACCTTAGGCAATCACTTTCCCTGTGTTGTATTTAGTTTTTTATGTCCATGACAGGAGTGAGCTGAAGAAGATGATCCCTAAGGTCTCTTCCAGAACCATGATTTTATGTCATTCCCCAATGTGAAAGTGTGGCAGGTTGGAATCCACAGACCCATGAACTAGTCCTGCTTAGGATCCTGGCACACTTACTAGAAAAGCAGAGCAGAGTAGTTAACACAAAGGCACACAACAGAAACAAGTCCATCTGTCTAGAGCTGTGAATAGAAAATCATTACACGGGGGATAATATTAACTAACCCTTCCACAGAAATCTGGGTAATGGCAAATATTGATAGAAAGCTCCAGAAGCAGGGTGATGCTTAGCTGGAAAATGTAGGGCCAGCTTAGAGGAGAAGAAAAACCCTGGCATGACTGATGGTCAAAGTTCCCTTTTAAGGAAAAAGCTTCCTTAACCAACCATGAGTCAATCTGACCCTCGTAACCAGGCAGGGTTTTTGCTGAAATAGCTGATTTCCAACAGATGGAATACAATTTCTTGGCTTCTCAATGCAGAGAAATGGTTGTTGGGAGAGCTAAACTCCTCTCCTTGCCTCCCACTGCTCAATAAATTAACCTAGCGACAGCTCTCAGTTTGGCAGTATGGTCAATGGGAACAGGGAGGTGGTGGGAAACCAATATAGAACTTGAACCCACCTACTCCCCAGCTTTTCAGTTAATTACACCACAATCTGAATTAGTGCAAATGTACTGAACAAGGAAGGAGAGGAAGCAGTGGGGATAAAAGCCATCATTTTGAAGCATTCTCTTGTCAGATACTCCAATTCAATAGTCTTTGCCATACCTACAGCTTCATCCTGCTGCTTGCTATGTGCCAAGATGAACTAGCACCTGGAGAGAGGGTAATTGAGTAATTTGGCCATTTATGTCCAAAACTTATCTGTAAAAGGAAGAGGTTGGCGAGATGATGTGTAAGATGTCTTCTAGCTTCAAATCTGGGCCCAGCTATGCCACTTTCCTACTCAAGAAGCCTCTTGCCTTTAGAATAAAATACAAAATCTTCTATTTGTCATTTTTTCATGGTCTTTCGATCTGTTTTCCCAGACTCATTTCATACTATTCTCTCTCATGCATAATCCTTTCCAGACAAATTTCCTAGCTTGATATTGTCTCCTGTCACCGTGGCTTTGCATTGGGTATCCTCCATGCTCGAAATGCTCTCCCTTCTTACCTCCACCTGTTGGAATCCCTAATTCCATTCAAGATTTGGCTCAAGACCCAGTCATTGTGGATCAAGCATTAGATTTGGAGTCAAGCAGACCGGAATCTGAACCCTGCTTCAGACCTTTACTGGCTGTATGACCTTGGTCAAATCACTTAACCTTTTTTATGCCTCAGTTTCCTTGTCTGTAAAATGAGGGAGTTATGTGGCCTTTAAGGACTCTTATAGCTCTGGATCTGTGATCCTATGGTCCTATAAATACTCTTGGTTGTTAATGATCTCTTAGTTCTTAAATTATTTTGTATTTGCTTATTTGTCATTGCTCTACCTGAGAGAATAAGCTCTTTGAGGGCAGAAACAACTTTATTCTTTCCATTGTATACCCAGTGCCTAGAACAGTGCCTGATCCATGGTAGCCACTTAATACATGCTTAATACAATACTGAATTGTATTGTCCTGCTTTGAACTTAATTGGATTGAATGTGAGCCAAGATTCAAATGAGACAGTTTACCCAAAGCTACTAATAAAGATAAGTCCCTGACTCTTTGTATTGCTCATAGTGGGAGCTGACTTTCATCTCACCTCAAAAGATGTTGGAAAAGGTTCCAAATGGATCAAATGGCCACATTAATACCTGCACTTTCTGTTGTTTTCCCCAAGAAGAGCAACCAATGCAATATTGACTCTGGTTGTTATGTTAGCAGCTTTGTCACAGGAAGGTTAGGGCAAAGACCTTGTGCTGAAAGTGTAAGTTATGCAGAAAAAAATTGCTGGGGGAAGCTTTCTGTCTAACTTTTTGCTAAAGTAAGAACCTTTTTCTGGACCTGCTGCTTGTTGTCAAGGTATTTGGGATCCATAATATTTCAGTGATTTCCTGAGTGTGCGTTCTGTATCCATCAGTGAAGACTGTAATTCCTCTATGACATAGAAGATGGTCTTTAAGAGTTACCATGGCTGGAAAATTCATCATGGGTTGGCTAACCTTGTGATCAATAGCTCTGCACTTACCCGAGATGATCCTTAAAGTCAATTATTGGACCACTAATGATAACTTTATTGGGATAGCCTTGCTGAACGTATGGTCCCCTCCACACCACACTGAGAGAGCAGAGTAGGATTAATATATAATGTATATTCTAGAACGGCCATGTGGCTTACTAGTTAGAGACTTGCTCTTGGAGGCATGGAGTTCAAGTATTACCTATGGCTCTTATGGATTCTACACTCTTGCACTTATTCTCCCAGTGTTCTGGGAGGTTCTGCAAAATTATAAGTTTTAAAGGAGGCGCCAGCATGCATTGTAGAGAGAATTTCTTCACTGCAAGTTTTCTATATCAATGAAATCATAGGTCCAGCCCAAACATTTTTAAAACTAATTGTTTGTAATTTTAAAATTAGGTTTTATTGAAGGAATACATACACACAAAAATAAAAATCACTCACTTTCTATGGGATACTCTCCAGAATTTGTCAGATTTGGTTACCATTGTCAGAACTCCCTGCTAACTAATGGAGGACCTTGGGATTACAGGACTTAATGCCTTATTTAAATACTTCTACCTTCTGTTCCCTAATAGTTGTGCCTCTGCTAATGCTGCTATTATGCTTGTTAATGTCCTAGCTTCCTTTCTTAGGCGCATGCTAAGATTTGGAGTCAAATGAGTTCTATTTGGGAAGTGTATGTGAACTTAACTGTTCTGGCAGAGGAAAAACAGTATAAATAAATGGCAAGTTGTTGGTATTATTTTGTGGTAGGAATACCAGGGAGAGAAAGATAAGGATTAGAGATGAGAGAGAGAAAAAAGAGAGCGCAACAGAGGGAAAGAGAATGAGAGCAAGGGCTAGAGAGATCTTTAAAGACCTTATGGTTAGAGTCCTGATATGTTATCAGTGGTACAGTGGATAGAATGCAGGTCTGGAGTCAGGAAGACCTGAGTTCAAATCCAGCCTCAGACACTTACTAGCTGTGTCTGGGCAAGTCACTTAACCTTGGATGACTCAGTTTCCTCATCTGTCAAATGAGCTGGAGAAGGACATGGCAAACCACTCCAGTATCTTTGCCAAAAAAAACTCCAAATGGGGTCACAAAAAAATCAGACGTGATTGAACAATAAAAACAATGCTATTAGCAAAATCAATTTTAAAGTTTCACTCTAATTTTTTCTTCAGTATTTTCTAGCTTCGAATTCTCACTAAGAACAGATCAATTCACCAGACCCAGACAACTTTCAGGACAACTTGAAGTCAAATGCCCGACAGGAAAAGTTTATATTCAGTGCTTGGCTCTATTCTGCTTCTCCCTTTCAGGGTTGTCCTCATCTTCTGAAGTTCAAGCCTTAATGCTCCTTTCAATGCCTTAACTCAAAAGGATGAACAATTGAGTAATTTCTGGCATCATGTCATGGCTTGGAAGAGAGAGAGCAATATTTTGGAGAATGGGCCCTTTTTTTTTTCGTACAGCTTGAAGTTGGTGACTTCAACTACATGAAACTATGTGGGTTGCTATCTACTCTGTGATAAAGGGAGACCTTGAATACCTTTATTCACAGTCCTTTTCCTCCTCCTTCTCTGTTTCCTTTGCTGGAAATTCATCCAGGTCATGGTCACTAAAGGTGACCACTAAAGGTGGATGTCCCACAAGGCTCTGTCCTGGACCCTCTTCTGTTCTCACTCTTTACTATTTCATTTGGTGACCTCACCAGCTTCCATGGATTCCTATATCATCTTTATGCTGATGATCCTCAGACCTACTCATCCAGTCTTATTTTCTCTCCGAACCTCCAAGCTTGCACCTCCAACTGCTTTTTAGTATCTTAAACGAGATGTCCCATAGATCTTAAATTTAACACTTCCAAAACTGACCTCATCTTTCCTGCATTTCTTCGCCCTTGTGGACTGTTGAGGGTACCACCACATGCTTGAAATCTAGGTGTCATCCTCGGCCCTTCACTCTCTTTCACTCCCCAGTATCCAATCTGTTTCTGAGTCCTATTGATTTTACCTTCATAATATCCCTTATATATACGCCCTTCTGACACTGCTACCACTCTGGTATGGACCCTCGTTGACTCATTTCTCTAACTATTGTAATAGCTTTTTGGTTGACCTCCTTACCTCAAGTTTCTTCACTCTATTCCCAATCAGCTGTCAAGTTGATCTTCCATTCCCCTGCTGTGCCCTGCTCAAAAGAATGTCAGTGGTTCCCTATCACTTCCAGGACCAAATATAAAATATTGTGTTTGACATTCAGAGTCCTGCACAAACTGACTTCTTCCTATTTTCCAGTCTTCTTACACCTAACTTTCATGGGGTGTGGAGGTATGTACAGTGTGATCCATTTACATTGGCTTGTTTGCTATTCGTCACAAATAATAATCTATTCCCTGACCCCAAGAGTTTCCACTGGCTGTCACCATGTCTGGAATTCTCTTCCTCTTTATCTCTGCCTCATAGTTTTCCCTGGCTTCTTTTAAGTTCCATGTAGTGGATAGTGTACTAGGCCTGGAGTCTGGAAGACTTGAGTTCCAATCTAGCTGAAGACACTTACTAGCTGTGTGACCCTGGGCAAGTGATTTAACTCTGTTTGCCTCAGTTTCCTTGATTGTAAAATGAGGATAATAACTGCACCTACCTTTCAGAGTTGTGGTGAGGATCAAATGAGATAATATTTGTAAGGTGCTTAGCACAGTGCCTGGCACGGAGTAGGTGCTATATAAATGCTTTATTTCCTTCCCTTCTGCATGTAAAGTCCCACTTTCTACATGAAGTCTTTCCCAATCCTCCTTAATACTAGTCTCTTCCCTCTGTTGGTTATTTACAATTGGTGCTGTATGTAGCTGTTCGCACATAGTTGTTTTCGTGTTGTCTTCCCTCCCTTTGACTGTGAACTCCTTGAAATGATAGACTGTCTTTTGCCTTTCTTTGCATCCCCAACACTTAGCACAGTATCTGACACATAATGGATACTTAATAAATGTTTATTAACTGACTGATTAGTTGTTCTTCAGTTGTGTCTGATGCTTTGTGACCCCTTTTGGGGTTTTCCTGACAGAGGTACTGGGGTGGTTTGCCATTTCCTTCTCCAGCTCACTTTATAGAGGAAGAAACTGAGGCAAACAGGGTTAAGTGACTTGCCCAGGATCACATAGCAAGTAAGTGTCTGAGACTAGATTTGAACTCAGGAAGAAGAGTCTTCCTGACTTCAGGCCTGATACTGTGTCTACAAGTACTACATCTCCACAATCTCTAACTCTGAACTTCTACCTGACCATAGTGTCCTTCTATCCCTCCCTGTCACTTACTCCTCCTAAATCTATTTTTTTTTGCCTTTACTGCAACTTCTAGCCTATATCCCTCTTCTGGCTTTACTTTCCTCCCTTTAAAATTTTGATTTTCTAGTTAACTGAGCTAATACTGTCCTCTACCTATGACCCCTCTGCTTCACTGTCCTATTTTCTGCTCATCCCTTTCTAGATAACAACTTAACCCATCTCCCTTCACTCTTAGCTCCTATGCTGCTGGATACCACTTGGAAGTTAGTATCTTAATATATCATCTATGCTGACTGGATCCACTACAAATTTACGTTATCTAATCTCAACTGGGCTAAGATGAAATCTGTTTCCTCAACTATGAATTGAGGCGGCTAGACTAGAAAATCTCTAAGGATCCTTTCAGTTATTCTATTCTATTCTATTTTATTTTATTCTGTTCCATTCTAGTCACTGATTTTAGATGACAATGCCATTGCAAGTGTTGTATTAATTTTCAAAAAAGGCGAAGAAGGTAAATCCTCCAAAATATAGGCCTCTGTGCTTAATCTTAATTCCTGCTAAAATTTTAGATGTGACAGAGCTTAGAAAGGGAAGAAATGACCACTACAAGAATATTTATTGCTCTTGAAGAAATCATGCCATATTAATTTCATTGCCTTAATAAACTGCAGATCAAAGCTATTGTATAGACCTTTTTAACCTTTATTTTAATAGGGCATTTAACAAAGCATCTCACTCTATCCCGGTAGACAAGATGGATAATGTGGGCTGGAGAATAGTCCAATGAAGTGGGTTTGTAATTGGGTAGATAACTGAACCCAAAGCAGAGTGATTAATGGATTGAGGACATTCTAGGAGGAGGACTTTAGTGGAGTGCCTTAGGGATCTATCCTTGGCCTGGTTCTTTCCATTTCTATCGTTTATTTGATAAAATAGATGGCATACTTATCAAATTGGCATACAACATTCAATTCAGCAGACATTTATTAAAGCTCCTACTGTGCTCAGCACTGAGGGAGATATAAAATTCAAATAAAATGTAATCCTTGTCTTAATGAAGTTGGAAAAAAATGTTCAGAGCTTGCCTGGTTAGCTATCCTTGGCAATATGATCTCTCTTAGTTTATGTTTCATTACCTTCTAGATGTTGGAGAGTTTTTGGTGACGGGCAGGTCCTTAGTGTTCCTCAGTGTTCAACAAAAGAATAAGTCTTGGAGAAGGGGACAGTAGTGGGCTATGTGTGATTGCATTGAGAAGGCAACATTTTATCGATACCAGGGCAGCTCTTTCCAGATTCAGTTCCTTAAAAAAGGGGTTGAGGGGGAGGTGCACACTGCCAAAATGAAGCCATCATGGACCTAGGACTACAAAAAGTATGATTTTTGCCTCTAAACCTCAGGTACAACTGAAAACAATATAGAAATGCTAATATGAAGGAAGATAATTTTTGTTGGGCTGTCATACATTCAAGTAGCAACATGGATAGACCCAGCCTTGGAGCCAGGAAGATCTAAGTTCAAGTACTGTCTAAGAAGCATAGTGGTTATATGACTCCAGAAAGTCTCTTAAACACTCAGTGGTCTTGGCAATTCTTTTATACTATAGGTTGCAGAATTCTATATCAATGAAAGCACAGATCTAGTCCCTTACTTGATAAGTCACTATTGTATCCTACATTTGGTCTAATGGGACTCGAAATAGTGGTAAACATATAGAAAAAATGTATATGGACCTCTGAGGCACTGGAAAATGTGTTGGGAATGGAGGCAGAGTACTTAGATTTAAATCCTGGTTCTATTACTTCCCCCGTGTTGACCTTAGGAAAATTCTCTAACTTCTCTAGGCCTCAGCTCCTCATCTACAAGAGGAGGAGGTTGGAGTAGATGGCCTCTGAGGTCTTTTGGAGGTCTAAATATATGTTCCTGTGACTTCTGCTCTCTTATCTCAAGCAAAAGTTTAGATGCTACATCATTCTCTTTGAACCTGGACCACCAACCAGAAGAACACCTTCACTACTTATAGAATCTCAGAGATAGATAGAACCTCAGAGGACATTTTGTCTCAGCTTTGTCTCTTCTTAGCTGTGCAATCTTTTAAAAAATTTTTTTTCAACTTATTTATTTTTAGTTTTCAACATTTACTTCCACAAGATTTTGAGTTTCAAATTTTCTCCCCCCCTCCCCTCTTCCACTCCATGACAGCCCACATTGATTCTCCCTTCACCCAAGCTGTTCTCCCTTCTATTACCCCCCTTATCCCTTTCCCCTTCTATTTTCTTATAGGATAATATAGATTTCTATACACCTTTGCCCCTGTATTTTATTTCCCAGTTGCATGCAGAAACAATTTTTAACATTTGTTTCTAAAATTTTGAATTCCAAATTCTCTTCCTTCCTCCTTCCCCCCTACCCTCATTGAGAAGGCAAGCAATTTGACATAGGCTATATGTGTGTACTCATGCAAAACCATAATAGTTATGTTGTGAAAGACTAACTATATTTCCATCCATCCTATCCCTGTTCCTCCTCAAAAGTGTTTGTTTCTGATATCCCCTCTTCCAATCTGCCCTCCCTTTTGTCAACCCTTCCTCTCTTATCCCTTTTCCCCTACTTTCCTATAAGGTAAGATAGATTTCCAAACCCAATTGGTTGTATATGTTATTCCCTCCTTAGGCCCAATCCAATGAGAGTAAAGTTCACTCATTCCTTCTCACCTTCCCCCTCTTCCCTTCCATTGTAAAAGTTTTTTCTTGCTTCTTTTACATGAGATAATTTACCCCATTCTATCTCCCCCTTTCTCCTTCTCCCAGTACAGTTCTCTCTCAAGCCTTAATTTTGTTTTTCAGATATCATCCCTTCATATTCAACTTACCATGTGTCCTCTGTCTATACATATATTCCTTCCAACTACCCTAATAATGAGGAAGGTCTCATGAGTTACAAATATCATATTTTTATGTAGGAATGCAAACAGTTCAACTTTAATAAGTCCCTTATGATGTCTATTTCTGGTTTACCTTTTCATGCTTCTCTTGAGTCTTGTGTTTGAAGGTCAGTTTTTCTATTTAGCTCTGGCTTCTCAAGAATGCATTAAATTCCTTTACATCATTGAAAACCAATTTCCCCCCCTCACTGATTACACTCAATTTTGCTGGGTAGGTGATTCTTGGTTTTAATCCTAGCTCCTCTCACCTCTGGAATATCATATTCCAAGCCCTCCAATCCCTTAAAAAGCTGCTAAATCTTGTGTTATCCTAATTGTGCTTCCACAATACTTGAATTACTTCTTTCTGGATACTTGTAATAGTTTCTCCTTGACCTGGAAACTCTAGAATTTGGCTATTATATTTCTGGGAGCTTTTCTTTTGGGATCTCTTTCAGGAGGTGATCAGTGGATTCTTTCAATTTCTATTTTACCCTTTGGTTCTAGAATATCAGGACAGTTTTTCTTGATAACTTCTTGAGAGATGATGTCTTGGCTCTTTTTTTTTGATCATGGCTTTCAGGTAGTCCAAAAAATTTTAAGTTATTGCTTCTGGATCTATTTTCCAGGTCAGTTGTTTTTCCAACGAGATATTTCACGTTGTCTTCTATTTTTTCATTCTTTTGGTTTTGTTTTACAATTTCTTGATTTCTCATAGAGTCATTAGCTTCCTTTTGCTCCATTTCAATTTTTAAGGAATTATTTTCCTCAGTGAGCTTTTGGACCTCCTTTTCCATTTGACCAATTCTGCTTTTTAAGGCATTCTTCTCCTCATTGGCTTTTTGGATATCTTTTGCTACTTGGGTTAGTCTATTTTTTAAGGTGTTATTTTCTTCAGTATTTTAACTTGTTTTTTCATGATTTTCTTGCATTGCTCTCATTTCTCTTCCCAATTTTTCCTCTACTTCCATTACTTGATTTTCAAAATCCTTTTTGAGATCTTCCATGGCCTGAGACCAATTCATATTTTTCTTGGGGGCTTTGGATGTAGGAGCTTTGACTTTGTTGTGTTCTTTTGGTCGTATGTTTTGATCTTCTTTGTCACCAAAGTAAGATTCTATAGTTCAAGTTTTTTTCCTATGTTTGCTCACCTTCCCAGCCAGTGACCTGACTTTTTAACTCTTTGTTAAGGTAGGCTGTGCTTCCACTCTGAAGGGTGCACTGTCCCAAGCTTCTGGGGTTTTGTGCAGCTGTTTTCAGAGAGACTTCTAGGGATGTGTAAGTTTTCAGTTCTTCTAAGGTGATATGATCTAAGGAGAGGTGTTTCCTCCTCTCCTGGCCTGTGCTCTGGTCTGTGAGTGAAGCACTCTTTTCTGTCCTGGAAATGAGAGGATGATTCCCTCTCTACCACTGCCACAAGCTCCACTATGCCAGTGCTCCTCCTTGCCCTAAGACTGCCACCCAGGACTGGGAACCAGATCCAAGCATGGGCAAAACAAGAGAATCCTGCCTCAGCACCAGCAAAGAGATCCCTGCAAGCCCCTTCCAATCAGCTACTTGATCACCCCACCATTTGAGGGCTGAGAACTCCAGAAGTAGCCACTGCTACTATGGCATCAGCCCATGGCTGCACTAGGTCCAGGGCTAGACCATGCTTCTTTCTCACCCAGGTCTGACAGACCTTTCCCATTGACCTTCTAAGTTTTCTTTGGTGTTTGTGGGTTGAGAACTCTGGAAACCATCACAGGTCACCTTGATTCAGTCCCATGAGACCTGCTTCACTTTTGCTGGGCCCCAGTCTTTGCCTGCATGGCCCACGCTGAACTGTGTTTCTCTCCCAGCCAAGTGCAATGGACCTTTCCTGACAATCATCCAGATTGTCTTGGGCTGGAAATCTGTTTCACTTTGTCTTTTTGCGGGTTCTGCTGCTCTAGAATTTATTTAGAGTCATTTTTGCAAGTATTTGGAGGGGTTTGGGGGAGACCTCAAGCGAATCCCTGCTTTTACTCTGCCATCTTGGCTCCACCTCCTTAGCTATGCAATCTTAAAACAAGTCACTTCACCTCTTATATAATTTCAGAATTGGATGGAACAGAGGACATTTAGTTTGATTTCATTTTTTTTCATCTATAAAAAAGAATTACAATAATACACCCCAGCTACTCTCTTAGTACAGGTTTAATAAGCTTTGGGATTCCACAAGGAAAGATGACAACTTCATATATCTGCCACTTATGTTGCCAGAGGAAAAGCCCAAGGGGCATATGCTTTGGGGTAAGGCTCCTAGTTATAGTCCTGATGTCAAGGAGAAGGAAGCCCCTATCTACCAGCAGGGATAAGGTTCCTGGTCTGGCCCTTGATTCTACATTTCCTAAGCTGAGGCTTGAGAGGTGGAAATGACTACTGAGACCCTTGATCATAGTCCTAAGCAGATTCTGATGCTTCTAAGGAGAAAACTGGCATGACTAGGGGGGGAGAACACCACAAGACAAAACAGCGCAAGATGGGAGTGGGCAGAGAAAAAGTGAAATAAAAAGGCTTTCTTGAGGGGAGGTACTCACCATGTGAGCAGGTGGGTGGTCAGGCAAGATTGACACAGGAAGGTTCCTGGGATCCTGGAGAGAGCTAAGTCCCCAAAATGGATGAAATGCAGTGGGCTTTAAAAGGGTTCTTATCTAGACAAATGTAACCAGTAACTGTAGGAGAGAGGAGCTTAGAACTGGGAACTTGGTGCTGTTTTAAGCTAGTGAGGTGGAGGGACTGGGGGAGAGAAGAAAGACTCCTGGAGAATTGGTGGCTAGGCAGGAAAGGGGTGTTCTGTCCTCATTGCAGGGTGACTCTGGATTTAAGCTTGCCTGGGTCTTCTTTGTTTAGTGAGCAGATAGGCTATTGAGTTCCTTACTAGTTTAAGCATTTATTGTGAGAAATAAATGAGATAATACTGGCTCTTTTTATATAGCAGTTTATAAAACAACTACCTTGCTAGTAGCTAGATTCCACAAATATTTTGCTCATTTTTCATATGAGGAAACTGAAACTCAGACAGGCTACATGATTTGCCTGCAGTTATACTGGGCTTCTTACTCCCACTGCAGTGTTTTTTCCTAGGCTACATCAAGCTGCTGATCTGCAGAGAGATTATGTATGTGAAGGCATTTTATAATTATAAAGCACTATATGAAGAGAAGCTATTCTAGAAACATAACTACTGTTGGATTAGGTGAATCACCAGGTGTTTGTTGTCTGTCTCCAGCCTTTAAGATTCCAGAGCAAAATCATGCAGATGAAAGAAGCCTGAACTGGTGCTTAAGAACCCATCAAACTCTGCTGGTAATATCAAACCTATGCCCACTGTTTCTCTCTCTCTCTCTCTCTCTCTCTCTCTCTCTCTCTCTCTCTCTCTCTCTCTCTCTCTCTCTCTCTCTCTCTCTCTCTCTCTCTCTCTCTCTCTCTCTCTTCTCCTCCCTCTCCCTCTCTCCCTCTGTCTCTCTCTGTCTCTGTGTCTTTCTGTATCTCTTTGTCTTTCTATGTCTCTGTCTCTCTCTCTGTCTCTCTCTCTCTGTCTCTCTCTCTCTGTCTCTCTCTCTCTCTCTCTCTCTCTCTCTCTCTCTCTCTCTCCTCCTCCTCCTCCTCCCTCTCCCTCCCTCCCTCTGTGTCTTTGTGTCTCTCTTTCTGTCTGTCTATCTCTCTCTCCCTTTCCCCCTCTCCCTCTGTCTCTCTCTGTCTCTGTGTCTTTCTGTATCTCTTTGTCTTTCTGTGTCTCTGTCTATCTGTCTCTCCTCTTTCTCTCTCTCTCAGCTCAGCCTTTCTATCTCATCATAACTACACAACTGGAAGTGTAGGAAACTGTCCTAATACTGATAGGCTCTGGAGCTTTGACCTGATCCAGTTAGGACCTGGGCTGGTTTGCCCCTCCTTAGCCAACATGGTGGCCCCCTGCTCCCAAAGGTTCGCCAAATTAATGCTCAGTTTAGTACAGACGCCCAATAGGCTTAGCCCACGTAGCTCCAAACTTCCAAGCTCAAGAGATGCGCCACTCTCAGCCACCCTCTTGGCTAGGATTACAGAGGTGTACCATTCAGCCTGCCTTCTTCTAACTCCTGCCTCTTCTCTGTCTCACTTCCACTTTGATTCACAATTTGGTTTTCTGAACCAAGCTTAGGCTGCACCAGGTCAGTGTATCATTGCCACTTTCTTTAAAAGGAATTGCAAACTGTGGGTCATCTCTGGGTGAGTGCTCACACACTGAGACTGGAATATTCCTATTTCTGTGCTCTCTGAGTGCTCAAAATTCAGCTGACATCAGCTGTGTAAATGCACAAAACAGCCTGTCTTCCAAATGAATGAGTCATTAACAAGAGTGACTAAGATAAATAAGATTATCTTGTCAAATTCCTAGTGAATTCAATTTTTCCTCCCATCACTCCTGAAAAACCTTAGCAAACAGAATCCATCTAACATCTCTTTTGTGGCTCTAGCAACTTGCCTTTGCCAAAAAATGTTTTGGGAGGCTCTTATACATCTTTTCTTATGCAATGATAACAGTAAAAGAGTCTTCAGTCTCTAAAAATTTGAATAAAATATAGTTTGTATCCGATTCATCCCTTAAATTCCACTGAAATTGGAATTAAAAGTTGATTTAACATTCTAATTTCCATTTATTTTTCACTGTCTCCATTTTGCCTAATTTTGAGTTAGTTTCTCAAGATTTTATACTGAGACATGACCTTGGTTCATTACATTCTTCTTCATAATTAGAAGCAGTCCTAAGAGATGAATGGAGGATGATGGTTGGAATTAGACCATGGGAATGAATGACTACAATTTAAAGACAAAACTCTCTTCAAAACCCATAAGATTTCTTGATTAACAGTCAGAGGTGGGGTAACAAGAGTCAAAGCTATACTTCAGAAAAAGTGCATGTAAAAGATATATAGTACTCATGAAAGATATGTATATCCACATGAATTGCCTAAATTCATAGATGCAGCTTGTGGGTGGCATTGATAGATACTCTCTAAAGCCTAGGCTGCTTAAGATAAGAAAGGAGGGAGCAAAAAGCAAAGTAGCTGGTGGCAGAAGGGAGACTTGTTTATCAAGGAGGAGAGAAGAAACTAGCAGAATCTCGGCGTGCTTTAAGTTTGGACGTCCTTTCCTCTGAGAGGAGTATCAAGCTGGAATTACATCTATGTGCTCCCAACTCAAATTCTTTCATCTAAGAGTATGATGTTTAGAGGTTCAGAAGTAAAGTCATTTCCCTGATTGCTCTTAAAGGAGAGGGTAATTTACAATCGCCAGCTGAGCTCCTTCCCACCAAACACTGGTTATACAAAAGACCATCACAAATAGCATATTCATTATTGGGTAAGTAAACCCGTTTATCCAAACAAAACATGGAAATTGAAGAAGTTCTACCGTTTGAACATATACAAGAAGATAAACAAGAATTCTCTTAGAGTGAAATAATTTCTCAGCTCAGAGAGAGAGAGCAAGAGCAAGAAAGAGAGACAGACAGAGACAGAGAGAAAGAGACTGGTCTCACTCAAAGAGTACTATATAAGCAGTTTCTAGGGAGACAAACTAGAAATCAAGAACAAGTTGAGGATCTGGTTTCTCCTATATATCTACTGCTTCTTTCTCCATGTATCTCCCCTAAAGACTATATGGAACCATCTGGGTCTCTGTCCTAAGACTCTATGGCTGCATACCCATCATTCACTTACACAGATGCTCAGTGTTATTTCCACCGATCCAGAGTCATGTCTGCTTCTGCAGTACTATGCAAAATGTTCTGGTTTTTGTTGGAAGTTGAATTACATGTACTTCAAGTATTTTTAGGTCTTTCTTTTCCACAATGTGTCTTGCGAATTTTTCACCGAGTCTTCTTAATGGCACAAGAAGGAAATGGAAGAGATAAGGGACTGCTTTGATGGATAGTTTTCTTACAGTCTTGAACTAGGAGCCAGAAGATTTGAGCTTGTTAGGCCTTAACATGGATTTACTAGGTTCATGACCTCAAGAGCATTGGATTAAAGATCTGGAGCTATGAGACTGGTCATCTATTCCAACCCTCTCTCATTCAATTGAATTTGAATAAAATAAAGTTTGTATCTGATTCATGCCTTAAATTTCACTGAAACTGCAATTAAAAGTAGATTGAATTGGGTATTCAATAGGCAACTAAGGCTGAGAATAGTGAAAAGTCTTGCCCAAAGTCTTACAGAAAATGAGTATCAGAGTTGGGATTCCAAACTCTGACCCAAAGTCCCATACTCCTGACTGTACTGCATTATCTTGCAAGTCACCTTCTTTTTTTTTAAGCCTCAATTTCTTCACATAGAAAATTTAGAGAACAATATCTATTCTATCTAGGGCAGCTAGGTGGTGCAATGGATGGAGCACAAGTCCGGAGTCAAGAAGGTTGGAGTTCAAATCAGGCCTCAGACCCTGGGTAAGTCACTTAATGCTGTTTGCCTCGGTTCTTTATCTGTCAAATGGGGGCACAGTGGAGAAGGAAATGACAAACCACTCCAGTATCTTTGCCAAGAAAATCCCAAGGACAAATCCATGGGGTCACAAAGAGTCAGATGTGACTGAACAACTGAAAAATAGTCTATCTGAATCTACTCACAAATTGTTTCAAGAATCAAACATGAGAATGTATAGGAATGTATTTTGAATTTGTACTCCAAAGATGAGATCTAAGAATGCAAGATTGCAACCTCAGAATCCCCTCCCTCCTTTCTAGTGGCAATAGATTATCAGTAAGTAACATTACAAATAGTGCTGGCCTTGGTTAATATGTTGGCTAGTTTTTCTGAAATTTTTCCTTCTTTTTCAATTTTTTAAATTATGAGGGACAACTCTGAGAGGGGTGGTGGGGAGATATATATTGGGAAATGGAAATAATATAAAACAAGATAATTTTTTTTAAAAGAAAAGTTGTAAAGGGTTACACAAATAGGTTTTTTTTAAAAAATAAAGATGGACAAAGTATATTTTGAAGGTGGCACAGTGGAAAGAACACTGGCCCTTGAAAGAGAGGACCTGGGTTTAAATCCTATCCATTTCTCATCTTTGCAAATCCTTGAACCTCACTGGCCCTCAGTTACCACTTCTATAAAATGAAGGTGTAGGAATAACAGCCTCTGTGGTCCATTTTGTCTCCAGGTCTATGATTCTATGAAAAGAGCCAGGGTATGACATAGAGTAGTCTTTAGAGACAGAGGGACAGAATAGAAAAGATGATGATAAGATTGAGTCAAAGAACTTGCCATCAGGTATTTGAGCTCAGACCCCAAGCTGAAGCAGGATTCAAAACTAAATTCAGAACCAAGTCTTCATGTACTTGGGCTGAAACTGAACTACTGAGGCCTTAATTGTCCTCTCTCTAGTGTTAAAGTGTTTGTTCTGTGTGATAACTGCCTAATTTCTGATGAAGCACATATGGAGAGTGGGGGTGGCTGTGGTTCCCCCTTTCCCAAGAGTGGGCCTGCTACTCTGAGCACCAAAGAGGCAGGGAATGTATTTGCTGAACCTATATTTGTTTGAACAAGAGTTTATTTTTACCTTCACTCTTCCTTCCAGAGCAGTGTGCTTGTTTCTCCAATCATCTCATGGCTTAGAGGCAGTGGGGTAGAGGGGGAGAGAGAGCTCAGGGCTTGGAATCAGGAGACCTGCTTTTGATTCCTGGTTCTGAGGCTTACTATGTCCCCCTGGCAAGTCAGTCTCACTGTGCCTCTATAAAGCCAGATTAATAATGTGCCCTGCCTCACAGAGCTGTAAGGAAAAGGGTTTTGTAAATCTAAAAGCGCTCAACAAATGGGAGCTATTTTTAAGGCATCCAAGGACTAGATTGGGTGTCAGAAAAAAAAATATTAATACAGTTCTCAATTTCCTTTCTTGCAAGCAATTCAAAGCATTACAATTACAATTACAGCTGGAATGGGGGTTAAGTTCACCCCCTTCCTCTGGCCAAGACTAAGTCCAAACCATCCAGAATAGACGATTGCCTTAAAGATCTCAACAAGCAGATTTGCTTGATAATTTATCTGTTTTCACTTGTCCTTGGTGTCAGAATCGGGCCTCTTATCTAAGTTTCTATGGTAGCCGTTTAAATGCATTTCCGTTGGTGGAGACAGATGGAAAACAGCTGGTTAGCATCCTCTTTATAATCATCCTTGAAAATAGTTATTAAGTCACTTCTTGTCTCTAGACAAAATAACCTAACTCCTTTAAGCCTTTCATTTAGGTCCTGCTTTTCAATTCTTTTAAAAAAAAATTCTCTTTATTGTTGCTCTTCTCAGAACTCTCTTCAATCTTGCTATATCCCTCCTTGAGCTGCAGAGCCTGGATTCAGTGCCGTGCCTCATGTTTGACCAATGCCAAATATAGTAGATAGATCATTTCTTGGCTCCTGGATGCCCTCCTGATATTGCTTCATTGCCAGCTGCAGGTGGGCCTCTTAAATGGTTGCACTGCATTGATAGTTCAGAGGTAGTGCTTTACCTCTGTCATTACTAAATTTTCACTCAAGTATTTTCCTTAGAGACCCTTGGAGCTTGGAGGTAGGTATGCATATATGTATGTAACATGTATGCATGTATACATATTATATGTGTGTTTATATATGTGCATATATACATGCACATACAGATATATACGTATATATATATGTTATATAAAAAATCTGATGGGTACAGAAAGATTTTGAAGTTTTTATTTTTTTAAATTAAAATTTATTTTAAACTTAAATACATAATAAGAAAAAGAAACATATTATAAACTTAAATATTAAAGCTTAAATACAAAATAAGAAAAGAAAAAAGCATTGCCATGTGCACAGCAGAATGCAAAGGAGTTTGTTTTTTTTGATGGAGAAAGTGGGCAATTATGTCACTCTCTTACAACACGGAATCCTTTTTTTTTTTTCAGTCAGGTGCACCAGTTTTTAAACCATTGGACTGAAACATCACTATGAAGAGTTACTTCTGGTATCACCCCAGCTTAGTTGGGAGGGCACGTTAGGAGTCAGTATGGTGTCTTATAATAATAGGAACTGCTAGAGAGCTCAAAACATTTCTTCTTGTGGTTTGGTCTTTAAAAAAAGAAAGCCAATACTAGTTAAAGTTTAGCCCTGTGAAGTTTAACAAGGTTGAGCCATTCCCATTTCTGCTTCATCTTACTCATGAAAGTCTGAGTATTGGGAATGTGGAGCCAAGAAGATCAAGGTTTAAATCCTGCTTCAGACAATGACTATGTGACCCTGGGCAAGTCACTTAAACCTTTCCCTGTCTCAGTTTCCTATAATTCCTTCCAATGTGAAGATTGGGGATGATAGTATAATTTGCCTTCCCCACCCCCATATCCAATCACTTGTCAAATTCTTTTGTTTCTGCCTACAAAGGTATCATCTCTCTGATAAACTCTATTCTCTCCTCTGATATTGCCACCACACTTGGGTAGGACCTTATCCCCTCCATGACTAGACTATTTCAGTAGTCTGTAGATGGTTTTTACTGCTTCAAATTTCTCTCCACTACAATCCATTCTCCACTCATTTGCCAAATTGACCTTCCTAAAATACACATCTTAGCGTATTACTCTCCCCCCGATTCATCATAACCTATCACACACAGGATCACTTATGGCATTCTGTTTGGCTTATAGCTTTGTTCCTTCCTGCCTTCCTGGTCTTCTTACACCTTAATCCACTTCACACATTCTTTGATGCTGTGCCACTTGCCAGGTCCTCCTCAGTGTTTCTTGCACACAGGGGACGAAGAGACTGCCAGAAGGCAGTTCAGAGGCATGGTGCCAATGTTCTGAGAAGCAGAGGGAGAAGCAGAAGACTGCAGGGTCACTGTTAATACAGATGTGCAACAGGATAGAACATGAAGGACACAAAACACAAGTTTAGTCTGAAGTCTTTCTGAGGTACTGACAAGCTTACGAGGCTGTATTTCTAGGGTTTGTTTGTGTTCCCACCTCACAGAATAAGGTTGGGTCCTGGATGTGCAAAAGCTGGATGGTTTCAATCTGACATCTGAGAACAGACTGACCATGGAGCCCTAGGCCAGGTAATTAAGCACTAAAACTGGCACTCCTCTGCCAGATGCCTTATAAAAGTTACATGGGCTATTAGCCCTAAGATAGATGGGTGGAGTCAGACAGTTATTCTCAGGCAAATGAATGGACAGAAGGAAGGTCTATTTAAGATTGTGTGACATAAGTGATTTACTTGGCTTCTGTGTGTCCAGGATGCACTGCCAAACCACTCTCCCTTGGGTTTGAATCCTCTTTTAAAGAATATACATATTTATGATAATAATGCCCGTCATTTATATAGCTCATTAACATTTGGAAAGTGCTTTACAAATATCTCATTTTATTTTTATAACAACCTTGGAAGGCAGGTGCTATTATTATCTCCATTTTACAGATGAAAATATTGAGGCAAGCAGAAGTTAAGTGAAGTGTCTGAGATTGGAATAGAACTCAGGTCTTCTTGACTTCAGGTCCAGAGCTCCATCTACTGTGCCGTCTAGCTATGGATTATAGTTACTATCTAAAGTATTTTCTTTGAGTATTTCTTTGAGCATTCTGTGGCAAAATCCAACTTTCAGGCATCACAACCAGTTATCAACCAGAACACATTCTAGTCTATTTGAATTCTAATCTATTTGAATTTGACCCAATTTGACCTAATAGCACCCCTGCATTTATATAAATGGATAGCTCTTTTCATCACAAGAGCAGACGTTTTAATCACTGCACAGATGATTTAAATTCTGATGTAATTATTGTAATATGAATACATAAGTTATATATACTATAAATGTTTAATAACACATTCAGTCCAGTAATCAATTTGGAAATTGTCTTTCTCAGGTTCATGGGCCCAGCAACATACATTATAACATGACCTTGAATGGAAAGTGATATTGATGTCATAGACATCAATTTTTTCATCTTTGCTCCTTTGGTATGGAGATAGATGAGGATCAATTAATCGGTGAACAAGCATTTATTAAACACCTAATATGCCAGACCCTGTACTAAGGACCAGAGATACAAAGACAAAAAAAACAACAACATAGAGATAAAGATGAATATACAAAAATCTATGAAAAATATAAGGTTTTTTGTTTTTATTTTTGGAAATGAGGAAGGGAAGACTGTTCTGGTAGATAAAAGGTTAGACTTGGCTTCAAGTAGACCTGGGTTCAAATTCTACCTCTGACACATACAGGCTGTGTGTCCCTGACAAGTCATCTAACTTTTCAAGGCTTCAATAATTATCAAAGATTGTAAGTATCAGGTATTTCAGTTTACATCAGCAGTGGCAGTTTCCCAACTAGGGCATTCTTTACATGGATGAAACTACAGTCTACTACCACTACTACTACCACCACTATTACTAACTACTACTACTACTACTACTACTACTACTACTACTACTACTACTACTACTACTACTACTACTACTACTACTACTGTTGCTGCTGCTGCTGCTGCTGTTGCTGTTGCTACTGCTACTACTAATCTACATTTATATAGCCCTTCAAAGTTTACAAAGTTTTTTTTCCATAACAATCTAGCTAGATTGTGTAGTGGACAGAATGCCAGACTTGGAATCAGGTAGGCCTAGATTTAAAGCCTGTCTCAGACACTTATCAGCTGTGGGACCTTGGGCAAATCACTTAACCTCTCAGCCTCAGTTGCTCCATCAGTACAATGGGGATAATAATAACACGTACCTTACAGGATTGTTATGAGAATCAAAAGTAACGCACTTTGCAAACCTTAAAGTACTTTATAAATGCTACTATTATTACCGGTGGTGGTGGTGGTGTTGGTGATCTGGTGAGGTAAAGAAAATTATTATTAATCCCATTTTACTGATGAGGAAGCTGATGCTCAAAGAGGTCACTTGCCTAAGATCTCTTAGTGTGAGATCCAAGATTAGAACCCAGATAGCCTGATTTCAAGTCTAGTGTGTTTATGTATGAAGCAAAAGCATAAAGATGCCAAGAGACTTATTCTAGTATAAGGAGACACACACATTTAGGCATTAACTGGGCAGGGACTAGCACCCAGGTTTCCAGTAGTTTTTGCTATCCCTTTAAACTGGACAAAAACCAAAAAATATCCACGAGTAGTTCCTGGCAAAGAAACATTTAACCAAACTGTAGTATTTTTAAGGGAATTATGTGCTTTCTTTAACTGATAGTTTTTGGGATACTTGGGGCACATAATGAAAAGAGCCTAAGTGATGTACTCACTTGACTGTACTCACTGCTCTCTTGTTCCTAGAACACTCACGGCTCAAGATTTGGTGGAATGTTTTATTTTGTCTGACTGTCTATTTTATTTTATTTAAAAAATTTTTTTTTGAGGCAATGGGGTTAAGTGACTTGCCCAGGGTCACACAGCTAGTGAGTGGTATATGTCTGAGGCCAGATTTGAAATCAGGTCCTCCTGACTCCAGGGCCGGTTCTCTACCCACTGTGCCACCTAGCTGCCCCTTGAATGTCTATTTTAAATCAAATTCACAATCACCTTCCAGCACAAAGGTGGCCATAGTACAGTGTTAAGCTTTATTTGTTTCCTGATCTTGGTTTAAAATAAAACAAACAATACTTAGCCCAAGCTATATATTACAAGAAGAAAAAGCATTCATTACTCAGTGAACTAAAGTTTTCCTGACTCAGCAGAATCTCAACAAGAATGGTCATCAGTAACCATTAAAAATGTAAGCTGATGTAAGAAATGAAAAGCAGGATGATTTCAGAAAAACCTGGAAACACTTACATGAACTGATGCCTAGTGAAATGAACAGAACCAGAAGAACATTGCACGCAGTAACAACAATATTGTTCAATGAAGAATTGTGAATGACTTCGCTATTCTCAGCAATACAATGATCCAAGACAATCCCAAAGGACTAATGATGAAGCATACGATCTACCTCCGGAGAAAGAACAGATTTTGATTGAATACAGACTGAAGCATGCTATTTTTCATTTTCTTTCTTTCATTTTTTCTTTTATTTGAGTCTTCTTGTACGAAATGATTAATATGGAAATGTTTTACATTTCCATATCTGCTTACCATCTCAGGGTGGGAGGAGGGAAGGAAGGGAGGAATGAAAAGAATTTGGAACTCAAAACTTTAAATAAAAAACGTTAAAATTTTTTAAAATAAAAGCTGAATAGGATATCTGAGATCCAAGTTTTCTAGCTTAAGTTGTCTATAGATCTTTACAAAGGCTAAACTCAAAGCCAACCACTTAAAAGAGCCTACCCATGAAATCACCTTGCAAATATATTTTTTTCTTGCATGATAATGCCCAAGGTTACCTAGAAGCATCTACTCATATTTCTATAGATGATGCTGATAAGCCTGCCAACATTTCAAAAAAGTTTATTTCCTAGGCAGAAGAAGACATGGAGGCCAAATGCAACCCTTCTGTGATTGAGAGGTGAAAATTGATACCCAAGGCAGAAAGTTCCTGCTGCCACCTATTGATCACTTGACTAACCTTTACCAGCATCACAGCAAGTCAACACATGCTTCTTGCTTACTTCCTGTAGCACATGAATTAAATTGTTTAACTTATCTTACTTGGTATCCTGTGAAAACTTATGATGACTAAGACATTTATTTCCTGTTTTAAAAAAAAGTACTAGGCTCCTTTGAAGATACTGTTGTGTCACTGCTGCGGGTTCTTCAGAACCTGACTATCTCCAATTATTTTCATTGAATGAGCAGTTATTTCTGTCAAATAGCCAGCTAATGAGTCAATATTCACTTCAGTCAAAGGGGTTTGAGTATATAGAATATAGACAAAGTCTTGTGTCATCACTTAATTTATAAATCTAATTTTTATAGGAAGAAAAATTTGGTACCAGACACAGTGGAAAAAGCCCTGAATTTGGATCATTGAACTTACTGTCTTGGTACCTGAGTTCAAATTTGGGCTCTTCCATTTACTGTCTGTGTGACTTTGGGCAGGTCACTTAACCTCTCTGGGTCTTAGTTCCTCATCTATTAAATGATGGTATTGGATTAGAGGTCCCTTCTAGCTCTAGTTCTGTGTTCTTGCTAGCTGTACTAAGTTGGACGACTCACTTCTCTTTTGATCATGAATGGATGAAAAAAAATCATTAGTGTTCAGTGTTAAGCACTAGGGATGCAAATAGAAAATAAGGTAATCTATGCTCTCAAGGAGCTCACATTCTGATGGAGGAGACAATATTTATGGAAGCTTTCAGCTTCAAGTCAGATGGAAAGATCCCACAATCCTTGTTGTAGCAGAAAAGTAGATGATAATGCCTCTTCTTTACGGCCATTTCAACTGGAGTGGGGTGGGGTGGGAAACATCACTTTCAGATGATAAACCTTTTGACAGTACCAAGGACATGATGACATTCTTTGTCTTCAGTAGCTATGACTAGCATCTGTAGAAGCAATTGCCAGGTTGCATCTCCATAAGGGTTGTTTCCCAGGGTGATGGCTACAGGTATTGGAGTGAAAGTATTGCTATTTCCAAGACTCTTGGGTTCAGGTTCCTGGTGGGGGGGGTCTCCATCAGGGTTTGAGAGATTGTGGTGATCAAGGTGGTGGTGGTTTGATTTACCTGGTACTTGCTGCCATGCTGTTTCAGCTAAGCTGGATTACCTGTCCTGGGTGTGGTAGTTGGCAGTTGGTGGGGATGGCTTGCCCCCTTCTCCACAGGAGTTTCTTCCCCAAATGTTGTTTGGGGTTCTGCCTCTCCCAGGGCTCTTGAACTTATCTTAAAAATCTTTTCCCCTTTATTCATAATTTTGTCTGCTGTAAAAATCAAGCCAGTTAAAACCAGTAGGTATTCCTTAAGAACCTACTATGTAGGTAGGTATTTAGGTAAAAGGAATTCAAAGATAGTTTCTGCCCTCTAGGATATTATATTCTACTGAAAGAAAGCAGTAGGTACACAGACAAGTAACTACAAAGTATATAAAAAGTAAATACAGATTATTTTTGATGGAAGAAGGATGAAAATCACTGATAATGGGGGATTAGGAAATGCTTCACATATGAGGTGGCTCTTGGCCTGAGCCTTAAATGGAAGTAGGGATCCCATGAGGCAGATGGAAAATGAAAGCTTTGGACTAGATTTTTCTCTCATTCCCTTAGAGTTCTATTGTAATTTTGTGATTCTAAACTTTCCTCTGTACTTGTTATACTGGACATGATTTGCTCAGTTCCTTTGTACCCCTCAGAAGTTTTTTCACCAAGTAATTTCAAAGAAATAGCATCTTCTAACATTACAACAGTGGTAACTAACATTCTCAGTACAGTCACTCTGAGAGTGACATATTATTTTTATTTTAGTAATCTAAGAGAATAGGAGCCAACCTGACACCTTAACCTTTAATTTGTGTTCTATGGAAACATAAATGCAAGGGCTGGTGCTGTCATCTCAGGTAGAGTCTTAAAAAATGAATCATTTTTATGCCTGAGAGTATAGAGAAGTCAATGAGGGACTTCACAGCCTAGTTTTAGAATCTAACTAAAACAAGACATCTGAAAACAAAAATGCTCTACTTACGCAGTCTGAGCAATAAAGCATAGAACTGAGGAAAGAGTCAGTGCTTCTGTTCTCCGCCCTTGTCAGATTACATCTGAAGTATTGTGTTCCATTCTGGGAGCACCATTTGAGAGCATAATGGAAAGGTTGCTTGGCACAAAGCCAGGAAGACCTGAGTTCAAACCCAGCCTTTGACTTATTTTATCTGTAATACTCTGGGAAAGTCACTTTAACCTCTCTTAGTTTTAGTTTCCTTATTTGTAAATCTGGATAATAATAGCACCTCCTTCACAAGGTTGTCGTAAGGATCAAAGGTCAAAGCAGATAATGACATGCTTTTTAAGACTTAAATCACTATTTAAATGTTAGCTATTACTGTCATCATCATCACCATTATTATCACCATCATCTTCTTCATCACCATCCTCATTTTCTTCTCCATCACCATCACCATCACCATCATCTTCGTCATCATCTCGAGAGTGTCCAGGATAGTGAAGGACCTTGAATTAATGTTTTAGGATTAGTTTAAAGAAAAAGGGATGTTGATCCTGGAGAAGACAAGTATTGGAGTGGGGTACAATGTGGGGCATGGTAGCAGCTAGGTGACACAGTGGATAGAGCTCCAGGGCTGGAGTTAGGGAGAGCTGAGTTTAAATCCAGCCTCAGACACTTACTAGCCACTTAAACCCCATTTGCCTCAGTTTCCTCGTAGGTAAAATGAACTGGGGAAGGAAATGGTAAACCACTCCAGTATCTTTGCTGAGAAAACTCCAAATGGGGTCACGAAGAGAACCCGACTGAAAACAACTCAGAGACAGCAGCAACAACAAAACCTGCCCTCTAGTATTTGAAAGGCTATCACTAGGAAGAATAATTAAACTTGTTCTGCTTGGGCCCAGAGGGAAGAACCAGGAGTGTTGGGATAGAAGTTGTAAAGAATTCTGGGGGCAGCTAGGTGGCACAGTGGATAGAGCACAGGCCCTGGATTCAGGAGGACCTGAGTTCAAATCTGCCCTCAGACATAAAACACTTACTAGCTGTGTGACCCTGGGCAAGTCACTTAACCCCATTGCTTAACCAAAAACAAAACAAAACCAAAAAAAAAAAAGAATTGTAGTTATAAAATTATAGCTAGGTACAATAAAAAAATTTCCCTAGCAAAAGTTTAATGGACTAATGTAGAATGTAGTGGGTGTCCTCTCAAATGAGTTCTTCAAGCAAAGGCTGCATGGATCCCTGGTCCAATGCATTATGGAAGGGATTCTTTTCCAGATGTCCTAGGTTCTTTTCACCTTCAGATTCCATGTTTCCGAGGTACTATTTCTAAAGATCCTAGGAGTTAGTCTTCATTTATTCCATATCCAATTCAAATCTGTTGCTAATCAAGGCTGTAATTTCATTTAATGGATTTATTTTTAACAATTGAAATTTACAGGCATATATACCACAGAGAGAAAATTAATGCTTAGGACAGTGTTCTATACTAGTAGGTGCTTAGTAAAAGTTTGTTGTATTAATGTCTTATCGAATTTTTTTTTCTTTTGCTTTCATCAGAGGTACTCCAAATGGAAGGGCAGCAAGATGGTGCAGTGGATAGAGTACCCTGCTTAGGGTCAGGAAAATCTGAATTCAAATCTGGTCTGAGACACTACCTCGGTGACCTTGGGCACGTCACTTAACCCCTATTTGCCTCAGTTCCTCATCTGTAAGATGGGAATATACTGGAGAAGGAAATGGCAACCAGCTCCAGTACCTTTGCCAAGAAAACCGCATGGATGATGTCATGTAGAGTTGGATTCAACTGAACAACAACAACAACTCTGAATGTAAATGTTGCCTTGCTGTTGTGAAATTCAAGACTTATTGACATTGAAACTCAATTTAGCCTTTACTTTGTCAGGACAGGGGCCTTTTATTATTTTTTTTTTAAAGGCAATTGGGGTTAAGTGACTTACCCAGGGTCACACAGGTAGTAAGTGTCAAATGTTTGGTCTGAGGCCGTATTTGAACTCAGGTCCTCCTGACTTCAGGACCGGTGCTCTATCCACTGCGCCATCTAGCTGCCCCACAGGGACCTTTTATTTAAAATAAATACTTATCATTAACATATAAGGATATTTGACTGTGGGTGTTTGGAGATGTGGAAGAGAAGATTCGTTTATTAAGTACCTACTGTCCATCAGGCACTGTGCTAAGCACTTTATAAGTATTATCTCATTTGATCCTCACAACAACTGGTAGCTGCTATTATTATTTTATTATCTCCATTGCATACTTTAGGAAACTGAGGCAGGCAAAGGTTAAGTGACTTGTCCAGGTCAAATGGCTAGTAAGTGTCTGACACTGGATTTGAGCTCAGGTGTTTCTGATTCCAGGCTTTATGCGCTATTCACAATAACCCACAGCTACAAGGACATTGCTTAACTAACCATCAGAGGAAGGTTTAACTGGAAAAGAAGTCTACTGGTCATTTAGAATGAAGACAACAGATGGATGATCAGCAGACTTCTCAGGTACCCATCCAGTGCCAGGACATCCAGACAAAGCCTTCCAGAATGTTGAATGGTTTTCTTGTGGAGAAATTGCAGGAAGACATGGACCAGACATGTTGCTCATGAGGAGGAAGTGTGGAAGGGTTGTGTGATCTACATCCGTGGAGGGTATATTCACATGTGTGAGATCACACATCAGTTAAAGCATGGAAACACCTTCTCCAAAGAGTTAGTCAGATTTTGAGTGAAATGAACAGAACCAGCAAAGCAGGCACATTCACATTGAGCTTTTGTTCTACGTATTCCCAGAATTGTTAAAGGAAAGAGAAAGAGAACATTTCAAAAGTCCTTGTGATATAGATGTGATCATATTAGACTGGAATACGAGCAGAATATAAAGAGTCACAGCAACAGTTTGAATGTTCAAAATCTTTCTGGCAGCTGTCATGTAAAAGAAATTCCATGAAAAAACTTCACTGCCTCAGTAGAAGGGACTTTAAAAATACCTGCCACACCCCTAGATTAATGCTAGGAAAAGCGGAAAATAAAAATAACTCTATGTATATCTATATCTATATCTATATCTATATCTATATCTATATCTATATCTATATCTATATCTATATCTATATCTATATCTATATCTATATCTATATCTATATCTATATCTATATCTATATCTATCTATATCTACGTCTACGTCTACGTCTACGTCTACGTCTACGTCTACGTCTACGTCTACGTCTACGTCTACGTCTATATCTATATCTATATCTATATCTATATCTATATCTATATCTATATCTATATCTATATCTATATCTATATCTATATCTATATCTATATCTATATACCTCTCTCTCTCACACACACATACACACACACACATGCACGCATGCATACACACACAATTCTATCTGGTAGCTATAATGAGTGAAGGCAGATTACCTCTAGGTAAAGTTTTGTTTTGATAGTTCCCAATTAAAATGCTTTCAAATATATGAATCATCTAATTGGTTAAAACAGGAATCTATCTATCTATCTATCTATCTATCTATCTATCTATCTATCTATCTATCTATCTATGTGTGTACAGTATGTACATGTGTGTCTGTGTCTGTGTGTGTATAAAATGTGTGTACATCACTTCCCTGTTGGCATGAATACTCACAGACAATCCATACATTCTCATCCTGAGAGATTTTTGTCCACATTTTTGCATAAATTCTCTATAGATAATATGCCCAATATGCCAGAAACTTCTCTTTGGTTTTTTTACTATTTCCCTCAGGGGGTCCATCTATGGTCTCTCCCTGTGGCCAGCCCCCTTCCTGTTGTGGTCTTATATTACCCCTAGATGAGGCCTTTTACACATTTTCCAGGATATGAGTCATTCTCATTAAAGTGGTGCAGGCAGCCTGCTTATCCCTCCCAAGCAGTGAGGATAAATGATTGTTCCCTTCCCCAACAAGCAATGTATACTGCCCTTTGGACCACCTGGGTAAAGCCTTTTGTAAATCTTACAGTATATATAAATGCCAGTTCTCATTGATTTTTCAGAGATTGTGGTGTTCTATGTTCTGCAGCTGTATACTATCAGGAAAATAATATTAGTGTTAAAGAAATGGGCTGTTGCATTGCCTGAAGGCACTTTGCAATTTCCCAAATGCAATCCAGTCTGACTCTCCTAGGCCCTTCTGGGCCCAATACACCAAGCAAGATTTTAATTGAGAAATGTTATTCATGGAACAACATAATTGCTAGACTTAACCTACATCTGACCTCAGTTTGGGATCTAACACTACGAAGAATAAGCATTTTAGTAGATGAAACCCTACTATCATGATGATGTGACTACTTCAGGATATCTGTCATAAATATATACATATGTATACATGAATATAAGTATGTGTGTAAACATACTTACACATGTGTCTGTGTGTATATATATTTTTCCTCACCTGAGTTTGCTGAAAGCACAGCTTTTCTCCATTTCTGCTTCCCACTAGAATTGTGTCACTTAACTAGAATTCACTGTCATGGTTAGATCTATCCAATTTCTGGTCTCCTTGGTTTATTCTATTGGCAAGATTTAACTCTTGGGCAAATCCTTAACCAATCAGGCATATTATCCCTGATCCCAACCCAATAGGAAGTATATATATGTGTGTAAATATAAACACATGTACATATATATATATATATATATATATATATACACATATATACACATGTATAGGCATGTGTGTGTGTGTGTGTGTATGTATATATATATATATATATATATATATATATATATATATATATATATATATATATATATATATATATATATATATACACATATACACACATATATACATACACTGTGTCTTTATATGGTCCTAGATGGATTTAGGTGAGAATCGAGTTGATTCTGACATAAAACAATTGCTAACATATATGTAATGCTTATTTAGTGGTTTGCAAAGTCCTTTATAAATATTAATTTGTTATTCCTCACACAATAGGTAGGCTTTACTATTACCCCCATTTTACATTTGAGGAAACTGTAGCAAACAGAAGTTAAGTGACTTGCCTAAGGTCACACAGCTAGTAAGTGTCAGAGCCTAGATTTAGAGTCAGGTCTTCCTGACTTCAGGTCCAGCTCTCTGTCAGGTGCCACCTAGTTGCATTTGTATATGTACATAATAATAATAAGTAACATTTATATAATGCACTGTACTAAGCACTTTATAATTATTATCTCATTTAATCCTCATAACAACCTTGGGACATAGGTGCTGTTATTATTTCCATTTTACTGATGAAGAAATTATGGCAAACAGAGGGGTGTGTGTGTGTATGTGTGTGTGTGTGTGTATATATATATATATATATATATATATATATATATATATGTGTGTGTGTGTGTGTATATATATGTATATATCTGCTTACACTTATGCTTAATTTAAGGACTACATCACAGTCAGATAATTATATGAACAATTGTCACCTATCTGACAAAAATTCTTTAAGCTGAAATGTATTCATGCATTCGGGGACAATGACTTTTAACATACTCCTTCGAGTTCTAGAATCAGAAACTCAGAGTTGGAAGGAACCTTAGGGGTTCTGCCCAGAACTGGGCACAATACTCCCAGTGTGGTCTGACCAGAGCTGGCCTATTGTTTCTCTTGTTCTGGGCACAGTCTTTCTTAATGTGGTTTCAGATTATATTACTTGAATTCCCTTTTATTTTGGTGCTGATTTATTTTTAAGCTGAAAAGGATCAAATGACTCCATAAAGAGGTTAAAAAAGCTATGACAGGAACAATCATGTAAAAAGGAATAATGTATTTCTGCAAATCTGGAACATATGTCACTATGTTAGAAGACCAAGATCAGTGGTCCAGAGATTGTGTTGTAGGTATGGTCTATTCTTTCAGCACTCAGGTAAGCTACTGTTTTGAACTACTGTTTAAATCTGAGCTCCCTGATGAGCTCATGTTTTTAAAGGACATGTACAAGAGCTAAAAGCAGGCATGCTGGGAGATCCTCCTGGTACAGACCCTCTGCGTCCTGGGGATCAGATCAATTCTGTATCCTACCCAGGGAATCACTGTCTCAGACACTGGGTTCTTCTCTTAGTTTTCTAAATATTCCAAGGCCTTGGCTCATAGCTCTGAGCTAGCTGAGACTCATTATTTTACCTCTCTTATATTGTTAGCCTTGTAGCCCTGAACTCCTGAACTGAAGCCAATTATGACTGTCTTTTATTACTTCAATCTTATATTTCCCTTATTCCCTTCTCTCCTCTACTACAAACAATCTAGAATCCAAGCATACCTTTTCAAGGGTTTATTTGTGAGGGAACAGGTTATGTTCATAAACAAATTCCAAAGGTACCGACAATAATAACAAAATAATAATAATAATAATAATAATGAATTGTCATAGAACTTTAAGGTTTACAAAGAGCTTTAAACATATTACCTCACAACCACCCTGTGAAGGAGGTACTGCAGACATCGGTGCCCTCATTTACATATGAAGAAACTGAGGCTCAGAGCTGTCAGGTAATTCTTCACTCCAAGGTCACCACTCTGTACCACAGTGACTCTCAATCACAGCTAAAAGAGATTTAGAAGGTCCAGTAATTTACTAAAACATTACTAAGCTTGCCCATCTTTATTGTTCTTCAGTCACCATTTTCTCACATGGGTCTACAGAAATCACAACTTTTCTCCATTTCTGCCTCCCATTAGAATTCTGTTATTTAATCAGAATTTGCTTTGTCATGCTTGGCCCTGTCTAACTTCTGATCTCCTTGATTTATTCTTTTGGTAGGATTTAACTCTTGACCAAAACCTTAACCAGTCAGGTGTGTCAAATCTACTTGACTGCAGTGTGGTCTCAGCCCAAATGGGGTAGATACTAGGAAATCCTTCCCT